>NC_091485.1:7826714-8152859 GCF_947461875.1 Haliaeetus albicilla | reverse complement strand
AGATAACTCAGTCAGTGCTGTAAAACATACCTATAAAACTCCAAGTGAAACAGATAGGTCCTTTTATTTCCATGTGTAAAGATGAAAGAAGAGAAATTCACAATATGGCTCTGGAAGCACTAATCAATTTCCTGCAAGCTGTGTTATTTCTTTCCCTCATGAAGAACAAACCCCACTCCTGATCTACTCACTCAGAATAAGTCCCTTCCTAATTTTTCCTGGGTCTTTTTAGGGCTGTATATGAGTAGCCTCAACTATCTCTAACTAAAAAAAGAAAAAAAAGTTTTTGTTTAGAACGCAAATGGGATAAACAAACCTCTAGATTCAGAACCCTTAGCAGAGCTTATCACAACCGTGTTTTCATCAAACCAGTGTCTTGCTAAATGTACACTGGCGATTTGAGAAAGCTAGATAATTCCACTTCACTTAAGGAAAATCCTGGTTTACTCCATGAGCAGCCTCAGTGAAATGAAGGAGAAGGGATTATAAAAGAGTCAGAGGATCTGGATAATCAGCTACCTAAGGGATAGAGATTGAGGTCATATGCTGGGAGAAAGAAAAGAGAATGAGACCCTCTTTTATATCACCATTCATAATTCTTAAATCTCAGGTTGCAGGGCATAGGAGTAAGTTGTCATTCCCCTACCCACAGGCCAGGGAAATGGGGAGCAAGGAGAAACGAAAGGCAGAGAACAGTGTGGGCAAGTGGCAACACAACTCACAGACCAAGACATCATGAGCGGCAAATTTAGGCTACAGCAAAAAGCTGCGCTTCAAAACAGAACAGAAGCAGGAAAAGAGCTAGACCTCATGAATATATCTGATTCCCACCTCTTCCCTGGGTATAACATCCCTGGGTATAACCTCCCTGGGTTAGATACCAACAACATGATGTCAGTGAATAACTACGTTTGCTCTTAACAAGCAATTTCATGTTAAATTATAGCCAAATTTGTTACAGGGGTTAAAACCTTGGCTCAGAAGTAGTTTTTAAACCTCCCCAAATTTTTGGATTTGAACAAGTTCAGATCAAATTTTATAGGTGTTTATGTTTTCTGAACTGATCCCTCCTTTTCTAAATTTGTCTCTCTGGGTCACAATTTCTAAAAATATAATTTATGTTAAAAAGCACTCACTACTACTAAAGTGCTTCTACACACAAAGGAAGAAAAATAATAAATCTAATGTCTGACAAACGACAAGTAAGAGAAGAACAGAAGAAACAAGGATGGTAATATCCAGTCTCCAGGAAAAGGATGGAAAGCAGCTAGAACAGAATAAAACTAAAGAGTGAATTAAGCACTCATTTAGCCTTGCTGCTGTGTCTGAATTGTACTGTTTCTTTGACCAATTTGAACTCCCTCATTAAATCCTTAAAATACCTTACATACAAAAGTATCAGAAATTAGAGCTAACATGGTGACTAGTCATAAGTTTATAATAGAACCAGTACAATTGTGTACTGATATATTACACCTGCTGAAACTTAGTGAGTTTTCCAAATTGGTGTGATAGAACTTGCTGGCATGCTCTGAATTTCACATTGATTTATTTTGCATTTATTCGTCCTTCAGGGTCAAAGCAAAGTTATGGGCCCTGTGACCATAAAACTGTAATCAAAGCAGCCGTAAAGGTGGTGTGGATGAAGGAATATGGTTTTCATGTGAGCATAATAACAGGCTGGTATGTGGCAGGCTTTTCAGGGGAGGCCAGATATCTTCAATCCTCATCAGTAGTCATTTTTTAATTACTCTTGCAGCACAAACCAGTTGGAAACCTCATTTCTACAGCATGCTGGATATCTCTCATGGGATTTGCAGTACTTGTACTAAAGCTCTGCACTTTGCCTTTTCCCAGGTTATATATATATGTATTAACAAAACCCAACACCTTCCCTTCCCTATCCTATCCTCTCCACCGGCGAGGAGTTGGCGTTGTGATGCAGACGGGGCTTTAGTGATTCTCAGGTGGCCTCAGAGACCTGAGTATAGAGAAGTGGCTCAAATCCGACATTCCCCCAGTCCTTGCTCGGTGCCAAGGGCAGGTCAGAAAGGCAAAAGAAACTCTATCTGACAAAATGCAAACATCAGCCTCTTTCCACCTTCATGCTGTAATACAAGAGCCTGTCTTCCTAATCACCTGGAGAAGCATAACCAGAGTAATGTAACTATTCTAGTTGGACTTTTTGGATGAGACCAGTCCTTTCTTCAGGTGGGACAGGGAATGTTTTCCAGAAGTCTCATAAGGATCTGTACTTTTACTCAGTCTGTATATCTCCGCTTTTCCTAAACTGTGCACTGGAAAAGCCTGGGGTTGTCATTTTTTTTTTCCAACTACAAATAGCACTCTAAGCACAGATCAGTCTAGATGATGTGCTTTAGCACAGCTACAACTATAAATGATAATTTTTTCATCATTTGATATGTAGCAGAGATTTCAGCAGATAAACCTTTTGGACTTGAATATGCTTTGATTTCCTGATGTCATGAGCCTCACTGTTGATTTTTTTTTTTTTGAAACATAAATATATACTTGAGAAAGTTAACCTTTTTTCCCCTGTTCTCCCTGCTTTTTCACTTTTCTGTCCATTCAGGCCCGCCCTCATTACTCTTTTAAACGTACCACTGCCTTGAAAAGCAGACCAGGATTAGGCCTTAACTGTCAACAAGTCGAACTGATCAAGAGCTACATCGTTAATTTCAACAGCCAGAAAAAATGTGGCAAAGACCGTCTTCCAACCGAGCCAAGCCTACAGAGCTCTGTGTTGGCTCACCTGACAACATTGCTACTATTTTAGTATTTACTATTTTAGACCATAGAGGTACTGGCTTGAGTCAGGCAACCGTGATGTGAGGAGTAACACTGCAAACCCAGGCACAGGATGAGAGAGATTGCTAATTGGGTAAGTCTGGCTACCATCTGGCAGTCATAGCCTCTACCTAAACTCTCCAGATGCAGCTCTGAGCAGCTGTAAATAAAGTCTTTCAGCAGTCAAAGGTAATTTATATTAGATATTTTATTCTGTTAGTTAAAGTCCAGAGAATGTTGTGTGTCTGATAACCTTCTGTGAGCCAGAAGGAAGAATATGGGGAGGAGGCAGAAGATGGCAGTTAAACCTATACTGCAGTTGTTTTCAAGACACTTGAATCACTATGCCAACAGTTCAGTCACATTTTCAACACGCACTTGTGAAAGCAGCTGTTGAACTTTGTCCAGCATGTGTTAGCATCTGAAAAACATACACAGTTTGTGTTGTCCTCCATGAGGCTGATATTGTCTATTAAAGAAAGACTGAAAAACCAGGGTGCGAGTTCTGTCGTAATGTTACTGATAATATTATGAAATGTAGCAGTAGACCGATCCCTTTCTAATGCTCTAATTGAGTCTTAATTTTCTTCTATTATCTGCCTTACCATTTTCCCATATTTTTATATTCTTCTTGCAATTTCATGGGGTTTTTTTACACTGTACAGTAATCTTACTCTCCATCTTGCTCTTCTTATTCTTCCTTCTGGAAATCCTCTCCCTGAGTTTTCTTTGTCTCTGCCCTTTCTTTTTATTATTCTTTTTCTTTCTCCTTTTTTCTGTGCCCAATTTTTATCAGCTTCTTTTTCCTCTGCTCAGTGCTGCATGACTATAAAAAATCTCCTGCCATCAAAAGGCAGCAATTGTTCTGCCACTTTATCTTTAAAACCAAACAAGCACACTCTGAAAGTGCCCCAGTATCCACTTAAAACTGCAGTGCCCACAAGCAAGCCACAAACAAGTGTGCCTCCTGGAAGTCACAGTTCCCAAAGACTTTCTTACTCAGGTAGGCCTCCATTGATATATTCATTTTTTTTCCCTGTTCTTCCTTTTTCTGTCACTTTATCACTATAGGTACACACCCTGGAGAATGGGCATACATACATGCACAAACTTGCATGATGAGAGTGGGAGGCTTCCTTTTTTTTTCATAGTTTTTTTCCCCTACTGTTCTCTCTTTGAAGGTAAAGAAATGAAAGCAACTCATCCAGAGCTGAGTATGATGACATTGTGAGGGTGCAAATCTTCTATGATTTTCTACCTGGTATAGGCCTATGTCCACCAAAATCCATGTCTACCTTTCTGCTCTTCATTTACTTCAGACTTCACTCGTGTCTGTCCAGCTCTTAAGTACGTATGGGTTGTATTCTGTCCTAAATCTCTAAAGCAGGTGTTACTCTGTTGATTTTACTAAAAGAGCAAACTCCTTCCCTGTCAATAAGAAGAACAGCATGTGCTATAGCTTTTTAACTGAGCTCAAATTCTATCTCATAAATGGTCCCAAGGGTTTCCTTCAGTTCCATTCAGGGCCTCTTGCTCAGCACATTTCCTCTCTGAATCGATAATATAATACCTGGGCTGGATAACAAAAAGTGGAAAGCCACCTTTTTCCCCACCCCCCCCTCAGACTTTGAGTATAACCAGACACACTGATTAGATCTGTTTTACAAAACTCCATGTTACAACCAAATTAGGCTTTTGATACAATACCTGTCCTAATGAACCAGTTTGTATAAGTATCAGGTTTGCACTTGTATTTCTCTGTAAAGAGAAAATTTCTGCCTGAAAAAATTCTGGTTTATTTTAGAAAAAAATTGAAGGAATTGAAAAAAAATATATGCCCAGAACCAACATAAGTGATTGTGCAGATAAAGTGTGTTACCCCACAAGAAGATTTGCAAATAGCAATATTTTGTGGATGCAGAGTGCTCTACAGACTGTTCTGAAATCTGATGAACAAGGGAAGGAATGCTCTGGCCTGAATCGTTTCTTATGTCCTTTAGATGGTAACCACATCTTTTGGTAGAAAGAGGAATGTGTTTTCCTCAACAGCAGGTACCACAACTCTAGCTAGTCCTCTCCTAGATGCTGCTGCTAAAGATGTTCTGGTCCCATTTAGTCAGATTGGTGTAATGAGACCATGTTGACATACATGTCAAATCCTAATTTTGCAGTTAAGTCCCTTTCTCATACACAACTCGTACATCAACAACAACAACAAAAAA
The DNA here is from genome assembly GCF_947461875.1 of Haliaeetus albicilla. Classification (NCBI taxonomy): domain Eukaryota; kingdom Metazoa; phylum Chordata; class Aves; order Accipitriformes; family Accipitridae; genus Haliaeetus; species Haliaeetus albicilla. The sequence continues at coordinate 8,147,829 of NC_091485.1, read as the reverse complement.
ACAACCCTCAATTATTTGCTGTCTTTTTCCAATATTGTAAAAATGCAGCTTTGTGTGCCAGTACTTCCTAATGCACAAGAGCTAAAAGGGTATTTTTTTGACATTCCTGTTTTCTCACATGATAGCTTTGTTACCAGAGGGGCATTTATATTCCTCCTTTGGATGATACTCCCTGGCACTTCTTCAGTGAAATGTAAATAGTGAGACGTCTAATTCTTTAGAATCTTCTAAAACATTCAGGACATCTTCAGAAAGTCATTGTGATAAAAGACTAGTTAAGAACTAAGAATGCACCTACACTATCCATTTCTTCCTCAAACAATGGATACAAGAGTTTGTCAGCTATTCAGATTTTCTTTTTTTTTTTTCGGTTCAGCTCCGAAGCTGTCTCAGGCTGGAATCAATACTACAGCTATTTCAGGAACACATTTTTTAAGGAACATTTATGTCATCATTGATTCTCTTGATTCTTTATAACCAAGAACCAGCCAAAGCATACTTGCTTACAATACTGTGTATTTATTGGTATCTGTAGTACAGTATGTTTTATAGGGTTGGTTAATCCAGGAGAAAGGTTAGCCTAAATTGACAAGACTGAAAGAAGTATTGGAAAGAAGATCAGGTCCTATGGGATTTCTAAATATTTATTAATGATTGATTGATCCTATGTAGAGTACAATCTAATGGACTTAGATGAGTTAATTTATTCTTCAGTTTTCCTCAGGCTCTTCTTGGGTAGTTCAAAACCTCTGCTAGTTTACGCTAAAACATATGTTGCAGAAATTCAGGGTCTGCACTGTTTGCTTAGAATCTGCTTCATTTTCTTGCAGTTGAAAAGTCTGAACCCCGAATTGATGAACATTGTGGGATATGAGTTCTGTGTTTCCTTTGAAAATAAATACCACAAAGCATACCATTTACCATCAATTATGATATGGTAAAGATTGTCCATGAGATTAACCTAAACAATCAAGTCGTCCTTTGATATTATTTCAGTAGCTGACTGGCATTGTCACATTTCAGAAAATTGAATTCAGCTTTATGAAACATATGTTTAAAAGTTGTACCCTTTCAATAATTATGCTATAACATCCCTATTTTATGCAAAGCTAACTAGATATTGTCATATTAAAATAGCAAATCCAATTCATTGCTTATGAAACACATGTTTAAAAAAATAAAAGGCACACTTTAATTATTTCAAGAGTGTTCAGACTGGCTCACCAGCCTACTGAATATTGCATTTGTTTAAAACTCAATCATGCAAAATGAAGACTCGATTTGAAAAATTTTAATAAAGATAACCAGACTATCATTATATCATTTGAATGCTAATCGGTGCTTTCATTCAGTGGAGGGAGCAGCGATAGTGTCAACTTTGCTGGAGGCTCTTTATTTCGCAATAAAAACATTTACATTCTAATGATTTTATTAAAGCATAGTAGCTGTCAGCATCCCCAGATGACTCCCTGGCAAACTGTATCAGTTATCAACTCATATTGCCTTTATCAAAACCACCCAGTGGTGAGTCTAGGCCTGCCACAATGAGATGTCTATTGCTCGGAGAGCTGGTATTTAATCATTTCTTCTACAGTATTGTTCTGCTTACAGTGCATAAATAAGTGCTTCAAATAACCCCAGAGTGCTACTGACAATGAAACAAAGTATCAGTCCTATTTATCTTTCCCACATTCTTCAGAAACCTTCTTCTCCACTTCTTTTTTTCCCCTTTTTTATTATTTTGTTGTTGTTGCAGGCACTTTTTTATTCTCTCTAACCTATCATCATTCAACAGCTCTGAATTTCTTCATGATGAGCAGTAGGACTCACAGATAGAGTCAAGGAAGGTGATATTTCTTGTGCTAGGAAGTGATATAATGAATACTGGAAACAACTGGATTAGAAGTGATAGGTGGACTCTGAAGCAATGTTGACCTTAACAGAAAAACCTAGGGGGAAGGAAAAAAAAACCCACAAACCCCAAGGATGCCATTTTATATCTCAAAACAGAAAGAATGTTCCTTATGTAGAGAAAGAAGGGGGGGAAAAAGGTTGAGGGTGGTGAGCACAAGGTTGTAAACCTCCTGGGCAGACCTTGTCAACTTTCTGCTAAGGGACACTAAATATAAACAGATGCATGCCATACATTGTCAGATATTTCTTTTCCTGACTAAGCAATGCTGATCTAAGGACAGCTCTCTTAATGGTGGTAAAAGTGTGTCAGCCCTCAGCACATACACACGTCTGTTTTGAAAAGAAATTCTTTCTCTGGCTTTTATTCGCTTTGTTTTTCACTCAGAAAACCAGCAGAGATAATAGTGCTCTGAGGACTCCTTTTTCAGCTGAGCCAACTAAAAACATCTTGATCTCACTGTGTAAAATGTGTCTTAATTTGGTGGTAGTGAAGATCTGTCCTTGGATTGTAGCTGAGTAACTGCTTGGAATGATTTTTAAAACCTTCAGTAGAGATTAGCTGTAAATGTTTGTTTTGTTTTGGTGTTAGCCCGGCTCGCTCTGACAGATGGCAGAGTGACAGTGTGCTAGGTGGGGGCTTTTGAGTTCAGTGTCCTAACATTTGACTTTCTGCTTAAACTGCTGAACATCAGTTCTGATCCACTGGGATATTTTCCTTGCAGAAATGTCATCACATCCTTTTGGTTTATGGCAGCTGTCCATCTACCCAGTCGTATTATTATCCATTCTCCAGGAAAGTGTTTAGTATCAACATCAGAATGCACCATGCAAATCAATAACATATTGTTGTAATTTCTCAGGCTGGAAAATCAAATACCGTTTGCAGTATTTGGCTAAAACAGCATAAATACACAAAGTCTATTGCTCGGCTGGTCTACTGGTAACATACCCGGTTTAAATCTAGATCCAGATTTTGTTTCTGACTCTGCTTCTGATTTGTTCTGCAGCCTTGGGCGAGTCACGTTGCCTCCATCTGTAAAAGCAGATGATAACTGATCAAAGGCACCATCTTTGACTGGTGTGTGTATTCGCAGCCTAAACTGAGGACAGATTTTGAAAAGACACATGGAGACAGAGGGGCAAAGAAAGTCAGCGTTGCCGATGCCCGAACGAGGAACGGATACGACATCTAGACTTGATCACGAGTGTGTTTGGGAGCATTATCCAGGCTGGGAATACGTTGTGCCAGAAGGAAGCGTGATTTTGGCCTCCATTCCTGTTCCTTCCAACCTCACTCCTCTTCCATATCCTCTTGGCAGGTTTTAAAGACCTGAAGAGGATTTTCAAACTTTGAAATGTTCTGCTTCTCCTCCTAATGTTTTCCTATTTTAATACTGCTGAAGGTTACCTTTTTTCCTTAATCTAAAAAAGCACCATTCATGTCAACAAACATAGACTTGCATTCAGTGAAGAGAGAAAAACAATTGGCTCCTTTTAAATGTACTTCACATTTCTCCCATCTGATCTTGGTACAAGGCTCAGGGCTTCTATTTGACCCTGTCCTGCTCACTTTATACTGAAGCGCTATTGACCTGACCTCTTTGATACATCAATGTTGACAAACACGCAGTCTGACAAACAAGGTCCTGATACAGAGTCTTTCAGACATAGCAGCGGTACTTTAAACACCCTTCAAGCTGCTATTCAGATGAAGATGCTGCCAGAACATGTTTAATTTTTTTTCTAAGGTGGAGAGCATACCACCATTTTAGAAATAAATCCCCCCGAAATAGAATTGAAATTTTATCAAAATGCATTTATTATTGTTTTGCCAGGTACAGCTTCGAAACATTATTTCAGCTGTAGCTTTACACAGTAGCGCATTTATCAGTATTGAACATAAGTGGTTTTATAATGTTGGATGAAAGATATTGTAGAGTTGACTGAGGATGCACTAGCAAGGTAAACACCATTTTTATACAAATATAATTCCTTTTATTAATTATTTTTTTGCATTAAAATTCCCATTACTTATTTTCAGTACATACATGCATATCTTTCGACAGAAGAAAAAGCCATACGTAATCCAGCTATTTGTTAGTTTCACAGGCTAGAAAAACTGCTGATTTCAGTTATTTAAAACAAAGGGATTAAAACAATGGGATCACTCAAAGGTGCTCTGCAATTTAGTTTTCCTATGTAGATGTTCTTTGTTGAGAAACTTATGTTTTGTGTTATGTATTTTAAAAAAATGAGATTTGTGAAATTATCTGTGAAAAGAACATGCCTGGGATAAGTATTTCCTTCACCAATTTAAGTGTGCATAAACTTATCTAAATAGTAATCTTTCTCTTCTAAATTTATGATTTTAACATCTGGACCAAAGTTGCTGCAGGTTGTGCTCCAGTGGATTTCTTAGTAGAGTACTTTCAAGGCAGATGTAAAATGCAGCAATCTGTTATTACTCAATAAAGCTCAAACAAACAAGAATTGATAGGTATGTATGTTAATTGTATAGAAACCATGCCAAGAGAATTTTGAGTTTGGCAGAGTGTGCTACTCTTCCACTAATAGCTAGGACGGTCCAAAAGAATTGCGTTCTAAAATGGACCATGCTTCATCAGCAAGCTACAGACTTCAGAAGAGGTGATAGGATCTGAGCTCTTGCTGTGAAACACGCTGAATAATTGTTCCTCATTTCTTTCTCTGACATACATTTATGGAGCAGAAAAGCTCTAAGAGGTCTTTCACAATCTTTGCATTACTGACAAAATTCTTTCCTTTGTGCAGTGGATGCAAGGATGGAAGAAATTCCAGGAACTGTATTTTCCTTTTGGGGGTAAATCTTGAAACACTCAAGAAAACACAGGTTTCTCTGAGGAATAGCAGCCTGTGGCAGACAAGGCTGATAAGACTGATCTCTCACCTCCCTTCTACTTTCGTTGGAAGAACACGCTGTGATCAGACAGATCCTTAAGATCACAGAATCATAGAATCATTTAGGTTGGAAAAGACCTTTAAGATCATGGAGAAGAGACCCTGCAAAACAAAAGCTGTTCCCACTCTACCTAGCTCTAACTGAGCTAACCTAACAACTTTAGGCAGTGGAATCAGGAGATGGGTGAGAAGTGGGGCACTGCTCATTCAAGAGTTGCCAAAAGCAGCTCTTCTAAGAGAAGCACCAAGTAGGCTCCAGATCGTTATCTCCACAAAACATACCTGTCTATTGTATTTCATATTAGCCACCTCCTTTTCTTGTGAAACCTTATTGCTTGCAACACTGAAAAGTTCCACGGCCATCCCAGGTGCTGCTGGATGGAGAAAATGTAGAGGGACACCACCTGGCAGGTGAACCTCACAGATGAGTAGAGCTTTTCTGTGTGATCTCAGAGGAGGATAGATGAATAACACTACAATTGTATAATCTAAAGAGCTGTCGCGGTGTGCATTCTTTGTGTCTTTCGTCCTTGATTTCTGAAATCACCAGAATGATGTCACTCAAGAACACGAATAAGTGGTAGTAATCTTTTGTCTGTTTTCCATTGCCATTTTGATATTTCCTGCAGCAGGAACAAACACACAAACAACAACAAAAACCTCAAGGGTTTTTTATTACTTGTATTTTAATTAATTACTTAACAGAAAATAGTGTAATTGAAAGGAATAATTCTAGTGATGTTCACAGCATCATATCATCTGCTGGAGTCTTTTTCTCATTTTGGCTACTGTTGAACTCTCAGAAGTTCTTTTGACTTCCATTACAGACAGAAATGTTTCCAGAAGTACACGAGAAATACATATGTGAACCTAGAGAGTTTTGTTTACTTTTTCAAAAAATGAGTTTATCTTAAAATCGGCATGATAACAAATAAATGGCAGTCAACCAAAAGTAAATATATATGTATTGATCTTTGAGTATTTTTAAGAATGCTCAGCACCAGAGACACTACAAAAACCACACCACACTGAGACAGCTGTAGAAAAATCAGAAGAATCTTAATTTCTCAAAATGTGTTTTTAGTTCTATACCCATTACTCATATATTAGTGATGACTCAAGAAAATAAAAAAGCGTGAGTAATTAATTCCTCTCTTTCTGTAGGCAGCAACCAAAGCTGTGTCATGCTCAATTCCAAGGCCTTAGTAGCTAGTTCTGCAGTTTGGCTAAAGAGTTGTGCAAACAATGTATACTGTTGCTCATCCGAGAAAATGTCTTGCTTTCTGAGTCAATTTGAATTTCTCTTGTTTTAAAAAGGTTACAGAATCTGTGAAGACCACATGAACATGAAAACAGGCTATTGTGTCCCTTAGGATAAGGAAATAATTACTAGAGTCAGCATACTGTTTGAGCACTTTTTGACTGAAAGATGCAGATTTATAAAACTGAGATATTTGATGGAAGTATGTCAATTTCACGACTTTTAAATAGAAAATGGACAACCTTCCCCCCCCCCCCGGTGTTAAATGAGATAAAATGAGCACTTCTTTAACCTCTTTGCTCTGTTTCACTGAAACACATAGATTATTGCATTCATTTTACTATTATGAATATGTATGTACTGATATTTATCTATATATTTTATATATAACTTTAGTCTATATATTTAATATTCACATGAAACACAAAACTTTATTGAAGGAAATATTTCAGTATTTCCAACTACGTTTTTGTGATAATTTTTATTTTATAAAAATCTTTGGAATGCCAAATTTTTGTTCTGTTTGGAATGAAACCCCTCAAAATGCTGCAATTCAACTGAGTTCTAAAATGATCTAAAATCAAGTATCTGGAAAACATGTTTTTTTACTTTAGTACATCTAGGTAAATTTCATAGCTTCGTTCTATTCACACAAAGTGGTCTTGCAGAAGTGAGGTAGCTATGGAGGATGAATAAAAATTGTCATGCCTACCCCCCCCCCATTCCTTATCTAGATGGAATTATTTTCATTAGCTATTTAAAAGGCTGGGTTTTAGATCATAAATCCATGGGTTACAAACAGTGAGTGGAATAGCAGTTGTGATGGGGATTGTATTCATTACAGCAAATGTAATGGCTTAATGGCACCATTTGGGGCCATATTCCCTTTCCTGAGACTCTGCCTCTGACACCACAGGAATCCCACCGGTGAGCGAAGGGTAGGACATGCCACTGAGATCTAGTGTCATGATTAATCACTTTGTGAAGCAAAGTTACACTCTATGAGGACGGATGCTGTGGAGCATGGTGAGGATATGATGATGTAGATCACACAAGGAACAATATCATGCCCAGGTGGAGTAATTATGGAAAAACTGTCCTGCTTTCAGCTGGGGTAGAGTTAATTTTCTTCCTAGTAGCTGGTACAGTGCTGTGTTTTGGGTTCAGTATGAGAAGAATGTTGATAACACACTGATGTTTTCAGTTGTTACCAAGTAAAGTTGATGCTAAGTCAAGGATTTTTCAGCTTCTGATGCCCAGCCAGCAAGAAGGCTGGAGGGGCACAAGAGGTCGGGAGGGGACACAGCCAGGACAACTGACCCAAACTGGCCAAAGGGACATTCCATACCATGTGACATCATGCCCAGTATATAAACTGGGGGGAATTGGCCTGGGAGGGATTGCTGCTTGGGAACTGACTGGGCATCGGTCAGCGGCTGGTGAGCAATTGCATTGTACGTCACTTGTTTTGTATATTCCAATCTTTTTATTATTATTATTATTATTATTATTGTCATTTTATTATTATTATCGTTATTAGTTTCTTCCTTTCTGTTCTATTAAACTGTACTTATCTCAACCCACAAGTTTTACTTTTTTTTTTTTCTGATTCTCTCCCCCATCCCACTGCGGGGGGGGGGAAGTGAGTGAGCGGCTGCGTGGTGCTCAGTTACCAGCTGGGGTTAAACCATGCAAAAACCCATAAGAAGCTTTCAGTCACATATAGTAAATGAAGAGACAAAGTAAGCTACTGAGATTTAAATTTTTGTTTCTTTTCTTGCTGTCTGGGAATCTACATATGAAAAGATCTGGGATATTGTATACAGGGATTTATCTCACAAATGTTATTTTTAAACAATTATCAGAAGGTCTTGTTCCACTAAGCAGTAATGATAATTTTAACTTAGTTTCATTTGAAGTTAATGAGACTATTCATATCATTTAGGTAACTGTTTGAACATTATATTGGGCCAACCTTAAAAGAACAAAAAACCCTCCAGAAACTGGTTTAAAATATGTTTAATGTTTTAATAAAATAACAATTAAAGCTCTTTTTATGGTAATTCATTTCTAAAAACAATGTTCTGAATAATTATGAACAAATTTACAAATATATCCAAAAAGCTAGCTGTTTGAATCATATCTATCTTTTTCTTCTCTCCCCATGTTTTCATGAGCTTTTTAACATGGTCAGATATGCCTTAGAAAGCCACAACATGACACTCTAAACACATATAATCTAAATGCTGCTCTTCCACTTGAACTAATGATGTACACGACTCTACCAGACAAAGAATATTCATTTGCAATAAATCAAAAGGCTCTGCACTTTATATAATTGCACATAAAAATATATTAAAAGAATCTATTAAGGTTGCAAAGTCAAGCATTCAAAAATTAGAAAACCCCAGAATTAAAATTGCTCATGCAACCTTAATTTACTCTGTCAGCTTATGTATTATTATAAAGATGTTAATAATACGATCAGATTCTATTTTTTTTTTTCCACAGGACCTTTGCCTCATAAAATGGATAATGTTTTCTTACAAATAACTATTCACTCTACTGTTTTCCCCTCACCATTCAATATGTAGTCTCTAGGACATATCTATTTATTCAAGGCTCTTCTGAAGATGCAATGATGAACATCCTTCATGGCTTATGTATAGTGCTGATCATTCTCTTATATGGGGACTTAACAAACATAAGGGAATTTATCTGCCTGCAAAAGGAACTGCGTTGGAATGAGATTCATGTCAAAGGTACTTCCAAATATGGATGCTGCATTTGAGAGGCCTGTGGCCTGAATTTTTTTCAAAGATACGACAATTAGATAGCATTTTGTAAGCTGAAATGATGATTTTTATTTGCTGCCTTTGCAGCTGTGAATTCTCAGTGCTTCTGCCAATCAAGTCCTTGGGCCTCTAAACATCCAACCAAGAACCCTGAAGGAACTCACAGATAGCAATCTCATGAAAAAAAGTCTTTTAAAATTTCTTGCCCAGGAACCTAGAGGAACTCTGCAGCATAGTCACAAATAGTCCGTGAAGCTAGGGTTTGAATCCTGACAGTGTCAGCCTGGGAGTCAATGAGTTAATCGGCTCACCCTGAAGGTGACCCCCGTATATGCTCAGCTGAGTAGCCCTTCAGTTTCTGTTAACTGTACTGAGTATATTATAATTAGCTGAGTACAAGGGGAGCTGCAGCACCAAGTTCACATGTAGACACATTTAGCTGTCTTAATCTGCAGGTTGAAATCCACTCCAGTTTTCTTGCATAGTCCTAACCATGAGATTATTCTGTTTCTTCCTTCCCTTGACTTCCCTACCTTCACTTTCACTACACATCTTCCAACTTCTACAGTAAAAGATCCTTTGCTATACCTAAAGCAAATTTCTGAACGTGGTATTATTTTAATTAACAAAGCTTAGGTGATGTTTAGAACACAACATAATGTCTGTTAATGTAGCTCACCTTTCCCTGGAAATTCCTGGAAATCTTTTCCTTGATGCTGGCAGCAGTTCCCAATTAACCTCTTTGTCCTTAGCTAAGTTTAGCCTTTATAAAGGTCTAGCCACATTTTGTCTTTGCCTTCCCAAGATTTTCTGTGAAAGTCTTCCAGTTTTCCTTTGGGAACCTTCTCCAACCTTCCCTTGACTCATTTATTCTTCTATCTCATTCCTAATAACTTTCAATTCATCACATTTTCCTGTTCTTCTGACAAAAAGGGCTTTTCCACCCACTTGAACCAATCCATTGCCCCATTCCTTATCCCAACTTGTCAGTCCTCACGTTCTAATAATCTGTCACTCTCTCTCATTCAGAAGACAGTCAAGTTGTTGACCAATTTTATACTGCTTACACATCATCAGAAGTATCCAAAATATATTCCTGTTATAGTGACAATTTAAAACATTCTATAGATAGCTTTCTGGGGTTTGGGTCTTCTCAGGACTCGGGGCTGAGTTAATGGAGAACCCGGCAGCGATAATAATCGTCACCTATGTGAGGACTAAGAGTGAGACTAAACCCCATGCTAGAAGGCTTTGCAGGTGGGAGAGGCATGATGAGACATGGGAAACCTGACACAGTCTGCAGCAGCCTAAAGCTACAATTTCAGGAAAAGTTCTACTCATCCATCGGCATGGATGAGCATGCCCAGTTTAGCATGGGTTAGTATATTTTTCACCAGGCTATAGATAAATTTGGAAAAGTTTTCAAAAAGAAACAAATGGCATGGACTATTTGCCTGCCATTGTTACAGTCCTTCTTCCAAATCCTGTAGAATATATAGTTTCCTACCTAAAAGACTTTTTATCATGGGCTAAGCAAATAATCCTTCAAATTTTAGGATATTTCTGGAATAGCATAATCATTATGGCTGAAATTTTGCAAAACAGTTCAACTTCATGTACTCCATTAGGAAAAGGTATTTCATCCCAGATAACACTATAAGGTTATTTACATGTAATGAGCTCTTGTCACAGATGTCCAGTAGTTTTAATAATATGCAGTACTATCCACCCCACTGGTAATTACTGAACTTCAGTATATATTCTTGGCTTACAGGTAAATGAAACCTAATTAAAATTACCATCACTGTTACATTCCCTGCTAAAGGTCTGATCCTATATCTTCTAAAATCATTTACTCTAAGGGCTATAGCACATAGTCTTACATGTTCAAAAATCTTCCATCCAGAGGACAGTCAAAACAGGGATGTGGGCTGAACTCTGATCTCCCTCTCTGATTTAAAGCCGTAAACCTGGAGGCATTAAAAGTAAGTTAATACTTGTTGGGAAAAAAAAAAAAAAGCAAATGTGTTTAAAAGGTAATTAGTGAATAATTCCTTTAGTTACTTTGCTCTCTTCCTTTCTCATTGAACTTGACCCTGTTGTCTATAGGAAGCATTATAAATTTTGAAAGTCTCCCATGAATTGGACATTTTAATGAACTACTCACAGCAGTCACCTGTCAGTGGCCAGTGTATTGGAGACAGCGAGTGAAAATTTATCTCTCCTGCACAATATGTAACACTACTTTTCACAGGGACCTGGGCTAATTTAACTCTGCTGTTTTCTGAATTAACAAGGCTTGTCTTCAAACCTTTCGACATAGGAGCATTCTGTTCTGTTATTATTTTAGCGCTCGCCTTCCCACCCTCCCTCAGGACGTGCGTTATTTAATCCATCTGGAGCCTTAGTAACCAAGTTCCCCTGCTCTCCCTGACCCCAGTGATTTATGTTTCATATTTCATGCTGTGGTTGGTCTTTTACCACTTATATTCCCCCTCCTTCTCCTGGTCAATCTTTTTTTTTTTTTTTTTCCCTCCCCCCCCCTTTTTTTTTTTAGGAGGAAGGATAAATATTTGACAAGTGGACTGTTTGTCATGCAAGCCCTAACACAGTTACAGTTAGAGAGGGGAATAATTCAATCTGCCAAGACTTAAATGCTGATAGATCATTGGCTGTTGCTAGGCCAAGGGTTGTGCCACTCATAATTTTTCCCACCGATACAACTATTTTATGGAATATGACATACATCTTTAGGTGTTAAATCATCCCTAGAATAATTTGTCTGTCAGGAATCAAAGTGAAAGGAAATAAAATACCAGAGCCCAGAGTTGTATTGCTAAATCTCATATTCCACAGAGGCTCACGCTTGCACTTTAGCGTGTGGTTGTATCTGTGTCTTTAAATAAAAACAACACGCACAGAGAGGGAAGAAAACCATGAAGGAAGAGCGGGGAGGGGGGGAAGCATTTGCATTGTGAATGTTGGATTCACAATCAGTCTCCCTTCGCTCGGTGCCTTCCTTACTCCCCGTTCCTCATATCCTTCTTATCAGATTTCATGTTTAATGCCCACCCTGAACCCCCGTCCCACACCCACAAATCTGACTGAACACAATAACGCTGATAAAACGGAAGCAAATTTCTTCTATTAGTGACTGACAGCAATTTGAACAAAATGAAGTTGTACCATGATATCGTTATATATACAAGGTGCAAATAACCTAGTTTGAATAATCACAGCCTCTGTCCTTTTAAATGATTTTTCTCCCCCATTTAAAGGGAGGCCTTTGATGTGATAATATTAATTCCCTCTGTGCTTGGAGGAAGAAAAAAAAAACCTAGGAGAAGCGGAAATTAAATGAGTAATGCAATGTCAGTCAATCTTTTAAACCAGGGCCTTATTAACAGCTAATCATTTTGTCATTTTGTCGCTCAAAGTAATGAATTTGATAGGAGGAGAAGGGAATGTTTTATGTTTATTTTTATTAGTTTTAAACAGAAACAGTTGTGGAAATATTATATTATCGAGACTCGCAGCATTTAAGTGGTTTCTGTTCAGCATATCGCTATTTTTCTTTTCTGCCAGTATCTGATTGCCATAATTTTGAATAATCTGCTTGTCTTTCAAAAAAAAATTGAAAAGGATATTCATCTCAGGCATAGCACGGGGTTCCATCATTGGAGATGCATTAGGCTTTTGTTAGGTATTTCTTTACATCCTATTTATTCAGAAGTATCTAAGTAATTAATCGCTAGCAGGATAGTTATGCAGCTGAAAAGAACAGTATATGTTTCTCAGCCATCAGTGTCTGAAGACCAGAAAAAATACAGGGAAAATCCCATAAATAACTTTCTGTTTCTAAAAGCGCAATGCATGGTTTTGTTTTATTTTAAAATTCTGTAGGTTACAGCTACACATTATACATGTACTAGTCGAATGCATTAAAAATCTGTTGCTGAGGATGGATTCTCTATCGACGTCCCTGTAGCATTCTCCTTTGAAATGGCAGGGGTGACCTCTGAATTGGGACTCCAGAGGACTCTCAAATTAAGTACTTTGAATATGGTGCCATTATAAGGCTTGATCTAACGTTCATGGGAGTTTTCCATCAGCAAAAACCGCGATATTGGGCACACAGAGAATGTAAGAATGCAGAGTCTCTTATGAGGTTACAAATTTTGGTTTGCCTCAATGTTCCCTTTCATATGCTTCCATTACATCTATGTATTTACTTATTTTGTATTTACTTACTACATACACACTTATTTTAGAGCTATATTTTAAAGGCTGAAGAATGGATCATGACTCTAGAGAAGTACAGCAAAAAACAGTCCCTGATCTCCAGCTCAAGGCCAGCCTTCATTTACCGTGAGTTAAGTTAGCAAGCAAATCAATACCTAGTAGCCTAGTGATATATCTGGTGATTTACTTACTCATTGACTGAAAAGTAATTGAGTGGGTTAGAGTATGTGTGAAAATACTTCTCTAGTATTAGCAAAGGTTCCATTTCATTTTTATTTTCAAAGATGAATGTATGGAAATTCTCTCCACCAGAATGGAAGCATTTACTGCATAGGGAGAAACACGTGAAGGTGGCTAAGCCAAACACACTCTTTAAAGCCTGAACAGAAAATGCTGCTCTGCTCAAATTAGAAAAAAAGGTAGTTATAGACATACTCTACTTCCAGATGGTTCGAAAAATGAAGGAATGTACCTTCTGTTGAAATTTGTCTATGGTAGGAGAAAAGGTGGCATACTACCCACAATTTCAAGTTACGGAATTAAAGTAGGAACAAAGTCATTTTTACAAAACACTGAACCAAAGGTTACAGCTGGCTCCCACTTGAGTCCCGAAGTCATCAGTTGTTCTCTGCCCTAAGAATTCAGACATATCCGCAAGTTTAATAAATCGATATATATCAACTGTGACCACAGTAATTGTCATCATACACACTCAGCCTGTGGCAAACATGAGATGAAACCTATTAGCTAAAAAAATCAGTGAAAGAAAACTGTATGAAGTTGTTATATCTCACATTTTTGGTGGTCTAGGAATACACACAAAGTTCCCAAAGGTCAACTGACATACATTAGCTTGGCTACGCTGCAGTAATGAACTGGTGTATTGGAGTCCTAAACATGGCACGGTATTTGAACGACAACCCTTCCAACTCTCTGGGTCAGCTGATGTTCTAGTTGTCTTGTTTCAGGGATGTAGAAAATGGAAGAAGAGGAATAGGAAACAGTCCTGTCAGTGTAGGCATTTTAAATGTATTGTGTGAATGTAAACCATTATCATATGGCAATGATCCTGCTGTTTTTCAGTGAAAGTATTACTCAGGAGTCTGTGCGAAATGCTGAATCCTCTTCTTCATTATCTTTACATATCTACGTGTCCTTTGTGCTATAGAAGAAATGCCCTTGTGGGAACTGATTGCTGCCATTAGGTTGTTGATTCAGTTGATTGCTGCTTTAGGCTGTTCATTCAGTCTCTGGTCTCCTCAGAGAAGCTTGTCCAGAGACTCTCGTAAAGCAGTTGCTTTTCAGAAGACGAAAAACCTTTAAAGCATTACCAGAGATATTATTTCCTTTCTGTTTGTAGGGAGTAAAGACATCAAAGAAATAGCTGGATCCATAAGCTACAGCATATTCAGAAAAGACATAAACTCTGCAAATTGCTCTGTAATTAGTTGCAACAGAAATTTTGGTATTGAAGAGAGAAAAAGTAGTTACAGAATCACAGAATAATTTAGGTGCAAACGACCTCTGAGGTTGCCTAAGGGCCAGCATGGATCAGGTGGCTCAGGGCTGTGTCCAGTCGAATTCTGTACATCACTGTCGATGGACGCTCCACAGTCTTGTCAATCATAAGTCTAGTGTTTGGCCAGCCCTCAAGACTGATTTCCAGTTTCTGGGAACTGAAACCAAATAATATATTGATAATGAACTGGGGGAAAAAATCCAACTCCAAATTCATTTTTTTTCTTTTAGATCAAAAAAGTTCAAATTTTTCTACAGAACCTTTTACTTTTTAATCAAAAAGTATTTCCTGACCCAAGTGTTTCTGATAGTCTTGGTCTACGTTTTGAACATTTATACTTCAAGTTTTAGGAGCGATTGGAAAAGCTCACTTTTAGGTTAAAAAGCTGATTTAAAATCCTTTTGATGAAAAGCAGCTTCAGCTATCCTGTTGTAAGAGAATTGCAAAGTGGCCACCTGACTCTGGGAACACACATATAAAATATTGTTTAAATTCAACACTTAGCCTGGAATTTGCGACATGGGCGCTTGAAGTATGAAAGTTTCTCAGCTAAGGGTATCCACATTCTTCTCCTGAATATTCTCTTATCATGTACACATTCCCCATTTGCTATTAGAAAACAACAGATGAATTGATACACATTTACAAATGCATATTTGCTGCAAATATTCGGTGCATTCTTAATATACAGCCAATTTACCACACGCGAAACTCTCTCTCTCTCAGAATAAGGAGTCATCATTAAGAATGCTGCTTTTATCAATAAAATATGAAATATGAGGGATCACAAAGTATAAAAATCTGCACTAATTTTCACCTAATCATTCCTCAGTTCTTCACAATCAGGCCTTTTTTTTTTCGAGTTATCATGTCTCAGTACTACAAGATTCTTGTTCTTGCCCCAATCTCTTTCTCGTATTTAAAGATGGCTGAACTCATGACTACATGGAAATTGGGCTCGGAAATTTTCTAGCCAGGAGGCAAAGGTTTAAGAAACTGAGGACAGCAACTAGAACACATTTATTTGTATACGTACAATCGCAGATTCCTATATTTTGCCCAAACATGCACACACTTTCACTACAGTACCTCATACTTCAGGATTTTTAACTTTATTAAGCAAGTAATTTCTGGTCTATACTTTTATACCATTTTATTCCTTCTTGATTCCTTAGGATTTTCCATCTGAAAGACAGGAAAGAATACCTTTTACAGGATATAATGTTATTTAGTGACAATTCACATTTTCCTTAAAATGCCTATATGTGTGTGTGTACCAGTCCCAATAAAGGTTTCAATATTAATATTGATTTAAATATAGAGCACTAGGTATATGTGTAAATAAAGGAATCTGTGAGCAAGGATATACACTTATGACAATATTAGAGGAACAAACCATTTCCTGACACATGCAGGGATAAAAGCTGGTATAGTTGGAGGAATAGTATTGAAACATTTTGTTTTATACAGAAAAGCACCATAATTTTTACTAATTTATTGCAGCATTATTATTTGAATAACTTGTATTAAAGCCAGCCACAAGTAGATATATTTGGCTGACATGATTGAAAAAACTAGTGCACAGAACTAGAACTGCAATGTAGGATGTAGTATTCATCTCACCTCCTGAACTGTTGTGTAAATAGTGTGTGAAGCATTTCCATAACATCTAGGCCAAGAATTTTAAAAATAGGAGCCTAAATTTAGATTCTTAAAGTCTATATTTAGATATACAAATAAATTATCTGTTTTTTTTTTTAAATATTGAGTTCCCAAAACATTTAATCTCAAGAAGAGTTCTTGAGTACTCAGTAGTTCTGAAAATCAGGCCATTTGTTTATATGACTGAATATTGGGGTTTAGGAGCCTAAATTCAGGTTTTTCCTTTTGAAAATCATAGCCATTGATCCAAATTTATGTCTAATAGAAATCAGTATGAGCTTTGTCTCTGTTTTAAATGAGAGGAGGAGTATATCCTTTCCTAAAATACAAATCTATTCACAGCAGCATAATATATAGACAGCTTGTGCAAATTTGAAGTCATGCATTGTCTTGTAAGCAAGTGACTGAAACACTGAGGCTGATAAATCATAAAACCAACTGGGCTTTCTGCTGATCACTGGACACATTTTAAATGCCAAAAAGAAAAAATATAGGCTACTTTGTAATTTTTTTCTCTAATACTCTGAATAAGTAATATTACATGGAAAGTCAGGGAATGCACCTGATTTAATACATAATAATATTCCAAAGTCCATATTCCTTGAATATGCTTTGTTTAGTCATTCAAATCATCATTATGGATGACTTTCTGTACAGAGGTAGGAGAGGAAGAATATTTGTTCCCTACGCTTCAAAGAATACTAAAATTTTTAAAGCACAGAGTTTAATAAACTTTGTCATACAAAGTGTCCCCACACTGTTCCCAATTAAATCAGACCCTAAATATGCCAATTTATGAAAGAAAAGATCTAAGGAGTCATAATGGCTAAATATATAACTTGTTTAAGAGCAACCCTTCTACTTTGAGCAATGTTTTTATTCTGTAAAACAGTATCTCATATGTCACGTTGGTTTTGCTTTATACTGTAAAAAAAATCAGCATGAAATGAGGAGTGAGAAGTAACAATGGTCTAAAGTTATTTTACAAATCTCCAGACATACCTGCCACATGCCCAGACCTTTATCCATGTTATTGTCTGGCAAACACGAGGGAGGGACTCACATCTATCTTAGTTAAATGCTTGTTATAGTCTCAGAATCAGAGTGTGGCATTCTCCTTGAGAATTATTATTTGAAGCACAGTTGCTTAAAATCCTTTTCTGCACCTTTGCCACATTCAAGACGCTCAGAAAGGTTTGTAGTTTGAGCAGTTTCAGTATATTTTGTGTGCCCTGATAGATTGAGATGCTGATAAGCTATTTGGAGCTGATTACTTATTCTTTCACTAAAAGTGTCTTATTTTGTCTCCGTCAAAAACCAAATAAAATTCAATGACCTTAAGATGATAATTTTAACAATATTTATGACTTTTTTTTTATGTATACATATAAGTAATTTCTGTAAATAAAAGCATTTTATGTCATGTTCCAAAGATGTGTATTACAAAAGACAAATAAGCTTCTGGTAATGTGATATGATATGGTAGCTCTAAAATTCTTCAACTACTGACTGAAAACAATATATTTATACATATATAGAGAGAGTTAATAACAGAAATACACACTTATGTTTAAGGCATTAAAAATATTTAAATGGGTTCAGAGGAAAAAAAGAATTAATTTGTAACTTCTGTCATTCAAAATTTAAAAACAAATACCTACTGCTCTAGTATCAACATTGCTTTACTACTGTTCTGTATGACTTCTTTTTGGGTGTATCTAAGTAGAAGTTGTCTTTAAATCTATTGTTGCTACTCTATTTTATTAGGGCATTTAACTGACAAGAATGTGGCCTTAGTTCGCTATTCCAACGGAAAAATAATGCAGTATCTTAAACACTTAATTAAACAAGCAATAGACACATACGTATTTATGTTCTATATTTTATTGACAAATAGGATTATGTTACATGGATCATTTTCTGGAGTACACCTGAAATAAAAATAGGGCATCCTCTGACAAGTAGATCAAGACCTTGAAAAGACCCCATGTCTCATTAAAAATAAAGTCAGGAATTGTCCTTGTCTTCAGTCTACGCTAGGCAAGAACAGAAGTAATTTTACAGTGACTATTGCAGAGACAAATAGGTAAGCACACAAAGCCTACTTGCTGACTACTACTAGGCAGCATCTTACACAGTCACTTCCCCGCTCGCAGCAAAGGAATTCTGGAACAGCCCCTTGCCAAGGAGCCAGAGGAAGAGGAGCCAGACTACCCATCTTAGAAATGGACGATATTTTGTTTTAATTTCTATACTCAGCACTGTCCCACGGGGCTGTGTCTACGCTTGTAAATAAAATGATTGGGTGTCTGCTCTCTGATCCCTGAGGGCGTGTGGCACAGCACAGCGCGTGTCCACACGGTTGAAATCTCATCATCTCAAAAAGCAAAGTAGCATCATCCGTACTGCCTCTTGGTAAGATTTTCTGAATTATTCAGTCCTCTGAAGTATGCCTGAGTGCTGTCTGGAAAGGATGCAAGTCCGACCATGGCAAAACCAATCTGGGGAGTGTTTGAGCCTGTGCTTTGGCTCTGCTTAGTTTAATAGCACAGTGGTAGCCAATCTGAACTTACTGCATTCATCAATACACACAGCTCACATCTTGCAAAGAGATTCACACAGGAAAAGCTTTTCAACATTTTAAATAAGTTCAGAAACTTTCTGAGGACTATATTGTATACGTTATGTACAGGGAAAGGGAATGTAGGTGTGAACAACAATCTGTATGTCTCTTCTGTGCAGTGCATAGGCATGCATTGAAAAGGGAAATTAATCTCTTTCTGTGTGTTGAGAAGTCATGACATATGATTTCAAACTTGCTGTTTTCAGTCTTTCTCCACGGTGCTATGCTACATAGTAAATGGGTAGCTAACTGCTTTACAGTCTGCAGTGAATAGTTGCAGACCTAGGATACATTCCAAGAATTAAACTGATTAAAATATTTCAAAAATCCATTAGATAGATTAGATAGCAGCTTGATCATTTAGAAGTGTTGTCTTGTGATTTCTTTAATTTTAAATAGTTACATTTTATTTAAAACATTAGTAGACAGAGAAAGTAGTAATTTAATGTTGAATTCAATGAGGCTTTAAAAAAGCTTTCCTAGAAATATTCCTGCCATTTAAAAAAGCCTGTGACACACAAAGGTGACATATAGGTGACATAGGTGCTTACACTACTCTGTGTGATGTAATGCATGAGACAAGAAGCCAAGTATGTCCAGCAAATTTAGATGTACTAATAGCCTAACATGAGGCCCCTCATCATTTTCCTTGCTATGATAATTAAGTCATAATATGATCAAAATGAAATGTAACCTTAAAGAAACTGCTTTTATTCTATGCATCTTTATATCCTGAAAAGATGGATGAAACCTACTTTCTGCCCATAGTGGTTTGTTTGTTCTACCCTCTACTTGTAGATATTTAATCTAGCAATTCTTATTAAGCATCTTGAGGGGCAAGGAAGCTTGTGTTCACATAGAGAGAAAATTCTTTCACTAACAATCACTCACTCCTTCAAGCTTGTTGGGGTTGCTTTGGCTAGGAGACCATCCAAATGAGCAAGACTTGGATATTCTACTAGCTCTTCAAATAGTTCTTTCTCTGACTATGGGAAAGATTTATAATCTGCTTCGCAAAGAAGTCTTGAGCTCCAGAGACTTAGCAGCAAGTATTAGAGCTACACGAGCTAAGTCCTTGAAAAACATCAAGTCTCTTAACTTAGTCTCAGTGAACCCACCAATGCTTTGATGGACTTTTAGTGCCGTTTGCAAGAGTAAAGAGCCATCTCTTCACTATGGTGACCAAAGAGTATAAAGAAACATGCTGCAGAAGCCTATGCAATAACAGGTAATAAGATGTTACGTGAAGAAGCATCTACTCTGAGAGTGCTCCTCAGCTCCACTTGTAGGATGGTAATTTGTACAGTACTGTATACCACTGATTAGCTGTTCTTGCTTTACTTTGTTGTTACAAATATGGCCCTGAATATTGCTAACGCCTGCTCCTCACGAGCTCACTTAAGTCATGAGGGACAGGGAAGGGCCTGCTCCACTTTTCTTCAGCTCTGCGAGGGAAGGCTGACTCTTAATTTAGACTTAAACAACAGAAACTGAATTTTCTGTTTCCCTGTATCTAGGCACTTGCTCTTTTCTTTTGATATTTACTGTTATGATTACATCAGGCAATGAAATTCTCCTCTATCTTCTCCCAGCATCTTGAAAGCATCATTTATAATTGTTTGTCTTGTGTAGCCTCAATTGAAATAAATGGGATTTCATCTCACAGCAGGCCAAGTTTGTGTTCCATGAATGTTAGCTTAAGGAGAAACTATGGCAAAAGCTGAATCAGTGTGCAAATTGAAAAGTAACATCGGGAGATATTTGGGTGTGTATTAAAGACACTTTTTATCTTAACTGTTCCTCAGAGTGATATTTAAACCAAGCACCACTGATTTCCAGCAGCTTGTTGCTGGTTTGTTTTTTGCTTATTTGTTGGGGTTTTTTTGCATCTCTGGTGGTATTGTTGCTATTGTTCTCTTCATAATTTTGCTTTCCTCTGAACTGTTATCCTATGAAGAGTGTGCAAACTGAGTAAAACTGTCCAAGTTCTTGAACAGGTAACCAGGACTTTGAAAACTTCCCTATCCCTAAACCAAACTTTTGTCTAGCTGTAGACTGCAAGCTGGATCTTTTAATCACATTTTCCCTTGCACAGTATACATGACCTTTGGGTTTAATACATACACTTGGATCTTCAGGAAGAGACACCTAAAAGTTATATGCAGGAGTAGCCATGCAGCAGACCCAGAGTCAGTAGATACCGATGACCCACTGTCTCCTTCTGCCCACCCCCACTTTTGTCTTTCTGCCAGTTAAGTCTGCAGTATCTCAGGCTAAAATCTTAGGATTTGAATAGGGTTCATCTTTGCTTATTGTCACACTCCCCAAATGAAATTACCTCTTGAAGTCCTAGTGGATTTCACAGAATCTTTTAATTTCAAACACACTTGTCTTTTTTTTCTCTTTACCTATTCCCTGATCTTTTCATTATAAAAACAAAAAAGCACTGCCTTTTTTTTTTTTCATTTCAATGCCTTATGTCTTTCTTGACTTCTCTTTAGTAATGTCATCAAATAAAACTGGACAATTAGATTTTATAAAATTATCTGAACAGGAGTACTTGAGCTGAAGTAGTGTCATGGGCCCCTGGCTTTGGCAACGTAACTGAGTGAAGAAGTTCTGGCTCTCTCTGTCTCCATTCCCAGCTGCCCATTGCCACCACTGGAGCTTATTCTGAACCTGGAATATTTTATTTTCCTTGGTTTACAATGCAGGAATATAGAGATAACATATTAAGATGGGAAATGGGAGAGAATGAAGAATTAGATCAAACAAAAAGCAAAATGAACTCACAAATCTACAAACTTGGACAATATTTCTGTACACATGATACACTAAGTACTCTACAAGATGGGACTGAAAACATAACAAGGATTTCTTAGAAAGTCCTAGACAATTATACTGGAGGGTCCTGCTACTCTCTTCATGTGCAGATTGACCTAGGCTAGATTTGAGGCTGATGAGAGAAACACACTAGAATGAAATTTGAATGGAAGACCTAGTCACCTGATTGGCCAGAGGCATCTTTGTTGTTTTGGGTTTGGGGTTTTTTTTGTATAAACAAAGCCTCTAGGTTTTTTTTTTATTATTATTTTCTGGTGGTAATGGGCAGAACTTCACACTTCTTTGCATTAATAAAAGTGGGGTATCTCTCCCTTGCTGCATTTGCCTTAATGATCAGCCCCTGTGTGTGAGTGTGTGTGTGTATGTGCGCCACAGCACTTCATTAACTTCTAACTTCATTACAGACTAGGTTAAAAAGAAAGACGTGCTACAAAGGCAGCATCTTTATTCAAATGTGTGACCTTCATGCTTTCTGATTTATTAGCCCAATATAGTATAAGGCAATATCACATAAACATAACATATTTTTCAAACACATATTTCCAGTAACTTGCGATGAGCATAAAAAAATTGAATGCGTATCTTTCGTATAAAGCCTCTGATACCAAGGCATTAGCTTTTAAATAACACTGGTAAAGGTGCAGTGGGTTTTGCTATGCCAGAGCAGTTTCTTCTCCCCAAATATCATTGCTTGTTAACTATTTTGCCCTCTCGCTTACTTAACAGTCAATTTCTACTTAAAGTATTTTGAATGTTAAATTCTGCCTTGGCTATTTTGGGGCTGTTCTTCCAATGAAGAATATAATGGGTAGTTTCCCCTCCTCTGTTATAATGTAGAGATACAATGTTTTATCACATGGTATTTTTCTTGAATGCTAATTAAGTAAAAGTCCTTGTATGACTAGTATGGCTTTTCATGAATGCAGCAAGTTCACATCTTCTTTTATATACCATTTACAGTACTTTGGCACAACTAAAACTCTTAATTATAAAAGCTGCCAAAAAGCAGTATTTTAAGGTCAATCAAAGAAAGTATATGGACAAACGTAAAGTAACTTCATACTAAATTTGAGTCAATTTAAGAGTAGTAATGACTTCAGTACTTCTTTTAACCTTAAGACATTGCTCTAGTAATTTGATTTTATTTTTTTTATTATAGGGTCACCGATGCATTTCATACTTAGTGTTTGACATTTCAGAATTGTATTTCATGTAAATTATCGACATACTAACAAAATATTTTCTGCTCTTCAGATGACAGTTTCCACCTTACAGTGAATGTATCTCAATTACTAATTGCTGTTGAGACCTTTACATGCTAAGCCACAGACCTATCAGACTTCACCCTGGCTTCTTCTATATTTATAAATAATGTTTGGCATATTTCTGACATCAGTTTCTCATTTGCAGTGTAAACTAATAACGTAAGATGGAATGGAAAGACACAGAGATAATCCTCAGTGACCCTTGGGGTCACCCTGTGCTTTTCTATAAAGATGAAAAGAAATGAGCTGCAGCTCAGCCCTTTAAATTAACAGCAAAAGATATCAAATCCTTAAACCATTTAACAACTTAATTTGACTTGGTTTTGTTTTTCTTTTATTTCTTGTGGGAGAAGGAAATGGGAAAGCCTGATTAGAGTGGGGTTCCAATTCTACCAGTCTTTGAACTAACATTTGGAAGCATGGGCTCACTTAATATTTAAATCATTTCACTATATATATTTGGTGAGTTTACATATACTGCAATGTGTCAATAGAACCATTCTCTAATAAATGTGATGCATGCTACAGTTTAGCTCTAGATAGGATGTTATTTTAGAACAGTGCTAATATTAATATTGCTAATGACTTCAATCTTTTAGATTCCCTTGCTTTTCCTATGGCCTCTTAAAAGCAACTAATGAAACACCCAGCGATTCTACCACAGGAAATTGGTATTTTATTGCAAGATACTTTTCAGTCTTTTCATTTTTTTCAGCCTTTTCACTCAGTCGTGGTTATGATTTAAGTAGCTAAAAACGTAGTTCTTTCTCCTCCTCTTAAATATTTTTATTATTGTTGCTCTGGGTTACTACTATGATGATGATAATTGAAATTGCTCTATTTCTTCAATTTGTATATGCAGTAAAAGCATATTTTTGGATCCAACATAATCATTACTACACAGCATTAGATTATTATGTCACCAGTTTAGGATTGCTTTTGACTTCATTATAAAACCTGACAGGAAAATAAGATGGATTACATGGCTACCAGCTGAGCTAAAGTTTAAATTACTTTTCTGTATCCTAGGGAATAAAACTTCTTCCCCTCCCAAATTAAAAAAAAAGGCAAACCAAACACACCAGCTTCCCATCTAACTAAAATATGAATAGCAGTGATAAAAGTAGTTAAAATAAAATGTACTTTGCATCTAGCAGGAGATGTTGCAGTGGTGTGAGTTTCCAGCATGAAAAGAAGGCAGGTTTGAATATTGATCTTTTGAAGCTCCATTAGCTATATGCTGAGCATTGCTGACATCACAGATTGATGTCTCTTTAAACTGTGTCTCAGACTGAATCACTTGGGGAAACCAGCTATTGACTTTGGATGTTTGTGCCGTTCAGCCACTGGAGAATGCTCTTTTTCTATTTCTCTCTCCCTCTGTCCATCTGTTTGTCTGTGTCTCTCTTGAATATACACGCACGCGCGTGCGCGCACACACAAACACGCATGCTTGTCGTTTTGTGTTAAAGAACACTGTCTTTGTTTTTTGTATAAGTTGCCGAAGTTATACTTATGCTTCCTTATTACACCTGCACATTACGTGATGTAGGTTGTGATGTTCACAGTGAGGCAAAGCTTTTCTCACTGATTTAAGGTATTGAGATAGTACCCGGGAAGGTCTAAAGGAATGAGCGTCATCTTGTCTGGGGAGACCTTCATTTCACCTTGTAAAGTGAGGCGGCCATAATAACCTCCAGAGGAGTGCTATAGGAATCAATAAAGACAAAGAAACCAAAGCCCTTCTGAGGTGCTGGTGGTAGTGATGTGTCTGCGTGTGTGCGTGCCTGCATGCGTACGGATGAAGAGAGCTGGTTTCTGATTAAAAGGAATGCAAATGTTAAGGGCATTGATCAGCACTCATCTCCGTTCAACCTCATGCCCTCTGCTACATCAATACATTGGAAACATAATTTGTATCAGCAGTTGTTTCTTTAATTAAGATCTCTCCCAAATCTTTCTCATTGATTCATGCCATTAACTTATTGATCAGTTTGCTTATGCTGAGATGGTAGTTTTTGCTGAGAGAAGGTATGTCTCTCAGTTCACGATGCTGGTGCACTGCAAACGTCTTCTTGGCAACTAATGGGAAAACTGGAGCTCCCTCAGTTTTGGCACTGCTTTAACAGTACACAGTGGCTTTCCTGGGGTAAGAAAAAAAACAACACAAAAAATAGTCATTCACCATCTCAGAACTTTGAAAACCTGCCAAAAAAAAAAAAAAAAAGAGAAAAAGAGTATTTAATATCTTATAAAACCTTTCTGAAAAATTAACTAGGCTAAAGACAACATGCAGAAATTATTATAGCCATGGGGTATATGCTATATCCAACCTCTATATGTTAATGGCTAATAACCAGGAACTAAATGACAGAATTTGAGCTGAAATGTGAGATATGTTTAGGAATTAACTAAGAGTAACTGATGACTCATTTAATCAAATATTTGGTAAAAAATGTGATAACCAAGGCAGAACGAGGTAGAGGCTAGGTAAAAGTTGAAAAAGGAAAGTTCTACAAGTATTTCATTGTAATTCTGCATATTTAATCTCTTGGCATGGTCCCTTTATGTTAGTTTGCCATGAATACTGTAGCAAACAGGTTTACTGGTCAGTATGTTCATAGATGTAGAATTTCATATGGATACCCAGAGTGTAAAACTGAATATTTGTAGTAGAAATTTGACTCAGGCAGAAAGAAAAATAAATTATATCATCTCTATCTTCTTAGATAGTCAAGTAGTTGATGTTGTACAAATTTCTGGTAGTTATGAATGGCTTATGCAAAATTCACAGATGAAGATTTATTCGGTGAAATTATTTAGATGTAAGGTTCTTCTCTGTCTCGCATGGACTTCATGATGTCTTGCTAGAACTGCAGAGAAGTGCAATGACTTTTATAAATATTGTCTTGGGAGGTTCAACAGCTCAAGACAAGCAAGAAGGAACAGAGCAACAGTGAGCTGGTACCTCTAACCCTAATTACCAAATGGATCAGCCCAGGGACAGATAAGGTGCACATAGCACTCATTAAAGAGCTTTGTCTAATATATAACCTTCAGGGAATGCCTTAACCTCGTCAAAATACTTTTAAATCATATTCAAGGTGATCAGCCAAGAAATGGCTGAACTGACCAGTTTGTTGGGTTAAAGAAGCACAAAGTAGCACAATGGTGGCTGGACTACTGGGACAGATGTGTGGGAATTTGGGAGATACGATGACAATAGCAGTGAATAAAGATATTATTGACAGGAGGCATTATCAAAAAGGAAGTTCAGGAGCTGATGATTTTTCTCACAAACAAATGTATTTAAATTAATACTAATACAATTAATAAAACAATTCCTCATGTTTCTTAGGAAACTAGTATTTAAACTGAATTTACTCTCTGTGACAGAATGTGACTTGGGACTCCAGATGCTGCTTTCAAAAGTATAGCATCTTCTCAAGGATAGAGTTGAACTAGACACTCTAAACTACACGAGTGACAATTCATTGCTGGCAGACCCTTGTAGCCTGGACACTCTCTTTCAACTCTGTTTCAGCAAGACAAATTGTAAGACACCGAAGAACTGTTAGCAGTAACAGTGTTTATCTCTTCAGAGTTTGCTAGAAATGCAATGTGGAATGGGTGCCGTTTTGCATCAAGATCCCTATTCTTTTTTTGATTTATTCAGCACCAAATTCAAAATTGTTCCTATTTTGCATGACTCAGACAAGTTAGTCAGCTCTACCATATAATTTTCAGTAAGTAACATTACGACCTTCCCAGAAACAGCATTCATCTCAGGGAGTTATACAAAGTGCTGTGCATCCTCCCAAAGGGGCAAAGAACATGTAAAAAGAGGGTGAGATGACTTGAATGTATGGAAGGAAAAGTGTGACCAAGTGAAAAAATCAGGCATGTAAGCTAAAATTGACCTTGTGTGGCTTTGAATAACGCAACCTGCATTTGTACAGGATATGGCTTTCACAAATTATGTGCTCTCCCTTGAGAGCTTCCACAGCAGCCATATCTAACCACATGAATATTCACATAGCTATACGAGTAGAATGGGGAAAATTATGCCCTGTATTTCTCAGAACTCTGTTTTCCCTTTAAAATATATATTTACTTGGAGATTCCTATCCTGGCCATGATAGATCAGTATCTACAACCGTCTCCGTCCAGAAGCAGCAATACCCAAAACTAAACTTCTAAGCCCCTTTCTACCAACCGCACCTTCATGAGTGGGAGCTAGCAAGTAATGCAATGAGAAGTGAGTTGGAGAAGCCACAGAGCACGTAAAAGTTGGCAGCTGTCTGCTTTTTGGCCACCTGATGGAAGAATGGGTGAAGCACAGCTAAAATTCAAACAGTTTCAAAAATATGAGTGGCCCATGAAATCCATGGCATCTGGTATATCTAGTGTGGGACAAACAGACAGAAATTATGGTGCACGTCCCTGTGAGAGAAAAAAACTTGTCACCTCCGGTGCTCTTAGAAGAATATATCTGAGGAACACTAACTCAGTAATAAATAAGCAGCCAGAGACTGCACCCACTGTGTTCTGTGCAGCAAGTTGCACCAAAATTGTATTTAGGTTCAGACATTATCAGTAGGGCATCTGTTTGCTTGTTTTCTTTGAGATAGTTTGTCTCCCCCAAAAAACAAAGGAGTAATTTAGGATTGTGAGATAAGAAAATCAGATGAATGTTGTGGCTAAAAT
Organism: Haliaeetus albicilla; assembly: GCF_947461875.1. Classification (NCBI taxonomy): domain Eukaryota; kingdom Metazoa; phylum Chordata; class Aves; order Accipitriformes; family Accipitridae; genus Haliaeetus; species Haliaeetus albicilla. The sequence continues at coordinate 8,120,060 of NC_091485.1, read as the reverse complement.
GATCAGAACTGAAATAGCTTGGCTTTTCCTTGGCTAGGATGAGAGCTAAATCTGACCTAAACTCAGCCATTTCTCCTACTTGAGTTAAAGCTTTAAGGTAAATTCTAGGACAAGGGAATGAGGCATTGAGATGCCTTTGCCAGAGCTTTCAGGTGAAGTTTTGGGGACTTACTGTAGATTTCAATGGGCACAGCATTTGTCTAATATTTTAGTTAGTCTGCAAACAACTTAGGACAAGACTTGATCAAATGATGCTAATTCACATTTTCAAGGTTGTTTTCAGAATGGGTGAAATTCTGGCAGTGAACACATCAAAATTAATTTAGCTAATTAGTGGATTCTCCTCTGCTATCTGAAGTAAGAGTGAATATGGATCACAGTTTTCATTAGGCTGCTTTCTAATCCATTTAGTTAATTTGGAGTTTGAACTGCAGGTAGACAAGACCTTATGTTCTGTTACAAAGTTCAGCTAAAAAGGAGAAAATATGAGAAACTGCTAACTCAGAGGCTCACAGAATATAGTATGAAAAAAAGCAGACTAAGAATCCTTTAAGGCAATGGATAAATTGTTCACTATTTGTCTGATTTTAGTATTTGGAGCATACAGGGAAATTTTATACTAGTTGCAGGACAGCCTAATCTGCAGGCTCTGCAGGATGGTCCTCTCAGGCACAGATGGACTAATTCTGATGGACAAGAGAACGCCCTAGTAAGAGAAGTCTGTGGGGCTTGCTTGCTTAAACTTACTTCATATGTTCTTGTTCGTTAAAGTTTTCACAGAAACAACTTTCTGTGAGAAAAATGAGAACAAAATTTTCTGAAGTGAGAGTACTCATTCCAAAAGAGATATGATGAGATTTCGAGGGAAAAGGGAGACTTCATTGCAAGGACTTCCATTTATAAAGTTTCTGCGGGCAACTCTGTCCTGTTGCTCCTTCCATAGGAGTTTATTTTTTGTCTCTGAGTTAGGTCTGGGTGTTTTAATTATTAAATTCTCACAATTATTTTTCTTTCTATGGCCTCTCAAGATAACCAACAGTAGCTTGAAGAGCTCTAATTTTTATTAATTGTTACTATTTACTGGGGTTTTTGTTAGTGTTCTTATTATAACATGTTAAAAGCTACAGAAACATGAAAGGTCAGCTTGTAAAATTGACAGATGTCCATAGCACTACTATAATGCATAAAGTGTATCATATATGCAAGCTTCTCAGAAATGCTTTTAGCTGAAAATTTATAAAACCCTCTTTGCACTCAGCAGGTTGAGAAGTAAAATACGGACACTGGCCCTAACCCTCTTGTCCTCATGTTGTTAAAAAGAACCTGAGCAACATAGTTGGGAGCAGAGCAATGGGCAACAATAAACGTATTGCTCAAAGGGTTAGCCAGGACTTCTTCCTTGCAGGCAAGTCTCTCTGTAGCTCATTAGGAATACGGATGGGCTGATGAACAGTGATAAAGAAATTGAAGATGTGGCCTAAATATTTTTCAGAAATATTTTTGGCTGACATTGTCTTCATTATGTTTTCTACTTTTTCATATTTTGCAGCATCCTTTCCTGAATTTTGGCACGATTGTTATAGTCTCTTGGTTACATATCTATCTTTTTTTCCTGCTCTTTTTATCTATCTCTGCCTCTTCCCCCCTTTATCCCTCTTTCATTCTCTCTCTTTCTGTCTTTCTCTTTCTTTCTCTCTTTCTCTCCTCCCCCTGGTGCTCTCTTTTTCTCTCTCACCTTTTTATCTTACTTACTTCTTTTCTCTTTTGCCTACTTTCCCCCTTCCTCTTGTTCTTTCTCTTACTGTCTCCTTATGTCTCTCAATTTCAGTCTCACTTTCTCTCTTTTTTTCTCTCTTGCTCTGTCTCTCCCCTGCACACTTCCTTTAGATTATTTTATCTGGTTCACCCCGTAGTTGCATGAACCTGCTTTTGCTGGGTGAAGTAAAAAACTGGAGGAAATAACCAGAAGTGGGTCTGCTTCTTTCCAGTGCAGCAATGGCTCATACCAGTTTAAACTCCCTGGAAAAGGGCATGTGGCTTTTGGGAAGCTCTGCTGACCATTTCTGTTGGGTATGTATAGTCTTGGAGGTCAGATTTCAGGAACTGGACCAACTCAATAGTGGGAATGTTAAAAATGGAGGACACAAAGGTATATTGATGATCTTTTTACATCTTTTAGGGCATGGCACCTGTTTTAGAGCATTCCTGGCTTATCGTCTGCTGAGACAGTAGCTCCATATCCAATTAGTTAAACATCCCTTCTGAGTAGATTAACAGGGAAGCATGGAGTAAGCTGAAAAATTTTGCTTAGCCAGGCTGTCCCATTCCCTGTAAATGTACATCAAAGGGGCTAGGGGATTTGATTGGGGAAGAATCTTGACTCTAGCTCTTATAACCGCCAGGGCCCCATGGGGACTGGGGTCTGTCAGGGCAGGCAGGATCCACCCCACTGCCCCAGTCCCCGGCACTGGGCACCTCCCGGGGGACTGGGACAGGCCAAGGCTGGGCTGGGACATGGGCTCGCTGGTAGGGCAGGCCTATGGGGATCTGGAGACTGGTCCTGCTGTGGTGTCACTGAGGCAGTGGCTGATGGCCCCAGAGGGGGGGGAAGCCCCAGAGGACTGGACAGGGCTGGTCAGGGCTGGTGGTGCCCCCACGGCCCCGATGATAACCACCAGGGTATTGCGTACTCTCACTAAACAGAAGTCCATCCCAATAAATTTTTCAGAGAAACGACGACAATAGTACTGGGATCTTTTTATTTGTCTGAGCATTTTTCAGGAAAAGATTTTTAAGTAAAAATGTCCTGCGCAGCTTGAGTTATAATTGAAAGCTTGGAAAAAATAAATTTCATTCACCGCTTAGAAACTAACTTCCTTCTCAGACACTGCTAAATCTGCCTATCTTTATCTAGTAATTGAAAAAGTAGAATTATTCTGTAATATTAAGAAACTGTATCTTCACTGCTGGAGTGAAGAATGGGTTTCTCATTGGTTGCCAGGTATTGAATTTGAAAGTGAAATGTTTTAACATAGATAAATATTACAGGAGAAACAATATTTTTTTTTTTCTTATTCTTAGAAGAGATACACTTATAAAATCAAACTTACAGATGTCCAGGCAATGTTATCAAACCTATATTGGTTTTGTAAATCTAGTCAAACATTGGGAACATGCTATTAGAGCTCCTGTTGTGTAACTGATGTTAAGTATTGTACTGTTGTGATCATCTGAACTGAATACACAATGAAATAGGCTGTTGTTTTTATATAAGGAAATAAAAACATATGAGAATTTACTGAACATTGAGGCATATGCTCTGACCATTCAACTGAGATTTTCTTGTAGGAAGCCGATTTTATTTTGTGAACATTGATACCACCTTTTTAATGTAGTGACAGTAATTTCAGAGAAGAGGGACTTTCATGTTTTGAAATCAATGGAATTTATAAAGATACGATTCTCTTTGAAATTCCATATTGACTTTTCTAGAAGTTTAGCCTGTATTTTATCGGGAACTGGGAACAGTTGTGAAGATTGATTAATTTTGCTATATCTGACCCTGCCCCAGAAGAACTGTAACTGGCAGAAAGGTTGGCATTCATCTTAGCTAACTTAGATGTTCACAGCATAGACCTTGACTCTGAGTTGTCTAGACTTCCTTTAAGTCATTTTTTTACAGTCATTCTTTATAAACCATAAAGAGAATTTAAACTACTACTTTCAATATAGGTATTACAGGAGTCTGAAGGTAATGCTTTCTGAGAATAAATTAGATGTTGCGGGTGCTGGAATTTTAGTGGAATGCAAGGGGTGACTGGAAAAATTCATAAAAGATAAATCCTTTGAGGATTATTAAATACATGGACACCACTTCTGGTTCAGGGAATCTCTAAAATGCAAGCTTTTGAAGGCTGAGAGAGTACTTGTCAATGTATCTTTAAAAAACTTAATTTGTTTTCATGCTCCTCTGTAGCCAACCGCTTACTGCTATTGGCAAGGACAGGTTAGTGGGCTAGACACACCTTTGCTTTCACTCTGTACCCCAGTCTCATGCTATGACTTTGTCATAGTAATAGAAATGTTGGTTTTTTTACTCTAAAGTTATCTTTCTGCAGGCTACAACAATTTTTTATATGAAAATATCTATAAAAAAATAAAAAAATATAAAAAGTTGTGATGGATCCTCAGAGAAGAATGTATTTAAAAGGCAGTGGACCAGTTTACTAGCTACAGGCTCTTTTATTCCATCTGTAGCTACCTAGAACCTACAGCACAGCCTGGAAAAGGAAGAACTATATGCTCCCATCCTGAGAAAGTGGGAACAGCTAAAAACTGGTCCAAGAAGGACTGTACTCAGAGAGGTCCAAGAAGTCCAATATGAAATTAGCCCAGTGATTGTGAGTGGCCGTGATACGCTGCAAGTAATACCTGCTCCAGTCACCATAGCTATTCCATTACACTGAAAGACATGCAAGATGTTTCTCATTCTATTGTTAGAGAAATTATTTCTATAAATAATTCAATTTCCACTCTTTATAAGTAATTAAACATTATTTATTTATTCAAGATAAAGTGAACCTTAGAGAGGTTGAATCAGTAGCTCTGTGGTCAGGGTATTCTTATTTTTCAGATGTGGGAGATGGTACAAGTCCAAATAGCTCTATGACCTGTAACTAATTCCAGCCAGCTCCCTAATGAGAGGGAAGATAAGCATGATAGAATAATAACACTGCTCACTCTTGGAGTAATGAAAACACTTTACACATTCTGAATTTTAGGTTACAGAATTCTTTTGATACGTTTACGATGGCTTGAGCTGAGTTTCATTTCATTATATTTGTGTTAGGAAAAATAGCTGTAGATATTTCCTATGACTGCTTTTTAAAAGATGATATGTGACTACTTTTCTAATACGTGATAATTCATTTGTATTGTTTTCCAAAGTATATATAGTCTGAAAATATCAGGTGTGAAAATATTAGGCTTCTTTAGTTTGGATGAACAATTGGATAGAGCTAAACATGGAATCATCTATTTATTTTCATGGCAAATAAATTTATTCTTTTGATTGAAGTCAGCCCCATATAAATGGTATGTGCTTTACCATATTAGAATAGGAGTGTCTTGTACATGCATTTCCTTACTTTGCCTATGTTTTGTGACAGTGATAGATACTAAATTCAAAGTTTCTTATTATATTTGAATTTATCTAATCCTCATTAAAAGGAGATGGGTAGACTAATTACAAAGGCAGTATTTTAAAGTTTACTACTGTCTTACTCTCTCTGTTCAATTAGTGTTTTGGCTATTTTTAAGGACTTCTAAATTAAAATGAGGGAATTTGTGGTGTTTAGAGCTTTTCAGGATATTAGATTCTGATGTGATGCCCCTTCAAAACCCTCAGATTTTGAAGGTCTCCTCTTTCTATTTCATGTATCCTTTTGGGCAACCATGTATTCTTTATTACATTCATCACATAAGTAAAAAGAAGGTTGCAGAAACCAAGCTGCTGTTCCTTACAGTATTGCAGACTAACATAAGCAATACAACTCTCAATCAAATTTTGTTTTCAGTATAGAATTAAGCCTGAAGAATCCTAGAATTTTTAAATTAATAATGTAACAAGAAAGGCTGAAAAAGGTTTCTCCTTTTTCCCTTCTCCAAATGTTTGATTACTCTTGTTAAAATTCAAGCCCTCAATTCCTTGCTTTTTTCATCTGGCTGAGGCAACGGCAAAAAAGGAAGACACTTTCTGGGGGAAAAAAAAAAGAATAAATTAACAGCTATGTAAATTGCACAAGTTTGTCATGTATGAGAACTAGTTTGTTTAACTGTAAATTTCAGTGAGCTCTGTGGGCAAGATAAGGGTTTAAAACATGATAGCATGGGGCAAGATTTGGAAATTTCTAGATATGGGGCTTACTGTAGCTCTCGGAAAGTTTTTATTCAGACTCAACAACCTATAAATGTAGGTCTTTGGGCCATGGAGGGCTTTGCTGCGATGCACTGCTTCAGTTTCCAAATGGAAACTTTTATTGTTATCGAGGAATAAGGTTGGTTTCCATAACGATTGTATGAGAGTTTCTGAAGAGATCTAAATTAAATAAATTAAAAAAAAAATAAAAATCAAGTTCTTCAGATCCTATGCTGGTACTATTGCTTAGCTAAAGACTAAGCTATAAGAATACCAGAATAAGAAAAAGATCTGGGGAAAAAAAAGCAAAATTTTTATCTCAGTAAATATGGTGAGTACATGCTGTTCCAGCAAAGCTTCTGAGTGATTGGATCTAACCATTTTCTCACACCATCTTGCAGTGTAAGATCACATGAATATTACTTGAGCTCAAAAAAACCCCAAAACAACCAAAACAAAAGTTTACATTTACAAAAAAATTATTTCAGCTGTCATGGAAATGCAAAATGGTAAGTGTGAAGTGGCTTTCCAGAATAGCACTTATCTATTCAAAACAACGGCAGCTAGGATATTCAACATTGTGGTATCTAAAAATGTTTTTATCCTACCTATTTGTCTTTGGGTAAATAATGGTTAATGGAAGCACAGTATCTGGAAGTGTTGGCTGTATACACAAGGATGATGGTGGCCAAGATGATGACTTCAGGTGAGGTCTTATCAGCACATCAAGATAGCCTCTTGAAAAAGAAAAAAAATTGCATCATCTTAAATGAATGAATAAATAGTTTTGCATGGATCAATACAGATAGGAAGAATGGCCTAAGCTGTAGGCTGTGCAGATAAAGTTCCTCAGTATTTTGACTGTTAGGTGTGAAGAATATTTGGTAGAAGACAGGAAGAAAATGAAGGATCTATTTCTGTCGTAGCTTCAAAGAACAAAACTCTTGAAATGCCTTCTCAATAAATCCATATCTATATAAATGAATATTTCATGAAGTTTATAGAATCATTGTAACTTGAGAACCCTCACTGAAATGACCTTAAATTGGAACCACAAATTCTACTGAGGAAGCACACTGATTTTCAAAGGAGAGTGAAATACAGGTTTCAGAGTTATGGGTCCTCAAACATTCCTAATTTAAAACACAGTGGAGTTATCACTCAACTATAATATTATCCCGGCCCTGCAGTTCTTTTATGTATCTAACTACCACTATAGTGAATGCAGCATTTCATCAAGATAGTTACAGAGCTGGACTTCAATACTTCTTTGTTTCTTTATGATGATTTATTTGGAAAATATTGTATTTGGCAGTAGTAAGAATAGAAACATGCTTTGCATCTTAAACTGAAAACTAAAACCCCAACTGTGCAAACACTTAAGCAGGTGTTCATTTTTGTGCATTATGAATATCTCTTTGCAGAATTCAAGACTTGAATAGTCCACTTGCTTTTGTTGGTGTTGCTGTACACAGAACTTTTCACTTTGACTGTACAGCTGAGCTTATTTTGTACAAGGTTTCATATCTTTTATGAAAGTATGTCCTCTAGCAGATTTCTTTAAACTCTTCTTTGTATGTCATATTTCCTATGTTATAATATATTCTATTGATATATTGATATACATTGATATGTTGATAGATTGATATATATTGATAGATTGATATATATTGATATATATATTATTGATATATTGATATATTGCAATATTCTAGTTGGTTTTGTCTGCAGCTTGACTTGGTATCAAAAGTTGAATGTGTCCTATATTTACTATATATCATGAACACAAGAACTATTATATTAAGCAATATAACATTCAATTTATTTTTATAAACCTGTAACTGCCATACATCATCAGACTAAATTTTTACCTAATGCTGAGGGATTGGTACCCACTATCGCTAGGACTGGATCTAGCCCATCATGGCTGGTCTACACTCGCTGTGTTTGTCCCACTGTACAACTGTGGGTGGGATGTGATCTACATTAAGGATCATGTAGGCAGCACAAGTGGACACATTATAACAGATCTCTGTAAAGTGCCATTGCAGAAGCCTTGTAAAATGGAGCAAATCTCACTAAACAGTAAAGGGATGCTGCTTTTCAGTCTTATTTGGGGATTTTTTTGTGTGGTATTTTTGATGGATCCTCTTACGCAAAATCCATCAACTCATCTGATACCACTGGAACCTGTGAAGTGTTAACTCTTAACCTCATCCTTTTGGAAGATGACTTAAAATGGGTAAAAGGATGTGTGTTATGTGGAGAAGGGGGATATATATTTAAAAAAATAAATAATGGTGTGATAGGGATAAGGGGGGGGTGGGGGCTGATGCTTTAAATCTCCGTGGGCCTCGGAATCGAGCCTGTTTCAGTCAGATTGTGGCCCTGCTAACAAATCCAATAGCAGCTAATCTGATCATCTGCTCTCTAGTTTTCATGCTGTGTTTTCTTCAGAGTTCCTTCTCCTAGTTCCAGTCTGTGACAGTGTGATAAGACACAAGAAATTTAGTCATCATTGCTGCTGTAAAGGAGCTCAGAGAAGGGATTATGATATTCCATAACCCTTACATTAGACACGGACAGGGGCAGCCACTGCTGTGATTACAGGCCTGAACACTGCTGTTATTTTTCCCACCTCCCTCCTACTATTTATTTATTTATTTATTTATTTTGATTTTTTTTCTTTTTTTTTTTTTTCCAGAGAAAGCTTTAAAAGATTACCTGAGAAATAGTCACCATCACAATCATCATCCTAAATCTCGTAGTGCAGAACTCAGAAGTTGCGCAGCTCAGAAGGTTGTTACACTTCTAACCAGCACGGCCAAGATAACTCTCAAGCAAGTTATCGAAAACACTCATCCGCTATTCAGTCATTATTAGGAAATTCAAACAGTGTAAGCTGAACAAATCAACATGGAATACAGAGAGGATGCCACAGGGAGCATTGATTTGGGAAAAATATAGTTTACTGCCGAGGCAAGTCAGAGATTAGGTTGCCTTTCCTCTGTTCTGCACATGGCAATATTTGTGACGAATATATTATTTGCGGTACCTCTTGCTTCTGGGTATCAAGTAGGTTTGCAGTGCTGTCGCTGAACCAATTATTATACTTGTGTTAATTGACACTCCAGCACCAAGTCTTTTTATGCCATCCATGACTCTTATCCCTATAAAGAAGGGTTTTCCTGAAAAAAAGTAGGTTTTTTTTAAATAGCAAAGTCACAAATTAAAAAAATGGTTGACGATGGAAGTTGCATTGCCCACTCTCATGGAAGGAATAAAATGGTCTGGAAATAATCTGTTCTGTTGTTTGTTTGCTTTAAAAGCAAGAAGCGAGAGAGTTTTTAAATTGGCTTAAGCTGTTGGTTAGAGGTTGCTCCTTGCATTTCAAAAGGAATCCCCGCCGCTGGCATTGTTATTTGTTTTGGAGCATTATTGTAAGGAAAGGTACTGTATGGAAATGCAAGCCACATGCCTCAGCCCAAAGACAGGGAGTGCGTGAAGCAGAGGCACGGCGTTCCGCTGGGACGTTCTGTGTCTCTGCACACATGGTGTGCAGTGCTGCTCCGCTAGTTGGACCCAGGCAGATCCAGAAATAGCTGTAGGACAGTTACTAGACTGGCTCAGTAGCTGCTTCGGAGACTGTACAAGAAGATTTCGTTGCGGATGAACCATCTGACAGGACATGCCTAGTCACCACCAAGCTCTGAGCAAGGAGGAAAGGTTTTAATTACAGCAGCGAAAGGCAGATCTGTAGGCTCCACACAGGACCCAAAGAGGTACATGTTGTGAGCGCTGGACCTCCTTTACGTACCTTAAAATTTGGGTTACGTTTGGCTTTTGCCTGCAAGTGAAGGCCAGCTGGGCAAACTTGAGAGCTCTGATAGCACTGGAGACTGCTGGCCTGCTGTCCGGTGAGAGATTTTTGAGTTTTTCAGAGGGGATTTTGATTTCTAAAGCAGTAGTGATCTACCCTATACAGAGCCTGAGACTTCAGCTCCCGGACGAGATCAGAGGAGAGTGTGTTTTAAGTGTGATGTACTTAAAATATGGCAATGTAAATATTATGTTAATACTTTATATTTGAATATATGTAATCACTATGAAGAGAGGAACTTTGAGGGACATATTATCATCATTAATTCCTACCAACAGGTTTTGTTTAAAATTTAATCAAAGTATTCCAAATATGGTTTGCTATATTTGATGCTATTTATAATGGTTTCTGTGTGCATTAATTTTCTTTTTAATTGGAAGACTTATGTGGTACAATCTCTTTGAAAGTTGACTGGAAACTATTAATTCTGACTTATCAAAGTTTTGCATACAGTTAATGTAAGGTTTAACCCAGCAGTGTTTTCTGGAGACAGCTAATGCTTTCTTTAAGCAAAATTTCGGTGTATCCTTTCACAGAATTCTTATGCTGAGACACAGAGCAAAGGTAATAGAGAGGCGTACATAGCACTGCCTTAGCACTCACTTACCCCTTGACAAACACAGCTGGATTTCTTTGGCCTGTTTACAGACAATATTGAAAAGATTAAATATTACCACAGAATAAAAATTCCCTGGTAAAAGTAAACTGGGAGAGAAAAACTATGCAGCCTCTTCTAAAAAAATAAATAAAAACTGACAAATGGCTAAGACTGATGGCAAAATTCCCTATTAATTTATGGTATTTTGTATTAGGAGATTCAGCACGCCTTGTGTGCAGAGATGACAAGACAAACGATGATAGTTTTTGCTAAGTAGGTATGCAATCATCCTTATAAAAAAAAAAACACAAACCAAAACAAGAAAAATCCACCCTCCAGCATGTTCCTCTTCTGCATTTTGGCTTCTGTGTTGAAGCTGATTGCCTTGAGTACGCCTTAGCCATTTGAATTTGATCAAACCCTTTTGACATTTCTTAAACATGTTTTCCTGTATTACCCCCGCCATCTCAGATATTGCTGACATCCACAAGCAAAGTGATCCAGAACAATGGATAAGCACTCACTCAGCCCAGCCTGTTAAGATGAATGATAACCGATATTTTTGTTTGTTTTCTTTTGATATTTTTGCTTTTCTCTAGTCAAGTGAAAATTTATTACAGAGCAATATATCCAGAAAAGACTTTGCTATGAAGAGGCCTTATTTGGTCTTGAGCTAATCAAATTGGGAACTCAGCCCGTCAAAGGTCAAGGTTGTAGACTACTTCCTGTTTCCTTTAAAACTAAAAGAAACATAAAAAGATGCAAAACTTTTGAGCCATCACCCTGGGGATTTCAGAAGATGATTGAGGGTGGAACAAAGCGTACCCTTTTGCTTCTGGGTATCAGGAAGGACTTTAATGGTATCATGACATTGATCATTGAATTCAAGGTCACAGTCATGTCAGTGTTAATGAATTCCAAGTATGATTCCACAAAATATTAGTATACAGCAGATAGGAAGCAGTGCATATTATAAATGCTCTTAGACATTATTTATAACCCATAGTAAAGCTCTATGTTGTCCACCCATAGTAAATTTAGGCAATTGTTTCTTTCATGTCATATGAGTCAACATGAACAAACAGCATGCTTAAATTCTACACAGATTTTTTGTATTCATCACAGTTTTAAGGAATTTGTATACATTTCTTGAAACTAGGGTTATAAATTTCTGGAGAAGTTATCTAATCCTGACTAAGTAAAATATTGATAACACTCTGATCTGAAATGATTTTCTGTCTTTGCTGATTTTCTCAGCCTGTAGTCAGTTCACATTTCCTTGTGATTTGCACATATTCAAAGTCAGATGAAATTAGGGCAGAGCTGTCTCAGTGCAGCCCACAGTGACAGAGATGTCCCCAGCTGCCGGAATTTGCAATTGTGACTGCCTCTTTTCTCTGTCCACTATAAATATTTCAGTAGGTCACGAAAGAAGCCAGCTACACAAATCACAATTATAATGTATTGGAGTTAGCTTGCTTTCTATTGGCTTAGCATAAGCCAATACTTTTTTAAAATTCATTGTTATGAAGTATGCATTACATGTATTTTAGCTATTTAAAGAACATATTTTTCAAAAGGCTTTATCAAAGGGATTTTCTTTTTTTGTCATAACTGAACTAGAATTAGAAATTGGAAACACAGCAAACTTCAGTGAGATTCATAATGCCACTTAGAACCTGTTCTTATTTATAGCATCTGTCTCTATCAGAGTTAAAACCAAACATTTCTTACATATTGTAGTACAAGTGAGCTATGCTCTTCAAGATCTAAGGTTCAGGCTGTTAGCTTAGTGGTAATTTAAGCAATGTTCTGTATCAAAAATGGAAGAAGTATTGGGTCTGACACAAGACTGAATTCTGTTTTTTGGAACTAGGGCAAGCAGAGACCAAGCCAAGGTGATAGCAGACATTTCCCTGGGCTTCTATGGATCACTGCAAAAGTTCAGAGTTTCTGACAGTGCCCATGCAGTACTAAAAAAAAGATAACAATCTAGAAAGGATAGAGAGAAACAGAAATGTTAGACCTCTCATCTGAAAATAGACGCTAGAGAAGTCTCCTCCACTGGGGTTTATCAGATACAGCCTGAGTGATGAAGCTTTCTCAGCAACACCAGTCAGATCAATGCTAACTGAAACCAAATGGTGACATTGTAGTTGCTATCTAATTTAGGTTTCAGCAGACCAAAAAAGTACATATAACATGGTGGTTAAAATGCTTCAACTGAAAAGTAACAATAAACTCTAATTATTCCATCTAACTCTTAGACCCTTTCAAGAATTTCCTGCTATTTTCTATCACGCTCTGGCAAACACTTATCAGAAAGTTTTTCTTTCCACAAACCTAACACAGTCAGGCTCTGTCAGCTTACTTGAGTGTCCCTTTAGAGCTTTGGAGCCTCCTAAATCTGTGAAGACTCTGTGGAATAATGAGAGAGAAGCTGAGCACTCATGTTTGCATTGTTTGTGAAGGGAGCATCTGGTCTCCCCAGGCAATTTTTGAAGTTTTAATATCATACAAAAAATTTCATAGAATCACAGAATGGTTTGGCTTGGAAGGGACTGTTAAAGATTATCTACTCCAACCTCCCTGGGCAGGGACATCTTTTAGTAGATCAGGTTGCTCAAAGCCCCATCCAACCTGACTTTGAACACTGCCAACGATGAGGCATCCACAACTTCTCCAGGCAACCTGTTCCAGTGTCTCACCACCCTCATCACAAAAAATTTTTTCCTTATGTCCAATTTAAACCTACCCTCTTTCAGTTTAAAACTATTGCCCCTTTTCCTGTCCTTGGTAGATAGGCAGCTTTGGTAGAAAGTCTCTCTTTATATCTTATAAGTCCCCTTTATATATTAAAAGGCAGCAATAAGGTCTCCCTGGAGCCTTCTCTTCTCCAGAAGAAAAATTAAGATAAAAAAAGCCAAAACAATGTGTTCTCATCAAATGCCTAGATAGGAACCTAATTAACTGATTTGGAGGCCAAGAAATTAATACAGTAACATACCTTAACAGCTATCTGATAATTTACTGTAAGGTACACAGTTGAGCTAGCAGCGCTGAGAAATCACAATAGGAGACTGGATGTAGTCTGCAATTTCTAGAGCAGGTCTAAGACATGAACAAAATACAGCCACTCATCTCTACCTTCCTGAAAATGATGCCTTTATCTGGAGTATCCTCCTACCTGTATCTTCCTCTTCTTCAGAATGATCACTGTGGGCAAATGCATATTTTGAGCAGACCTTAATAGATTTGACACCTGGCTTGTTAATAAGGGGTATGTTTGTAAATTAAGCATTTTCAGCATTTTCACAACCATAAAATCATTACAGAAGCTTTCCCTTTAGTAAATCACTTTGTAAAATAATTTGAGAACCACTTGTAGAAATAGTTTAATGATAAGAAACAATTCAGGTTGTCATTACATGGAATAAATGTGACCAGTAATGAGGCAAACTTAAGTGCGTTCACATTTGGAGCAATCTTATCCTAAACCAGAAAAAGGCCTTGAATCCATGCTGTATATTAGGAAAAGTATGGCAACTGGTGTTCTTATTGTCTTAGAGTTTAATTAGTTAAGGAATTTGTCTGCAATATGGTATATTTTTTTTTTAATATGAATATACCTTCCTTCTTAAAGTGTTACTAGCATAATAGATGACAGGTAGACGATCATAAGCCTTAGTATAGAGTAATGTTCATATGGGGAATCAAATCTCCTAAACAGGATGTTTGATAGCTGTCCCATGGCAAAAGGAGTCTCTATTGCAGCAGCATCTCCCAATCCCATCTGGATTGGGAGAGTTACTCAAACTATTGGTTTTGCTCAACTGGCTACGGTCCTACTTGACTCCCCCTGTGTTAACTACATACAAAACATCTGTTAAGTATCTTAACTACATGCAAAGGATTGTTCTAGATGCAATTCATGCAGCAACAGCTTTTATTGAATACTTAGTTTCTCATGTCTTATCTATGCACAATTTGATCACTTCTGCAGGAGGAATCACAGAGGGCAGCCTTTGGGACACTCCACTCACATTGATAATCAACACATTTAAGTATACTAATCGGATGTGCACAGCAGGAGCTGCCTTGAGGAATTTCTAGAACTGACCAAAAATTACCACATGGGTTTCTGTAATGGTCAAATACTTAATTGCAAATGTTCCGCCTATCACATAGTTTCAGGTTGATCTGCAGTCCAAACCCAATCTATTATCTCATCTATACAGGTGACTGAATTAATGATTCAAGTGAATTGAGTGGGCATACAGGCACAGCCCTGATACCCAGCTACACCCAAATTATAACTAAAGAATGAACTTGATTTTCGTACTTTCATCTCACTTATTATTTAAGTCCTGTAGCTGCTGATGCACTAAGATTGATTTTGTTTGGGCTGGGCTGTTTAAGAATATATTTTTCTCCTGAGTCCTTACCTATGTTTCATGAATTCTATTTCCTTAAAAAAATACTTGAGCTGTGGCCGAGCTCAGAGAAAGGAGAAATTTGTGTTGCCTAAACCAGTATGGCAATAGTTTGACAAAAGTAGCACCTGCAAAAAGTATCAGTGTATTCCTGGCAAGGAGCATGGCTATGGAACAGAGCTGAGGCATGCTTCAGAAAGCACACAGGAATAACCTATAAAGCTGAAAACAAGCCTTCTTAAGCAACCTGGAAAAGTGTTAGGAAGATCCATAAACAAAAGGGGAAAAGTCCGTCACAAGCTATTTCTTGTACAGAGATCGAAAGAGAAGATATGGAAAGCAAAGGTTTTGAGCTAATGATCCTCGCCATTGTGTAGAAGAGATGTTTGAGGTTTGTTGTAAAAACAGCCTATGGTGGAGATATTTCTGCTGTTTCTAAAGCAATGGGACAATTTTACTGTATTGTATTTCCAGCAGCACTTTTGATTGTGAGAGAAAAGTGTTTAGCACACTCTGATAAGCCTTACTACACCTTCTTCTAATGCCTAAATTAAGCAGTATTGGACCTGAGTTTTCAGTCTATGGACGTTAGCATTTTTAGTGTGAAGAATCACACCTGCAGGACTGAATTGCATGCATTGGATTTGGGAGACTGAATTCTGTTCTTAATTCAGCAACTGACCAAAACCTGTGATTTTTAGAAAAATTAGGTAACTCCTAATCATAATTTTCTTAATCGTCATAAGAATTTTCCATTGTAAATACTTCCACCAGGGGTATTTTATAAGCTATGTACTGCTTTGTAAAACATTTGCATCAAGAGATGACAAGTACTATAAAATTTCAAATTAGTATTTTTGTATGCCCAGAGATATACTGCATCATTTCTGAAGTACTGATGTACAACCCAAAAATATGTTTGAATAGATGAAGTGGCAAAAAACTTCAGTGGTTTAGACTATCTGTAAAATCAAGATATGGTAGAGAGGTACTTTTTATTACAAAATTGAAGGAGATTTGTGTTTAATGTAAATTTAATTAGCTTTCCTGTAGCCATGTATGGTATAATCATCCAGTGTCAAGAAAATCTGGTGCTAGAAAGCAACTGAGAAACACTGTCTCTTCTTTATTTTCACTGATCAGACTGGAACTGCAGAAAAAAATATCAACAAAGCTTCAAAAAGAAAGAGATGAAACTATCACCTGCTTTCTGGTGCAATTGCATTTTCAAAATTACTCTCCAGCCATCGATGTTTAAAGATTGTGATTCTAAACCTAGAATATATAATGATTTGACATATATTGCTGGAAAGTATGACTTCCCTATACCAGTTGCACAAATTTTACTGTATGTTTTTTGCTATTAGTACAGGTAACTAGGATCCACTTTTTATATAAGTTTCCATATATTACCATAATAGCAGCTTTATGCCTCATAGTTACTTGCTTTGTTTTTCATTCCCATTTTATAACAGCATGCCTAAAGCCCATCAATATTCAAGTTAGCACTTTAAAATGAAACTATAAATTTCAATTTGGAGAAAATAAGCCCTTATTCAGGCTCATAAGTTTTAAATAACACATTACCATTGGCTACATTAAGTTTGCATTTCTAATGTTATTTTATGCATTTGACAATAGATGTTCCACTCTGCTCAGTAGTGGAGAGCAAATGCATGTGAAATGTAAGTCTGCTTAAAATGTAGGAATTTATTAGAGCTGTCAGTCAGCAGTGACATGAGAGTTAAATTATTTCTGAAGATATTTGAGTTGATTTTTGCACTTTCCATTGTCTTTATCCTCTGAAGTTTGAGTATAAATAACTCTTTTAAAAGGTTTTCTTCCTAGATTGGTTAGTGCTTCCTAAAGTCAAATAAAATGAAACTGAAAATAGAAAACTAGATGCACTAAATCTCTTAAGGAAATAGGCAGGTAGCATCTGGGGGAAAAAAAAAAAGAAAGAATTTAATTATTTATTTCTATCAATCCCAGAAGACCCATACTTTTATTTTTGTTGTTGTTTAATTTAGTTCCATTAGGAAAAATTGTGACAATTAATTTTCCTTTTGAATGCTTTCCTTTCAAGTGAAAGGTATGTACTGGTGGTCAAGTGGTGTCTTTTGCAACTGTCTGAACATTAACTGTGATACAAATTAGTATAAAATTCCCTCTGCTGCAGGACTAACAACAAGGAAATTGTGTGAAAGCACTACTTTTCCTGGCAGGAGTGATTCCTATTCTTCTTTACAGCTTTTCTTGTTTATTGCATGGATGGGCTATTAGAATTGATCTGAAGGAAAACAATTCCTTTTCACTTAACTCTTTTTTTATGATCGTCTGGTGCTACTGCCTGCATTTCTGAAGCCTGTTTTCTTCTACAGAAATTAGAATGAAAAACAATTAGCTTCCTTATGAAATATTACATCTGTGGGCCAGTGCAATCATCCTACCTTGATTAATTTTGGTTGTTAACTTAAGAGCTTTTGCATGTCTAGAATAACAAACGTCAAGAATGAAATCACTTTGCACAGTTTCCTACAACTGAGAAACTATCTGCATAGCTCTCGTGTACTATGTCTGTCAAAAAAAAAAGAGTGGTTTTTGCTAATTGATTAGTTAAAGTAGTTTATTCTTGGCTCAGGTGTCAAGACGCAACTAAAAAGTTAGTAAGGAGGTGTAGTGACATATTTTGGACTCTTGCATTCGTGTAAATATCATCATGCTAAGGAAGAAGAAATTTCCACAGCGCTGGCACTATTTGTACTTTATTGCTATGTGATGACAGGAAATTCCTATGGTTACTTGGACTGCTGAGATGTTTTCACATGCAAAGGTCAAAATTCAGTCATGGCATAAACAGATGAAACTTCACAATGTAAATTTAGTTTGAATATAACCGAATAAAGAAAATGAGTGTATTTTCTTCATTCAAGTGAATAATTCTCACACAGTGATTTACACTGAATACATAAATTTGTCATGCATTTCTCCATTATAGGCATAACTCTGTTTCCAAAAAGGGTATTATGACCAGAAAACATATGGTAGTAGCTCTAAAGTAGCTGGAAATGCCTTGCTCACAATTCTAATAGAGAAATTAATCAAAAAAGTCTGTAACAGGTTAGAAAATCCTGACTGCCATCTTTGCTGAACAACTAGTTCTCCTCAAAACTTACATTTGATTTTCCAGATACCTTTCTGAATTACAGAAATCTGGGTAGGGATTGTCTTTAAGTAAACAAGAAGGTGCAGGAGGGACAAAAGGGTAAGCTTTTGAACTCTGAGAGGCAATGAATGGATTGATACGGAACTGTATTCATGTCCATGCTAGAGCTGAGGCATACTACTGAATTAACATGCACTTATACTGCATTAATATACAAACTAGTATAGGCTGCCTTAAACACCAGTATGCATTTTCATAGATGTCACAATCGTAATTCTGAGCCTTTTATGCACGTTAAGGTATCAACAAAATACATTTATTTGTGGCTAGTGAACCAACAGGAGTCCAACATACAGATCTGAATACTAGTTACATTGAATATCTGCTGAGGAAGAAGATTGTTTCACAGATTTTAAGAAATTAATCTGTAGTAGTATAGAAATACGGGTCACTCAGAAGTGGAGCTATTCATTTATTCTCTTCTGGTGTTATTCCAAAAGAATGTGGAAGAACATTTCAAGTCTTTCTGTGTTAGGGAGCACAGCTGGGACACAAAATAAATGAGTTCTCAGACTGGACTTAGATGAGGTAGGTGTCCGCATTATGCCAAGGAAACTCAGGCTCTGTGTTTAAGCGGCTACAGTAATCCAGAGTTCCCGTGTAAGACATATAGTCCACATGGTGGAATATTTGCTGTGGCAGCAGGAGGTTTGTGCTGCGGCCTTTGGTGCAGAAGAAAGTAGATTTTAATTTCCCAGACAGACCTTGCATTCCCAGCACTGCTTCTTCTGAAGCCCTGTTTCCTTGACAGCCTGCTATCCTTATGCACCTCTCCATCTGGGTCTATGGGCAAGGACCCTGGAAAAAAATGGGACTGGCTCTTCAACAAGGTGGACAAAATCACTCTGGACTCTATGAAATTGATCTTGAACTTCAACATGACTACAAGGCAATACACAGGTGTCTACAGACTCAGGCTGAATCAAGGTGTTCAGAGGAGCTACCGTCTTTAGACTGTGGACATCGTCACACGATGGACCGATTCGTTCATGGAAAAGAAGGGAGGTTGCAAGGATTAGGGTGCCTAAAAGAGAAGAGTCTAATAATAAATACCATTCAGATACAGAAGTGATCATATTAGCTGTGCAGTCTGAACAATATCCATGGCCAGTGCCTTGAGTGTCTGGGTTTTCATGGTTAGACTATCACTCTCTCCCCAAGCCAAACTATTTAAAATGAAGAAGTTAAACTGCAGAGTGCAGGTGAAATCTGGAATGAGTAGCAACAGTTTTAAATTAACAGGCACAAGGTAATGTGCTGTATGACCCAAATATCTACATATGGGAAATGTAGGTGTTTTGACAGACTCTGGTGAAACTAAGGAAAAGCTGACCAGTTGAAAGCTTCATCTTCAGCCTGCCCTATTTGAATCATTCCACCAAGCTCTCAGCCAAGCCATTTAATAAAAAATGACATTATCCAGATATTGTATTGCAAACCCATCATGTCTGCAAAAACCTGCCTGGTTGTAAATCAAAACCTTTTTCAGGCAGTGGAAACAAGGATAACTTGCTTCAAGTGATGGAAAAATAGTGTACACAGGATCCTGATAATGCCAGTAGCAGAGGTCACGTCCATTAGGACAATTTCAACCCATTTGAATAAACACAGCCACTGCTCGAAGTAAAATCCAATAATAGATGTTGCAAAGCAAGCCATCTCACATGAATACTTGAGTCTTTGATATTTACTGGAAATAAATCAGGCCAGGAAAATAGTTCTGTGAGATGACTATTCGAGTGTATACCAGTGTACAGGTATGTTCTTTTTCTCTAGGTCTTGCAATGCTCAGTAATACTGCCTGTTGTAACACTGACAGTACTATCACTTAGTAGCCCCACAGTAGCCATGTTCGCTCCAGAATTTTCTGCTGTCATGGTTTTCTAGGGCTATCAGTAGTTATAAAAGATACATAGCATTTGGAGAACAGGGGGGTGTTGCTGTAGCAGCAGTTCAGCTCCTTAAAGAGTTCCTGAAGAAAGAGGAGCTCCTCTTCACCTGAGGCATATTTTTGCCTCACATAGGTGGTGTTTCAGTACTGCATTTCATAAAAAGAGTTGTCACCAGTAGATATGACCAATTTTAGACACATTTGACTGCCACTAAGTCAGTTGCTCCACAAACTCAAAAATAAGGTCAAGGAAAGTGGTGTTAGTAAGATAAATTGGTCAGGGAGGAGAAGAATCTTCTTACCATGAAGCTAATCAAGAACAGGCATGCAAGCCATGACTTACTCTGAAAGCCCATTTTGCTTTATTTTGTTTAAAGAATTGCAGAAAACTTGTGGAAAAGGCACTGACAGATGATGAAAATTGTCACTTGAGTTCCTAAAAATGAAATGACATAGGTCAAGAGCTAGGGAGAGTTACACAAAACCTGCAACAGTGTAAATGCTATATCACTTTTTCCTTCTTCTTTCTTAAACTATTTTTGATATATTCATCTCAAAATGGGAAATGTTATGACATTTTCTTTTATAAATCCAGTCTAGAATGTCAATATGAAGACAATAGCTGGAAATCTGATGAGTCCACTGCATGTTTGAGAGCTGATATGGTATGTAATGGATAAGTCTGGTGAGCTTATGTATATTGTCTGAAAATCCTACGCCACAGTGCAACACCGTTGATTTTAAAATGGCCTCATATGCCAAGTTTCAAAACACAGTTCTCTGCAATCCATATAACAGCACTGGCATGTCTACTAGATGTTTCCAAGCACCCTTTCCTGTGATTAGCTTGTCACTGAAGCAACACAGATGTGTAGATACATCTCTATTCTCCTCCCACCCATTATTAAATACTGTAGCAATGACATTAAATTAAAAGACATTAAATGCATTAAATGACATTAAATGACATTAAATAATGCCAATGCCACATGACAATAATGGTTATGGGGATGGAGGCACTAACACTTTATTGATATCTCTTCCTTACAATTTTTCCTTTACAGCCCACTTCCCCAAATTATGAAGCCTGAGCAATCTCTGACTTTAGATATTCATGCAAGTGTGACACTCATCTTTGCCTTCCCATTCCTGTGCTATATTGACTTGTCCATGTCCTCAAGGAACATTTGTCATTTAAGTTGTTGTTCGGAAGCTTTGGTTGAGCTTTGAAACTGATACTGCGGAGCAGTATGAAAAAAAAAGGCTCTGGCCTGAGCTATTCTCTGATGAGATGGTTCTATATCATGTGAAAATTGCTAATCGTCAGAAAAATATTGTCAAAACAAAAATGAAAAATAACAGATTCCTAGCTTCCTTGTTACAGCATGTTATTAACCTCTAATAAAAGTATGGCTGGAAAAAAAATAAGAATAAAATCTCAAACATTTGAAATAACGTAGACAAGAATGTCCTGCCATACAGCAGAGTAATTGGACTTTCTATTTTCTGAATTTTATATGAACCTTTTAAAAGTAGTTTGGATGGGTTTTTTTCTTATTTAGCTACTGCAGATGAAAAAGCTGATACACTTAGCCATCAAACTGAAATATATATTAGGTACACTGAAAGTGATGCACTATAGATAGTTCTTGATTTTTCCATTCTAGCACCAAGATGAAGTACAGCTGATTCAGTGGAAATTACAGAGTGGTTCCTGAGAGATCAGGACAACCAGATTGATAGGACAGAGGTTAATGAAAAGGATATGATCCATGACTGTAGATAAGGCAAGACTTTTAAAGGTATTTAGACACCTCAGCTGCTTTCAAGTCACACCTGAATCTTACTCTTTTTGAAAGCACAGTGGTGGAATACTACTCTACTGGACACAGACACTTTATGTCTAATATTTCTGATCTTTAGTCAGCATCACAAAAACATAGACTTTTCCATCAGAATTCAAGCTTTTTTTTACTTTCTCACTGGCTGTTTTCAAATTAAGCTGACAGAGGTTCCTCTGAACTGAAGGAACAAAGCTGTGAATTCTTCACTAAAGGGGCATGTTCCAACACTGTAGGGGAATAGAAAGCAAGTCTATCCCTTAGGACAACTCCCAGAATTAAAGATTTGATCCATGACCCCATTTGATGACTAACAAAGTTCTAGACAAGCATATGAGTCAGGGAAGGTCACAGCTCAATAAATAATTACATATCTAATAGTGAAAATATGCATCTTAGGCTAAAACCATAAAGGGTATGGGAGTTATACTGCTGAGTATTGCAGCATCTGATTTTTAAGAAGTTGACTATTGGTCAGATAGCATGACAATTATAGTACTCACCAGAGTGTGAAAAAGAACTTTGACGAGCTTTCTCCCCATCCTGAGGACTACGAAGTCCTTCCCTATGAACTTACCATAACCACCACACTGCAAGGGAAGATTCCCATGGCCTCGTGTTGAAGCTGTTGTAGTGTTGAAGCTGTTATACTGTGGAGTAGATTAGTATTTGTTGGATGGAGGGAGACTGTGTGAGTATGCTCTGTTTGGGGATCATAACACAGATTTCCAAATGAGTTCTTGGTGTATATTCATGCAGTTTTTGATATTTTGATGCAAATTTTTATATTTTGAAGAAAACAACTGGTGATTCCAGATCTCATTCTAACTACTAGAAGGAGATGACTGAGAACAGGCAGATGGAAGGCAACTTGAGCTAGAGTGACCGTAAAATGAATACACTCATGATCCTGAGGAAAAGGAGGGAAGGTAGCAGGGAAGGAGGGAGAGAGAGAGAGCATAATGGAAAACAGCCTAATAAGAAAAAGTGAACTTCAGGAAATCAGGCTTCTGTAAATTCAGAGAGTGTTTTTAGGGAATATCTTGTGGGAAACAAGTATAAGGAAAAAAAAAAAAGCATTTAAGAAGACTTTTTTTTTTTTATTATTGATACTAATGAGAGAAGTACAAACCATCCCAGTGCAGAGAAAAAATAGAAATACAATGAAGAGATTAAGTTGACTAAATTATGAATACTTTATTGACCCCAAAGATAGTAAGGCAGTATGCAGAAAATAGAAATGTCAGTTTACTAAGTTTGAGTACAAAAGATAACCTAAGTATGTAAAATTCAAAATATAAAGAACAACAAAAAAATAGTAAGTTACCTTTAAGTTTGTGATGATTGTATATGTATACCAATAATAATAGGAAGATCACCTAAAATTTCAGCTGACCAAGAGGGAAGGCTATTACTATATGATGCACAAACCTTAGCTGCTTCAGTCTCCCTTAAAAAGGTAATCAGAAATGAGATAGTGGCAATTAATGAAGCACAGTTAATAATAAACAAACAAAGAGTGCAATATCAACCTAGGACAGGAATAGAGAATACTTGGGTAAATCAGATACTTTAGGCCATGTGGACCATGTACCTCATCCCAAATTACTCAAAGGTTCAACTACTCCAATATAGGAGCTGTTAGCAATGATCTCTGAGAACATAAACTATCAGGGCTGTACTGAAGACTGGAAGAGTGCAGATGGACTGCCCGTCTTTAAAATGACATAGGCCTTCTAAATGGAGGAACAAGAGAATTATAGATCAACCAGTTTAATTTCAGTTCTCAGAAAACTACTGAACAAAATGATCCAACAAACTATTTGTAACCTAGAAGGTAACGGAAAACTGAGGAGCAGCCAGCATGGATTTGTCAAGAGCAAATAATTTCGTTCTATTATAGAGTAGTAGGCCCTGTGGACAAAGCAGAAGCAGTAGATATATTTTTGACATTAAAAATCTTTTAACATTGTGCACATGGCATTTTCCTAAGCCAGTTAGAAAGACATGTTTTGGAAAAAATGCTACAGTGTCAGTAAAATGAGGGTATCAAAGATTTTGGTTTACTGATAAAATCAAACAGATCATCTGTTTTCCTCTTCAAGATTTCCTTTTGTGACATACATGATGGAATGCTTATTAAGTGAGTGGGAAGCAACACAAACACAAAACTTCAGAGACAGGAAGACAATGTAAAATTGTCTTGAAACACTAGAAAAACTATCTGCAAAAAAGAATAGATTCGTATTTATACAATAAGGGAGGTAGTTATCCATTGTAAAACCAGTATGGGGAGAAAACTGGTCATGTAAAAATTTTGCAGAAAGAAATGTGGTGTCACAGTAGATAGCAAGACAAATATGTTCAGAATGTCATATCATTGCTAAACAAGAAAAGGGAACAGGCCGATAACCCATAAGACACATGAAGTCATTCTTCTGCTCTATTACTTCTAAGCCCTCAAAGGACCAGTTGGAGATCATACGCAGCAGAGAAACATGGAATTTAGAGGTTTAAAAAGTGTTATCCATGGGGGAAGATGGAAGCTACTAGTCTTCATCTGGCTGCAGAAGAAAGTGGAGACAAATCATTAATCTTCTAATAAATAGAAGGTTACTGCAGTAAGAAACAGAATAATCTATTTTCCCTGTCCAAGATGAGGAGCGCAAGAAGTCATAGGCACAAATGAAAGCATACTTACATTTAAATTGGAATAATGGAGATTTAGGTGTTTTTTTTGAAAATAACTTCCATGGCTATAGTTTTCAGCTGTGAATGTTTTTAAGAACAAGCTAGACAAGTGACATATTTGCAACAACATACTTGATCTCAACTACAGTAGGGAAATGATCCCATGAGGTCAGTTTCTGTCATACTCTTTCCTACAAAGGAGGGGTGCTGCCAGGGAAAGTGAAGGTGTAAGATACACCACTGCTAATCTATGCTTTGCCTATTTGAATAAATGGAAGACATGGTCCAGCAGGACTTTGCTTATACTGTAGCAAAAGAAGATTTTTTTTTTTTTAATAAATACCTATGGAGTAATATTACATTTATAATATAAAGGAAAACAACAAGCAGCAGTATTAATTTGGCTTTATTATGTTTTCTATTTCCACTTTGCCATGCCTCACTACCTTATTAGCAATGTAAAGATATGAATACAGAAGTGCTCATTTTATCATGACAACATTCAGTTTTGAAACTAATCTAAAATAAAACCCAGGGTATGCACAGAAAACTCAATTATGAAACAAAAGGCATCCAGTATGAAATTAAGGTAGTACATTCCATGTTTTATGTTCTGGCATTGTAGATTGTTACAGGGGTTTTTTTTGCTGATAAACCTCAAAAAGCTCACATAGCCAAGAGCAGCTCTAATGGACTGAATCTAAAATTGCTCACTTTCATCTGCTGAAACAAATTGGTTTAATATACAGTTGTTTGTTGTCAAATACATTAAAAACACTTGTGCCAAATAAAATTATAGGCTGCGTTTGTTGTTTGCCTAGTATATTTTTGGAATGTGGGGGAATGGGAGAAAGGCAGTGGGTGGAGTTTTCCCTGCACTTGCCAACATCAGACTAGATAGCATTAAGAAGATGTAACACACACAATATGCATGCAATGTGTCTGAGTTACACAGGCGTAAAGCTTTTTCCTTCCATTTTTTAATGTTTGACCATGTGTAACTAAAAAGTTCTAACCTGTTGGGCATTGCAAGATAGTATGCAAATAGGCCAGCTATTGAACAAAGGACTACAGTAATTCACTTTTTTGTTAATCAGGGTGTGATTATCATTCGATTCTTTTGAACTCCATCCAGCTTGCTATTCTGTCTCAACTTCAAGCAGGTGTTTTGTTGTTGCCAGGCCACGAACACAGCCCTGTGCCTGAGTCTTTCAAGTGTGCTAGCTGTGCAGATGAATTTTGCCTGCAAACTTTCCTCAGGCAATGAACTGACTAGTGCAACATGCTCACAGCAGTGTTAATCTAGCTCAGGGACATGCACTGCACATGAAAGACTATTTTTACCCTAATTTTTAATTGATATATTTTGCCCACTGCAAGTTTCTTCTCTGTCTCTTTCTGTCTCTCCCTCTCTTTCTCTCTCTCTGTCTTTATATCTATCTACTTTTTCTTCTTTTTCTTTTTTTTTTTTTTTTTTTTGGAGGCAGCAAATGGATTGGAGTGAAATGAAACTACAGTAGCTGGCGGACACAAAGCAGAAACAAGGGTGAAGTTAAATAAAATATGAGAGGGTGGATGCTCAGCAAAGAATTCACCTTTGATTTTAAAGATTAGATAAATTGGAAAAGTAATAATCAGTAAATTGAAAAGTGGGGACCATTATGCATTAGCATTGTGACTAGCATAACAAATCTCTTTTATTTATTTATACTTTCAGGATGGTACAATATTTTATATTATACAATAGCTTAGAATGTCTTCTGGAAAGGGGTCACAATGATACATTTTAGCTCTGCAATCCTAGTAAGAAATATTTGTAACGTAATATGATTCAACGATATTCAACACAAACTCTTTTGAATATCAGGATCTTTCATACTTGTTCAGAACGTGCCTGTTAAATGTAACTTGCTGTAATTGATGAACATTTGATTAATCTATTGCTATACCATGTATTTGCTTTAGTTTTTATGCACTGGTTATTAAGTTTGGTTGTTAATCTTTAATTGAAAATGTATATGTATATATATTATTGTTTTACCAGTACGGAGCTAAAACATGGTCTAGAATAAAAATACAACCAGCTGTATGCTGACTACATGAAGTCCTCCTCCTCATTTTTAATATACTTTATTCCAAACTCTTATAAAACAAAGTCTGAAAGGCTAATTTGACAAAAGGGTTAGGAAAAAACAGGAACAGAGTTTCAGAGCTGTTTATTGTACTGTTCATGAGTTGGGGATTTTCCATCTCTCCTCAATATCTACATGGGAAATAATTAATGGGGAAAACATACCTTAGATTGTCTGCTCTTTGCCATTCACTCTTAGCTAGTCAGAACTGGGTTCTCTGCCTTTCCTTTGCACAATAAAATACAGACCTCTCTCTCCTCTTCTGCTTCATTGAAAAGAAAATTTGCCCCAGAAGTTCTTGTTCATCCCATTTTGTGGCTGTCTTTCCTCTCCTGGTCCTAGGCAGGAACACCACTGTCCCTCCCTGGCCTTGCTGTGTGAAGAACATCAATTCCACACGGAGGAGATGCACACGTGGAAGGATGTCCAGCTCTGTCTGTAGGGAACAAGGTGAGAACCTGAAAATCTAAAGCAGAGGGATGACCACTTTTGATGTGTGCTATTTGTAAAGGGGGGGAAAATCAAACTACTTTATGGGGAGAATGAACAAGGGAAAAGGAAAATTTGTGATATAGAAGATTTGTGATACAGGAGAGAAAAACAGTGGAAGTGAAGTGATAGCACTGCTAGGAAGACGGGCTGTGTGTTCTTCCAGAGAGGAATGATTAAGCATGAGCAGGGAAAAAAGCACCTATACATTTTGTAAGGTCAAGAAATACCAGCTTCAGAACTTCTAGACACTGTTCCAAGCAGATGTGAAAAGTTTGCGGAAGGGCTATTTGCTGGTGGGTTTTTTTGGTATCTCAAAAGCCATACTTTACTAGAGTAAAGAGGTCATTAAATTCTTTGCTATTCCATCAATGGTATTATTTTGGATGACATTTCAAAATATTGTGCACAATCAGTTAACTCATAATATTGACGTTTACATCATATAAATTAATATACATTACAGAATGGTGTCTGTGCTATTGACTTACAGTATATCCATACAGGTGACTATCATTTAGTCAGTGAATTAAGAAAATTCACTCAGTGACCATCAGTATTCATACAAACAATTTGTTCTCAACTGAAATAATTTTAAAAGTGATTTTCATTTTAAGAAATTCAGCCCATTTCATGAATTGCTTTTCAAGTGTAGTATAATTTTAGATAAAGTGAAATACTCTTGGATGCAATAATCACCGCAGAAATATGCTCACAGTTGTATGACTGACATTCCTAATCAGTGAACCACACCATTGTTTGGTTGTGTGGGCAGATGGACTTGGACTTTAGTTTTACAGTAATGGAGTTCAGGTAGCCGCACTGGTTGAAGGCATCCCTATCCCCATCTTCTCTTCCCTTGTGGAGCGCTGATACTGCAGGTAGCAGTGCAAAATGGATCAAAAAACCCAAGGTGTTCAAAATAACCACCCTTTTTTTTTTTTTTTGTACATTTTGTTTTCGTTTGCTTTGTGCTGCTTTTTACATAGATCATTTCACTAATCCACTGCACGGTGGAATCACGTCCCAAGTGTGGGAGCATACAAATAAGCTTCTCAACCCATTCAAGTGCTGAGGCCTTGGGTTTATGTTGGAGCTGTGCCATAACAGGCTGTTTTATGATACAGCTAATCTGATCTGACAGCTAACTGCCACCAGACAGAGCGATCTTCCCTCTTCCCTGCCTTTTCTCCTGGCCCCGGCTATGTGCGCCTGCCTCCTCTCCTGCCCTGGCAGTGGTACTTGTCCAGCTCCCTGGAGGGACGGCTCAGTGGAGTAAACTGACAGAAGAGTATTCCTTCTTTTTCTTTTTTTGGCATCCTGCCTGCCCCCCCCAGACTGGCTCGGTGGGAGAAGCAGAGGGGAGGAGTGGGGGACAGCCCGTGGTCAGCAGCGCATCCCGGGATCCCTCCTCTATACCTATATCCTCCCGTGAAGCAGTATTAGCAAATCCCGATACTGACCTCCAGGTAGCTGTTTTATAGTCTTCACCATTTGTACAGTTATTAATTAAAAAAAAAAAAAAAAAAAGCAGAGCAGTCCCAACATGGATTTAAGGCTATGCTAGGGTATAAGCAGGCTATTGTATTGTATTGGGTATAATCTTAGATATTATAAGTACAAGTGTTCATTATTGGCTTTTATCAAGCCTCTCAAAGAAAATGGGTGATTTGAAATGGTTCTAGACCGTCACAAAATATATTCCAGAAAAATTATGAAAATGATTTAGGCCTATTAGGAACTTTTCACAGAAGTGAAATGTCTTATTTCCACTGAGTATGGTGTCCTATGGACTGAGCACTAGGTTCATCAACCTCAGCACAGATTTGCTCACTGTGAGTTTTCACCTCACGGAATTTTCCAGGGAAGGCTAAGGTGAAATAAAACAGCCCACAACATGGAATTTTTTCTCATGATGTGTGTAATTGCTCTTGGCCAAAATTCTCTCTGTTTCTTTTTTGTGAAAAAGCAAAATCTTAAGCAAATAGTCTCAGGCGAAAGGCTGTAAAAAGTGTATTGAGTACAAATGCATCACAAAAAACACTCTTTCAACTGTTACATAGGGTACTGCTTTGGCCTGCTTTGCCTTGTACTTTGCAGACTTCTGTGCCTGCAGAGGTTTCTTGATCAACGCTGAGAACTTCTAAACAAAAGCTGACCGTAGGTTTATTTATGGCCACCTACAGATTGCTTTGGAGTACTCAGACACAATCCCAGTTTGAGAAGTATGCTACTTCTTCTTTATTCAGAAACAGGTTTTTTTTATGCAACTGGAGTAAGAATTGCTATAAACCAAGGTCTAAGCCCCAGCTTGGGAGATTATTGTTGTAGCAGTTAGTGTTGGAGCAGTTAGTGTTGGAGCTTCCATAAGTTTTTTCATTCTTTCACTGTGATTCTAGTAAGGTACCCTCAGCGATCTGAGTCACAGACCAATTGGTTTAAATCCCAAGTCAGGAAAGCAAGGGGTTTCAGACTTTTTCAGGGAAATGAAAAGGATTTGCAAGCTGAGGTGATCTGCTAGTGTCTTCATCCGGCAGGTGCAGGAGATGAATGAAGCTCAATTGTTACTAATACCTAAACAAACACTGAATATATATAACTATTCGTGTAAACAAAGAGTGACTGAGAAATGCGGTTAGCTAAATGGATGTTAGTAATGTTAGCTGGAAAGGCTGTCATCATAATAAATTTCACAGATTTAATTGTATAAGTCTCACTGTTTTCACTTCTATAACCAGGATCATTAGGAAGCACTGGAGAATAACAATAATACTAATAACAAAAACAACAACAATAATATCATAAAAATATATCTCATTGTCATAAATGGATGTCTGAAATGGGTATTGGAAAATTCTGAAGGTTATTTTCATTATCATATGTTGCTGCAATACTTAACCAGATTTTCTGATGTTCTATACTCAAGGCAAAAAAAAAAGGATAAGGTAGAGATAAGGATAAGGGTAAAGACAAGGATAAGGAACAGGGGAAATAAACAGGGAAAACCAGCAGCGACAACAAACAGGAAAAGAAAAGAGGAAAAGGACCCCACCCCCAAAAAGAGTTGGAAATCATTAGCAAATTAAAGAATACCTGGTTCGGTATATAACTAGATGTACATTTTCATCAGTGTAAGGCCCTCAGAATTACATAGAGTACTGTTAATCATGAAAAGCTCCCTATATAATACTTTAGAAGCTGGATTGAAGTTAATCTATGTTCATTATCTCTGATTTTTTAATGTTAAATTCTAGTTTTAAGGACATTAAATATAGTATTTTTCCCCACATACACATATGTATCAATATGATTTTATATACACATTTATTACTTTTTACATATATGCAGCATGCAAATTATTAATTATCAAGTTTTAATACAGCACAGCCATAGGAGAATGACCATATTCTTCACAACACATTTTGTATGGCTTCTTCCTATTTTGCACTTCTGGGATAAGCAAAGTGGGCAGGAACTGGAAATCTCTCTGCATTTGTGTCTTAAACCTAATAATTTTTAAGTATTTATTAATCTTTGAATTTGCTTATGCGGCAATATTGCTAAACCACATTTACTTAGCAAAGATTTGGGAATACCATCATATTAGTGTTCAGCTGTGTTTAGCAAGCATTCATATTTTTCTAAACAAAAGCTGAGGTGCACGATGGGAAGACAAATATTAACATATCTAGACTGAACATGGCTTGTAGACTCCCTGGTGAGTAGTGCTTCTACAGCCAAGGATTATTCACACCATATACAATTAAGTTTTCCTTTAAGACTGATTCTTTTATACTGCAGATAAAAATGAGAAGCTACACAAAGTCTTCTATAGAAATATTCACATATCTTTAATAAAGAGAAGAATGTAGTTCATCTCTTGTGGGCCAGCCAAACTTACGGAGTTTTATTTTATGTAGGAATGTCTAAGAGCAGAATTTGGTATACAGTTTGACCTCTTTGATTGTATTTTGGGGTCGTTATTGTACTTTGCTGTCGGCTCTTTAATTAATCTTGCCGGGTCTGTAATATCATTGGGGCAGAAATAATTGCTTAGATATAAAAGGACCTGTTAAGACAGCCACATGGGAAACAGTGAAGTGGTGAAAGAGTGCACTTCTAAGATTTCCTTATTGACTGTTTAGTAAATAAATCGTATGTTTTAATTGCTCTGTCAGAAGGATCCTTCAATGAGGGAAAGGTGACTGGAGCTGAATATGGGAACACCACAGGACAGCTGTTTGGTCTGGCAAAGGGCTCTGTGCACTTGTACTATATATCCAGAGCGACCTTTCAGATTCCATGTACATAGTAACAATTAAAAGTACACAATGACTTGACAATGTTCACTGTGACAGACTGCAGGTTGGCTGCTTCCCATAACAGCCTCCCAGGCAGAGAGGAACAAAGAGCCCGGGCCCATCTGTACGCCGCGCTGAATGCCTCATGTTCCAGAGAGCGCGCTTTGTTTCTCCAAACGCCCCAGGAAGCTCTTCAACAAACAAAACTCAGAGGTCCAGAGGAGCCCAGTCAGGACATTAATATGATAATGAATTCCGGATTACCCTGACAGACGTGACAAAGAAATAGATCCTTTTGATAATAAGTTATCGGGTTGATTAGGCGGAATTTGTCTGACTCCGCGACTGTTGTGGGTATTCCACAAAGTCAACAAACCCATGCATGACATCGCTTCTGTTACCCTCTCTCCCTCTCCTTGTTGCTTTTTTGGCAAGTCCGACCCATGCCGCTGGTTTAAGGCTTCTTCAGTTGCAGTGAAAATGCTGCTACCTGTCCGGGAAGTTATTGTAAACCCTAAATGTAGCAGCACCTCTGCTTCCACATCAAACAAAGGAAAATGGCTGCTTGTCACAGGCAGTTCAGAAGAAAAATTGCAGTTAATTCAGAGGCATGACTTTGCTTTTCAGCTAATGTTCCTAGGCTGAATTAGCTCAGTAGGCTTTGCAAGATTAATTTCCAGTCATCCCACCCGACAAGGTAAAATAGTTTCCTCTCTGGCCCATCAGAATAAATCTGATTCTGATTAAAATCGTACTTACTCTCGATTACTGCCAATGGGAGATTAGGTGAAACTTTTTCAGGTAAAATGTTGCTGCTTGATTCATATGGTTCAAGGAAGTCGTGTGATACTTCCGTTAATTTCCAGAAGTGGTGTATGCTGCAGCTCCTTTTGACTTCAGCAGAGGTTGTCATAGCTTTTGGAAAGGTACTTACACTTTTTGTCTTACTATTGATTTCTGTAGTAATTATTACGTCTTCTTGGCTGGATTCTCCAAAAGGCTCTGAGATAAACTTCTGTTATTCCACAAAAGCTCAGCAGCAAAAGGACATCAACTGGCTACAGATACAGTAGATGGCTAAGGTCACACAAAGTATCAAAATCGGGTGGCACCAGCCATCTGTAGTTAACAGCTATTATATAAACATAAAGGAATGTGCCCTGTGTTCTGAGTGATGGAAAAAAATTGGTCATTAGCCACTGGGGAACACCCGATTCCCCCCACAGCTTTCCAGCTGCGATCCAAGTGTGTTTAAATAAAAACTTAGCACACTTAACAAGAAGTTTGATAGAGTGTTAACAATCCTCAACTTCACGTTGAGCTGTTAACCAACAAAGTAGTCATTAAATGCTGGTAATGACTGCGTTTCTTGGGATTATTGCTTAATTATAAACTTGATAAAGTGGGTCCTGCCTTCTGACTTGGGGGACATTTTCCATTGCAGAATTTTAACTACAGACTTTTCTTAATATACCACCTCAGTTATAAACCCTTGAATATAAACTACGGCAAGAATACTGCCTTTAAAAACAGTTATTTGTATACGTCGCGATTGCGTTCAAACCATAACCAATCTTGGATTCACCTCAGACGGTGGACTAGCAAAGCACAACTGCTGGTAACAAATGTTTTCTCAGGGAATATGGCTTTCTTGTAGAATAAAATAAGCATTTTTGAAAGCAAATTCGGCATTCTGATTGACTGGAAGGGGTCTAGAGCGTAGGTAGCAATTCATTTCAAAAAACACCATGAAAGTGATGTAAAACTGCAATAAATGTTTTATCTCTTATTCTTTTAGAAATGAATAAACACTGTTTACAGTATACAAGAATTTATTTCAGCAGCCATGACCTTGAAAGTTCCCTAGCTATTGCTGACTGCTGCGCCTTAACACTTCATAATTATTTCCCAAAATCTGTAGATACCATGGCCTTATGTATGCAAACAGTTACAGAAGCATATTCAGGAAAGTTTTCTCCTCTGCGCCGATAGCCGAACATCTAAATATATACTATCCAAATCCACAAGGAAAGATAAGGGGTGCAAAGTGTCATAGAGCCACATACTTCAAATCCCAGCACATGAGGTGGCCATGCACAGACACAAGGGGTCTAGGGAGAAAGGCAGTCCTATTTTTCTTTCTTTGTTGGTTTCCTTTGTAATTCTAGTCATCATAGACCACTAATGTATATAAGGTCTGTTATAAATATCATTAAGTATCTGGGTTTTGAATGTGTGAGTATACTGAATTTATTCCTTTTTTCCATAAAAAAGGCTTAAAATATTTAACATTAATTTAAAATTCTTAAAACTCCTTGGCACTTTAAGGCCACTTACTATTTTCAAGCAGGGAGGCGATCAGTGGAAAAAAAAGATTTCATCCTTTAAACTGAATCTTGTTCTGTAATTCACAAAATACTGAGTCTTCTAATGCTAAGTAGCTAAGCAAACTAATACATCTTTCGTCTTTTTCAGACTGTTCTTTTAGGTATTAAACAACGAGGAAATCAAACAAGATTCCGTCTTTAGAAGCTATTAGATCAAACATTCTTTGAAAAGAATAACATATAGAATATATTTATTTGTACAAAATTTTAACTGAGAGTTGCACTGATAGATAGGTAGATAGTTTCACAACTAATTTGTCTGCAAAATGGCATTTAAATATTTTTAGAAGTGCTTAGAAGATGGTTAAAATGGTGAATTTTGAAGTTACTGTATTAATTAACTAATCAGTGACAACTGTAAAGAAGAGTAGCATCTTTTACCAGGAAAGAATTATATATCTGGAAAAGATGGAGAAGACTTGGGGCATGCAAGTATTTTTAGGTTTTGCATTATATTTCCAATTGTTGCCTGTAAATGAAAGGAGGAGTTGTTTGTTGGAAATCTGAAAGAGAAGAGAGACAAATATCTTTGCATGTGTAAATCCTCTTCTTTCTTCATTCAAAAACTCAGGCTTGTGTCCACAGTGGCTTGTTGGCTCAGTTCATCAGAAAGCCTGCAGCAATTCCCTGAGCCCTCATTTGTAGACATCACTTTGGCAATGGAACAATGCAGCAGATTCTCATTCTAGGGATTACGATACTATATATAAAGAAAACATAAAAAGATTTACATATATTCCATGTAATTTCCACCATTATGTTTTAAGCATGGAGCAGACTTTTGAGGCTTTTAATTGGTAGATGTGTCACAAAATATTTAAAAAAAAATTTCATTATTTGTATCACAACATTATATTTTCAAAGATAATATGGGTCTCATACGTCACATGAGATAGATGTCCCAGAACCTGCAGGCTGGGAAAAATGGATAAAAGGGGAGTTATTCTTTTGGGTCTAAATCACTTATCTTGCTGAATGTTTGGGATAGCATGTATACTTTCCCAAGTCCACCCCCTGGTTTGCATGCACACTGTAAATGAGCTATGGCCTAGAGGAGGAGTGCAGTCGTTGTTGCCTGGCATTCTGTCCTCATGAACAAGAGGGAACGGTGGGGATGAAAACTTACCTTTGCCACTTGTGAACCAAGCATGAGTGAGGAAACATTGTCCACCATTCACAGGTTTGCGACATCCAAGGTTTCTACACCTTTCCAGGTGTTTCAAGATAGCAAAGGGGGCACTGCGCCTTTCAGAAATGTCTCTAATGGCATAGCTTTACAATCATAAAGATCTATGCTTCAGCAGACAAATGGGCTAGTACTGTTCTGCTCTAGATGAGAGGTAAGCACACGATCACAGAGCACATTTTTTACGATGGGCAGTATGTGATCCAACATAGATTCTGCCAGGAAGAAGCTATGTGGGACACATTTAAATGAGCACATTTGAACCCAGACTGAATTTATCCCAGATCAGCACCAATTTGCATCACGCAGCTGCCTTAGAACACTAATTTTGGGAGTGCCAAAGTCTTGTTTGCTGTATTGTTGGATAATACCCTAACAAGCAAGGCCTGCATTTCTGGGGATCCACTGTCTCCTAGCTTCTTGTTCCCGGAGGCATGATTAAACTTAAAAACACCTCAGCTGAAAAAGAAAATTCCCACAAAACGGCTTGATTTAAGACCTTGACTTTAGATGGAGAATCTTCCATTTGCTTAGCAAACCTTTGGATCAGACTCCTAATGGGAAAGATGGGAGGATCTGGAAAGGAAAGGAGCCTAAAAACTTGTTACCATCACCAGCAATGCGTGAGAAAAAAATGTCAAGAGTGCAGCCAAGTGACAGAAGAGGAGACGCTGGCCGCTGTATGCTCTGGGATACCAAAAAGACATTAATTTAATTTAGCTCAATCACACAGCCCATAAATAACTCTCTCTGAGAAGATCTGAGCCCCCTTCGCAGAGCTTTCTGCTGACACAAGCGCTGTACACAAAGCGCGGGTCTCTCGAGCACGATGAGGCGTGATGTACTTTTTCATAGACTGTCTGGCTCGGGAGCACACTGGAGGACGAACAGGTTCTCACGCAGCAGAGAGCTGGAAAACCATAGGGAAGGGCAAGGCTCCACCTGGAGCAGACCCACTGGCTTCTCTCTAACGCCCTTGCTGAGGACAGACGGGTTTTCCCCTTACTGCAGAGGACCTGTGATGAGTGGAAGAGGGAGCAGCAGCATCTAACTCATTTTACACATCCTCAGTTGCCTGGCACATCAGCATACAGATGGCAGCTATGACCTAGGACTTCCAGGAAAGCCACAGCTGTCTGGAGTAGCAGCAGAAAGCCAAGAAATTTACCCTCGCTCTCTGAAATGACATTAGACCCCTGTGTGTAGGAGTGTGAAACTCTTTCTCCATTTTTTTCCACAGCTTCCCTACTGGGTCATTAAGACAGAATTTCCACCCATCTTTGTCGGTCGGAATTAGGTAAGCTGGTTCTCGGGGCTGCTTCTTTAGAGACAGCCAAGGGAGATAGGCTCACTGCTCCCACATAATTGGACAAGCACATTGGGATGCAATTGGTTGATGTTTTTACATATATTGGTGCCATTAAGTATGGCGAGAAAAATCGACCAGTTTGCACTAGAAAACTGATTTTCAGGTGAAAAAAAGGAGATGAGATGAATCACCATTGATGCAAAATCACAAAAGTTCTTACTTATCTTAAAGGAATTCTCAGGAGAAAAAGTATTTTAAATGACAAGACCTTTTTCTTAAACTTTTCCCTCAGATTGGAAAATCCAAAAAGGTGTCACTATACTTACAGGAAGTGAATGATGGAGTCGTCCAAACTTCATAGGGTCCTTATGAACTGAAAAATCATCTAGACATGCATTTTCTTGAAAATCAGTTAATATGGTAGAGTTTTTAATTTCTTTATTTTACTTTGTCCTAGTACAGACAATTTGTCATTCAAACAGATTAGTTTTGTCACCTTAAATTCACACTGCCAGAAGTCCCAGAGAAGTAATCAAAAAATTGTGTTCTCGTTTAAATGTTATGTTCCACATTACATCCAGCAGCACATGCAATGTAAATTAAATAAACCAATTGCAACAATAATAAAATAGGCAAAAGAAAAAAGAACATGTATCCTTTGTACGTTGTATTTTTTAATAAGATTTTTATAAATTATATAATAATTGTCTATTCCATTTTAAGGATTTGTCTTTACATGCTTTTTATCCACAATGAAATATTAGTAGTACTAAATTTGGGTCCATTATAAGTAGAGGGATCTTTAATTTTGTCTATGTTTTCTAGCTTTGTCCAAATCCTTACATTCCTTATTTCATTACCTTTCAAAGACAAACAATCCTAAATTTTAACCTTGCTCAATCCACCTTCTGTAAAAAAAAAAAATGAAGCCTCTGTGTGCTGCATGACACTGATCTTTGTACTCTTAGCTTTAGCATTTTACCATATTAACAATAAATGCCATGTTTTCCTGGGATACCCAAACAGATAGATTAAGGAGCATAGAAAGAAGAGGAATGGCATTGTTTGTTACCTGTGCATTCAGGTCTTTGTGAAAGCAACTCCCAAAGTTGCTACTTCTCTCTGCACCATAATGATATTGTACAGTGCCTTTTGGCTCTAGCACAATGTGTTATGCATCAGTGTTTAAGAGCATATTGTGCACCATTATTGCCCTCTCTCTAGAGGACTACAAACTGCATTAGTTTGAATTACCAAATCAAAACTTTATGTGCAGCAGTTCCCCCACAAGGGCTTTAGCATTTTTATGTCATAATCCCTCTATTATCCCCCTCCTCACATGCTTTATAACCATTAAGTTATTGAAAAATTCTCAACAGATGTCATCTTAAGATGAATGTTGCTGTGCCGACTGGTATCAAGGCTGGAATCTGGATATTGCTCAACTTTACTAAAAATGTCAGAGAGAGAATAGTCAGCTGTAAAAATACAAGATATGCCAGCAATGGTTGTTTTCATGTCAACTGCAACATGACTTGTAGTGTTCGCAATTTTAGCTTCTAGAAGATGCAGTTTTCATTTGATGGGTTGGCAGTAATGGCTTGAGATATGTAGCAAGAAAAAGGAAAATAATTCAAGGGCTTTTTTCTCTCTCCTTTTATGATAAAAGCAGATTTGTGCTTTAATCTGATTTAAGCCTCAAGTCTTACCTTTTAGCATATATTGTTCATATTGAGAATTTTGTTGAAATACAGAAACTTTTTACATAAGTGTAATAAATATAACAGGTTATTGGTGATTATGTTTTCTTTTTGCATCCAAAGTACTGAAATAACAAAGATGATTGCCACCATGGTGATAATAACAATTTATTGATATCTTTCCTCGCATTCCATTGTGACATTTGTAATTTTAAACAACATAAAGACATAAAAATATACATCGTGACATAATTTAGAATGACCTTAAATTTGAAGCAAACAATGCAAAAGACATTTATCTTCCAAAGAGGTGACAGTATGGTATTTAAATAATGGGAGATACACACAGCACAGATACCTGTCAAAATGAGATTCAAGAACAGAGCCAGGGCCCACATTAGTAAGAGCTTTAAAAAATAGTGGCATTTTATAATAAATCAGCTGTTTAAGAAGCAGTTACCGTACAGAAAAAAGGAATAGCATAATATACTTCCAATTCATCAGAATAGCACAGCAGTTGAGTTCTTAGATTCAGAGGTGATGTGACAAACCTGATGAGAGCTTTTTAAAAAGGAAGTTACAATTATCAAGTCCCATGATGAAGCAGGTATATTTTGCTGTAGAGCTGGCAGGGAATATATAAGGGATATATAGTCTGTGAGGACTGAAGTGGAAATAAATCTATTGGTATTGCATCTGAGATGTGAAGAGTTTTAGTCAAGAACAAGGCTTGAGATTCTTAATGTGACTCTCCCCTCGTCTGTGATCTTTTACAAAGAGAAAAATCAAATGACAAAAAAGCTTTCTATTTGCAGAGACTTCTAGAGCTCACCCTAAAGGCCCAAAACTGGCTAATGGAAAGTTTTTCCATAGTGTGTATGACAAAGCCTGCTACTATTTCTCCAATTCACAGCTGTACCTGCTATTTTAGCTGTCTAGACCCCTATAATTAGGGGAAGATTGGTTTCTGGACAGCTTTCCAGCCATCCACTTTCCATTTTGCATCCTAAAGGCTCTTCCCTCCTATGGTTTAGCTCATAGCTTCTGCTGGTTCAAAGATATAAAAAGAAGATGGGATACACCAAAGAAAACTGTTTTTGCTGATGATAGCTGTCACAGAGAAGAGGCTGATCAAGCCAATCTTGCCTGTAAGCAATAAAAAAGTGAAAATGCTAAATCAAGGCTGCAGAAGGCAGCGCAGGTCTGACTCTTCACTGGAAAAAAATGGTGTTAAGAAAGATGATGCACTCAAATTGCCAGATACTCAAAACTCCCAGAAACTCTCAATTCACACTGTTTTAATTGGAGATACTTTTGAATGTCCACCTATCTTTAGGGAAATAGTAAACAGGGAATTTTGGAAATAAAAGGTCCTTAACTTCTGTTTTCAAGAAGTATTTAATCACAGAAACCTCATCTTGTATTTAAGTCTTTATAGTCACTGTGCATTGTATATTACTTTTATTTGTCTCTGTTGCAAAAATAGTCTAATTCATCTCATTATACTGTGTATGCTGCTTTTCTTCTGTAGTTTTATTTTAAAACTTATGCCATATGAACATTTCCAGCTCTTTTGAATATGATACTCTACTTGAATTTTACTCACAGTTTATAAATTGAGCTGGTTAGTGTATTCATTTATATGCTGTGATACTCTTCCAGCTCAGAGCTTTAATATTTCATTGCAGTACTGGTATCTGATCTGAGGAAATATATTTCTGTATATTTTGTAAGAATCTTCTTAGGTTTTCCCAACATTTATTTCCATACAGTTCTTCAGTACAGGTTTGGACTGGTTCTGCTCTTCTATTGCATGTTCCCTCAGATTTGGGTAGTATGTCTTGGTGTATTAATCTGCCACTAACGTGCATAACTTCTATTACTTCACTTTATAAAAGCCCATGATGAGCTGCACTGAGGAAAATGACTGTAAAGGTATTTGTGCTACCCCAGTGCTATATGAGACCTGCCATAAAGGTTACATACAAAAAAATGTTGATAATAAGCTAGAACCTCCCTAATTTATAGCCAATTAGAGCGTATTTCCTGTATCACCTACACTTCCTTCTATCACACCAGGCAAATGTACATTTGCAGCCAAATGACTCATTTACTTCCAATTTTACCTGCACCTTGTTAGGAGCTGACCTATCCTTTTAAGATATGTGTTTCTTCTCCCAAGCAGTTTTCCATCTTCTTCTTCAGCTGTAATAACAGAAGCTAAATAATATTTAACAAATTGCCATTTCCTTGTGCCCTGTCTTCAATCCCCCATCAGTGTTTTTAATGGGACAATTTAACCTTTGAACCTAAGTCTCTATTACAGATATAGTTGAAGAGCCCTTAATTGAAATATTCCATACAACTTGACATTCAATATTATTTCTTTGCTCCTCTAATTATCCTTTTAACTTTCTTTTGCTTATTTGTATAAACCCACCTCAGTCTGTCTTTCGACCAGACTGTTTATATATTTTTCAAAAGCCTTTCAGTTATTTGCTCACTCTACTCTTTACATACTACGTAACTACATTTGACCTCTGTAACCCCCCTCCCTGTTTAGATTTAGCTGAGATGAATTTCAGTTGCAGGCTCTGCAGCCATTTCTTGAATTATTTCGCAGTGCTCATCAGTAGTGCTCATCTCCACGTTGGAGAATACCCAAACAAAATCTCTTTGGAAATATCACACAGCATCAGACTTTCTAACAGCAAAAAGAAAGTGCCAGTCCAGAAACATCTGAAACACACTGGTTTATTTCAATACAGGTTATGAGAAACCAAACCTAGAGATACATATTCCCAGTGGTGAGACAATTGCCATTTTCAAGCCGTATCTTGTGCAGGCAATCTATAAAATACAAAGCAAAATTAGGCAGAATTCATGCCAAGTTCAAAACACTCCAACAAGCCACAATAGTATTCCTATCCTACAACTTGCAGTTGTTTCTATTCCGCCTCCTCTGCTGGAGATTATACCCCTTCTACCTCTGCAACAATTCTTCTTGCCCTCACATTCCTAATGGCAGAATCAAAAGCACCTCCTGCTCTGAGATGTAAACTGGGGTACAGTGATTGACAGTGGCTGGTAGTAAGGGTGGCTTGAGTAGCCATTCATGTTAATCTGCTATTTAATGTAATCTTGATTTCCAGGTGACATCTGAAAACCCTTAACTTTTCCTTTGCATATTCCTATTTGATATTTCTTTCCAGTATCTTAAATGTTTTCTGTGGCTGAGAAGAGATTTAGTGCAGAATGGAGACTATGGGTCAACCGAAAAAGGCTTCCATCATTTCCTTCTCGTGCAGTTTTTGGAGTTACTTTCTCATCAGGTGGCAAAGCAAAACTGGACTTTATTGTTGTCTACGCTGCAAGTGCCCTGGAGAGTATAACTTGAAAGCCATTAGCTTTACTGGGCATATTTGGTGAAGATATTAAAGGTGTTACTTGGAAGTCAAGAAGTTTTCCAGAAAACATTAGCCTGTGACAGGCAGCTAGGATCATCTCGAGGAGAGTATTACATATCCAGCCTTGATAATTGCCAAGTCTTCCCATGGTGTACAAAATTTTGTAGATATTTTACAAATTTTATGTAAAATTTTCTGTGCAATTTCATTCCCTGAAATTATGACAGAATGGCTTTGCCCAGTCTTGAACTATAATTCATATTATCATCTTTGGGTTTTGCATAGCTGTTTTCCAATCATAACTATGTAATTAAAATTGTCCATTATCACAGATTCTGTCCTTATTACAGTCCCCTCTTTCACATATACAATCACCCTTAATGATGTCACTTAAAGCAGATCTTTTTATACAATGGAAAATTGTAGAAAATTCATTTGAAAATTCTAAATGCTGATTTGTATATATGAGGAGCTTTATATAAGTAATAGTTCTATCACCTTGAAACATTTTCCTCGGTACAGGAGGACCACTGAGTTGAATTTTTATCTTCTGGTGCACTGCCTCTCCTTAAAAATAAAGGAGATACCATATTGCATCAAGGAAATGTCATCTGACCAAACATGAAAGATGAAAGAAAGCATGAGTTACTAAAATAAGGAATTATGTCAGAATCATATGCTATTTTTGATTGCAGAAATTTTCTCTTTTCTGAAACTTTCTATAAAATAAAGCTATTTTCTGACCTGTAGGTAGGTAATGTCACA
The DNA here is from genome assembly GCF_947461875.1 of Haliaeetus albicilla. Taxonomy (NCBI): domain Eukaryota; kingdom Metazoa; phylum Chordata; class Aves; order Accipitriformes; family Accipitridae; genus Haliaeetus; species Haliaeetus albicilla. Next base: position 8,077,907 of record NC_091485.1, on the reverse strand, counting down.
CAACTGCAACCTACATGGGCAGACCTAAATGAAAACATTTGGCATTACAATTGCTCCAGATCAGGAGCACACATACAGTCAATTATGAAGGTTCAACAGATAAATGGTAACTAATTATGATACAGTAACCTGATCACTTTAAATGGCACCTGTACTATAGAAGTCTGACCTTGCTTAACCCTCATGTAGCTGAATGAGTGAGTTAATACATAAAAAAACTTTCTCTCTCTTCTGCAAAGTTAAATATAAAGCTTCTGCAAAGGTAGCTGGCTTGGTTCTTTCCACCTTTTTTTTTTTTTTTGATATACTGACTGTTCATCAAAACAGATCTGCAAACACATTAAAAGAGAAACCCTTTAGAACCCCATTAGAAACCCTTCCTAAGTTTTAAAGATTTCCACAACAACAAACATGCTTTTAAGTTCTTGTAGTACCCTTAATATATAGCAGCACTGCGTAGTCAAGACAGAACCTACAGAACTCTTGCGCATTCAGTATATGATGATCAAGAGAAGGGCTTTCAAGCTCACTTGCAAAGAAGTTTAGCATTCACTCTTGACTATTATCTGGAAAGTTTAACAGAAAAAAAAATCAAAGTTTTTTATTTTTCATAATGAAGAACAGTGAGTTTTATCACTAAGAACATGTGAACAGCTGTGCTAGATCAAACCAAAAGCCTGCCTGGGCCTGTATCCTGTCTCTGACAGCAGGTAAATGCAGATGCCTGGAAAAAAGTGGAGGAAGATGACAAGTATATTGTGAAATTCCCCTGAATATTCACTCCCCACCCAACAGTTACATACTTAGGAAACTTTTGGAGGTAGAGCTGGTATCTCCATTCCTTACAGACTCCAGTGACATTTTCTTCCGTATCTTCTTCCAGTGCTTTTTGAATCCATACAAACAGCTGAGTCCCACTGCCTTTCACATCGGGCATTACCGCAGCTAATCTACATATTGTGTGGAGATCAGCCTTTTTTTCTTGATTTGAACCTATCACCTACTGGTTTTGTCTGATTGCATATAGTTTAGGACTGAAGGTGAAGTGGTCCTTACACTGCACCACTTCTGAACTCAGAGATGCCATCAAACCTCCATTCTTGCTGTCTAGCTCAAACCATCCTAGTTTATTTAGCATTTCCTCATTTGGAAACTGTCCCACGCTTTTGAATAGACTTTAATCTGCTGTCATTTGTTGCTGGGGCTTTTGTCCATTTTCCTGATTTCCTGTCGTATCTCCTTCAGGATGGGAGGGTCAGACGTACACAACATTCAAGTGCAGGTGCACTGGAGATTTATATAGTAGCATAATGACATTTTCTGTCTTGTTCTTTATTCTTTACCTATTAATTCCTAAAATTTGGGGTTTTTCCTTTTACTGAACACTGAAGTGATAATTTTGTGAAATTATCTATTATAAACAATGATCTCATTCCTGAGTGGTAAGTCATCTTAGAACCCATCATTACAGAATCCATCATAAAATTGCATTTGTTTTTCCATATGCACATCACTTCATGTTTCTCTGCATTAAATTCCATCTTCCAATTTATCATCCAGTCCCTCAGTGCTGTGTAGTCTTTCTGCAACTCTCTGCAGCCAACTCTACTTTTTAAGATACAAAATAAATCAGCATGATCAGCAAACTTTGTCACATAGTTATTCATCTCCTTTTCATGACTGTTTATTCAGAACTCCACCGGTCACTTCTCTGTGAAAAATAACCATTTTTTCCACTGCCTCCTAATTTATAGCTAGTTATTTACCCAAGTTGGACTCTTTCCTCTTATACCATGGCTGCTTAGTTTCCTTAAAAGTCTCTGTAGAGGCTCCAGACTTTGTCATATTTTCTATCAGTTTTATTCAGAGTATAGGCTTATTGATCTCTGGTGCCCTAGATCTCCTTCTGGTCCGCTGGTAGCAAGGCAATTTTTAGAGCAAAGTTACATACTTCAGTCCGTAGTTCAGCCATTTCTCCCTCGAAATTCAGCAGAGCTCTTGGAAGCATGTGTTTGGCTTTGGTGATCTAAAATCATTCATTTTGTCAAGTTGTCCTATAAGCTGTACTCCTGACATTTAAATCTGATATTTGTATTCTCTTTTGTGTTCTCTGTGAAAAACAGTTCTGGCTTTAAAAAAAAATCTTCAAACGCCTACCTGATGCAGAGAGATTCGAAATAGTAATTTAGTTCTTCCTCTACGTTGTCATCTATGTTGTCATCTCATCCAAGCACTCATTTTATGCCTTGACTGTTTATTGGGCCTTTAGACTGTCTGACAGACTTTCTGCTCCTGATAAGATTTCAGCTTTTTTTTTTTGTCTGGCCTTACTGTGTTTTTACATTTAAACTACCAAAGTTCATGTTCTTTTCTGGTTTCTTTATTCAGATTGAACTTCAGGTTTTTGAAGGGTAGCTTTTTATTTTTAATAGACTTCCTTACTCTGCTCTTTGCCCATCCTGACTTTCTTTTGTTCTTTCTAAAAATCTTCTTTGAAAACATATGCATTTGTGTTGTGCCTCCAACATGAGGCTCCAAAATTATTCCCAAAGTTCCAGAGAAGATTTTACTTTTTTAGCTGCTCCTTTTAGTTTCTTTTTAAGTAGCTTTCTCACTTTCATATTATTCCCTTTTTTTAATATTGCATGACAGTAGAGGATTTTTCAGCTCTTGTTATTCACACAAAACTGTTGAGATGAAGTATGTTGTATCTACAATGACAGCGTGGCTCTTCAACAATAGCGTTATGACACTTTCCTATGGACTGATTCAGGACCAGAATTATTTCTCCTCTGGGATTTCTTGTATGGCTTGGCCCAGAAATCCTTAGTTGTTCAGGAATCACTGGCTGTTTCTGAAAACACAGCCTGAGCAGCCCTGCATGTTTTTTAATCAGTCTAGTGTGAATTAGCTGACTTTTCGCGTTCCTATTGTGTTTCTTGCATTTGGTGCTTCTCTGATGTCCCCTCAGCAGGTGGCAGTCACTTTTGCCTGGTTGGTTAGGCAGTGTAGTCCCCCAGGTTTATTTTTCCTATTTAAATCTATAATTTCATTTAATAAACACACAAAATTACTTTGCGAACAGCTTGTTAACGCTTAACTCCAAGCTTTCTATATCACAGAACATCTTTCCTCCATCATTTTCCTCAGTACTTTCAACTTCTATTTAACTGTCCCACTGATTTATTTTACTCCATTTTCAGATCCATGTATTCCTCATATTGTACAGGTGCCTATCAGCTAGAACAGTGCGTATAAAAGGACCTTGTGTAAGACCACATATATGATTCTGTAACACTCCATTTGGAAGTGGCAGTAGCAGACAAGCCAGGAAGGCTTCTTTACCCACAATAGGGGTCTACTCGTGTGGTTTTGGTGTAAGAACTGTAACAGAGAATCCAGCTCAGTGGGAAAGACTCCACAATAAAATGCTCTTAAAAGGAAAACACACTCATATAACAAGGAAGTTATTAATATTAACTGGGACATGTGCTTAATTTCACTGCAACATAAACACACTTTTGATGTTCATTTTCAAAGTATGCATTTGTATATAATTATGCCTAATGCATATCATACTCCGCAGTCTTATGATTTTACAGTCAGTCTGATGGAAGTGTTTGGTTTTTTTCATCCTTTTTATTTGCATTGCAAAATATTTCTTTGTCCTTATTGTTCTTACCTGCTGGAAACAAGTTTCTTTTTCATGAATCATGTGGATAAGTATTTCCAAGAGTCATCTGATAAACCATATTTGGAAAATTAGTAAATATTTCCTACTTTCATGCAAGTGAAGCACTGCAGTAATGCACTAATGTTGGCGCAATTTAGTCTAATATTTATATGATTTAGCGACATGAAAGAAAAAAACACTTACTTGTTATAATGTAGATTAAAAAGAGAATTCTGACTACAGCCTTATCATTAGTACTTTTAGACGTATTTAATTTTCTTTCTCAGTGATTGTTGTCACAACAACTATTGTTTCAGTAAGCTTCATATCACCAGCAATAATAATGCTGTTTTAATCTTGTAATGATGTGTCTTCTCTAGCTGAATTAATAAGGAAACCAACTAAAAGATAATTTGGGATATCTCTGAAATGTGTGCTAATAAAAAGGCTATGATCAGTCCCACTACATGTTGTTCTTAGTAATATTATGCTAATAATACTAGTAAATAATAGTCTTTTATTTATGTCCTTCTTCCTTTTCTTTATAAAAACAAATATTGGTAAATTTGCATGAAACAATACCAATGGCCATTTCCTTCTGAAGTATACAGGCATGTTCCTGCTAAACTGAACAGTGCCAGTCCAGTTTCTGTCAATGTATAACATGGCCTCCGTAGTTTTTCAATACCTCTCCTCAACTGAAGTGTCCTTTCATGCTATAGAAAAATTGTAAAAATTGTAAATCAATATTTATATTTATTTATAAACTCTTTGCTTGTATAATAATATCATTATACAGTAAATGCCATTGTGCTCACTTATAAATACTACAAGTGTTCCCTAGGAAAAAATTCTGTGATCCTGTATTGGGTTTGCATGGCAAGGTGTTGGTAGCGGGGGGCTACAGGGGTGGCTTTTGTAAGAAGTTGCTAGAAGCTTCCCCTATGTCCGATAGAGCCAATGCCAGCCGGCTCCAAGACAGACCCTCCACTGGCCAAGGCTGAGCCCATCAGCGACTGTGGTAGCACCTCTGGGAGAACATAGTTAAGAAGGGGGAAAAAGTCTCTGCGCAACAGCAGCTGGAGAGAGGAGTGAGAACACGTGAGAGAAACAGCCCTGCAGACCCCCAGGTCAGTGCAGAAGGAGGGGGAGGAGGTGCTCCCGATTCCCCTGCAGCCCGTGGGGAAGACCATGGTGAGGCAGGCTGTCCCCCTGCAGCCCAGGGAGGTCCACGGGGGAGCAGATCTCCACCTGCAGCCCGGGGAGGACCCCACATCGGAGCAGGGGGATGCCCGAAGGAGGCTGAGACCCCGTGGGAAGCCCACGCTGGAGCAGGCTCCTGGCAGGACTTGTGACCCTACGGGGGACCCACACTGGAGCAGTCAGTGCCTGAAGGACTGCAGCCCAGGGACGGGACCCACGCTGGAGCAGTTCGTGAAGAACTGCAGCCTGTGGGAAGGACACAGGTTGGAGAAGTTCATGGAGAACTGTCTCCCGTGGGAGGGACCCCACGCTGGAGCAGGGGACAAGTGAGGAGTCCTCCCCCTGAGGAGGAAGGAGTGGCAGAGACGACATGTGATGAACTGACCCCAACCCCCATTCCCCGTCCCCCTGCACTGCTTGGGGGAAGGAGGTAGAGAAAATCAGAGGTCAAGCCTGGGAAGAAGGGAGGGGTGGGGTAAGGTGTTTTAAGATTTGGTTTTGTTTTCTCATCACCCTACTCTGATTTGATTGGCAATAAATTCAATTAATTTTCCCCAAGTCGAGTCTGTTTTGCCCTTGACGGTAACTGTTGAATGACCAATCCCTGTCCTTATCTCAACCCACGAGCTTTTTGTTATATTTTCTCTCCCCTGTCCAGCTGAGGAGGGGAGTAATAGAGCGGCTTTGGTGGGCACCTGGCATCCAGTCAGGGTCAACCCACCACAGACCCACAATTGGTGCAGACCACTATTTCTACGTCCAGATGAGAACAGTCAATAGTAGTGTAAGTACAACAGGTGTGCCCTTTCCCTGGCTCCAAAGTATATTTTGAACCTGTGAGATTGGAGCTTTGCTCCATAAAAAGCAAACTAAACTTATGGATCTCCTGAATGGTAAAACCTGTCTTTCCTCATAGGACACAGATACTTTCTCATGGAACAGGTCATTTTTGCATGATTTCTGCAGGATGAAAAGGTGTGTATTCTGCCTATTGTGTATGAATGTTTATATACTTCAGTTCAGACCTTTCTTTCATTATCATATATGGATATATATATATACCTTTTCTTTACATAGTCTCTAAGGTGGTGCTAAGGCCACAGTAGGCTTCTGGTTTCATTACTGCATATGTGGCCGGAGACTATGTCGTACCAGCTCAAAGGAGCCTCCACCAAAAATGCTTTTCTGGATACCTCTGCCTACCTTCTGGACCTGCTGAGTCCTCTGTAAAATCTTTGTTTTCCCCATCTGCATTTGCAGTGGTGACTGGGGTAAATAAGATCTCTAAGAGCTTTGGTGGAGCCAGGAGGTCAAGAGACCTCCACAAAGTTAACCTTTTGGTTTAGACATAAGAAGTGGCCTAGAAAGTAGGAACAGTTGTCGGAGAGGTAGTGTAGATTTAACTTGGTGTAGTATCTTTGTCACTGATGCTAGTGCTGTCAGCCACAGAATGAGATATTACACCTCATGAAAGAAGGTGGCTGAGTCTGACCACTTACTTGTAGTGTGAAAAGAAATTATAATTGCAGCTGTAAACACTCTGATGAAGAAAACCTTATCAAGTTAATGTGGAGGTTTTTTCTTCCCAAATTAGATTTTTTGTTGCTGTAAAGTCAAGGAACCACAAAGAAAGCGTTATACTAAAACAGATTCTCGTATACATAATTTATGTACAGATTAATCTAAAAAAATATCAAATGTGTATAGCATATTTGGCACAAAACACAGTTTCTATCCCTTTCATATTAGCAGAATCCCTAAATTACTGTACAGAAGGTTTCCAAATCCTTTAAATCTTGCCATTGTGGAAAAGCCAAAAGTTAGGTGGAATGTAGCCAAAAAGGGCATATTATTATTTAATTTTACTGGTATAAAAAAGGGAAAGTAACAGTATACAACATTTTTTGCTCAGTTTCCCATTCCTGTATTAGAGAATATATCTATGAAGCAAAAACAGAGAATAAAGAGACAGAGTATGAAAATTGTGGATCATTACCTGAGGGATAAAATCCCCTGTTTTCTTAACTTCATGTGTCTTATGAAGAAATGTGCCAAACTACCCTTTGTATATGTAGTATTTATAGATTCATTTTTTTGTTCACTTCCTGGATTCTGGACCTGTCTTATTGTTTGGTCTGCTTCCAAATGCCAATTTTAGGCTAGATGTTAGCACAGAATGGAAATTTGATCAAAAAAAAACATTTATACCTCTGTGTTGGCATTGTGCTGCAGGGCTTACATAGCTTGGCATTGTGTGATATTGCATTACTTAATCCTCTGACAAAATAGAATCTCTTCCTACTATGTAACTTCTCTTAGGAGTGTAAGTAGCCTCTACTTGCAGATGGGATTCCCATGTTCTTCACTAGAGCAGTCCACTCACATCCTGTGTAGTCATCGTGTATATAAATGTGAAAACTGTCAGAGGGCAAATAAGCTGTGGTGGGACAGTGTACGATCATTGTTTTACATATATCCAAAACATCTCCTCTAACTGGGACTTGATCATTTCAGCCACTGTAAAGAGCTCTAAATCAAGTAGTCTTGATTATTTAGTCTCTTCTCAGAAAGAATTCTCTCTGTATGTCCAGAAATTTTCATTCTTTATATGAAAGCACTGGATAAGCTTAAAAATATGCTGATTTTGCAACTCCTGTAGGAAGAGTTTTATTTGCATAATTAATTGCACTGACATTGTTAGGATTGCAATGAAGAGCATTCTCTTGGAACGCCTAAGAGAAGTTAAGCAAAATGAGATATGGAATTGCAGCTCCAGACTACGCTCCACCACTTTATATTATTATTCTTTTTTATTTTGAAGGCAGTTCACAAAATCCAGATGTTGAATGTAAATTATGTTTTTGCAGTAGTAACATGTGGTTACTTGCTGGGTTCACGTTTACAGGCATTTTTTGTGTCAGTTTTCTCTGTGTCTTTCACATAGGTAGGCTGCAGATGTGCTTCTAAACTTCTGTCTTTCTGTGTAATATATCATATTTTAATTACTTTCCATTCTTCTTTCATTTGATTCCCATGTGAAAGAAATTCTTGGCTAATACCAGGTGAGATATATAAATAACTTTTTATTTAGAAAAGATTTTTTTTCTTTCCAGTAGCTTTATTTTATTCTTAGAGTTGTGTTCGATCTTTTTGTCTAAGCAAGCAACCTATATGTCTGCTAAGGAGCTGCTTTTATAGGTCAAAGAAAAATCTTTCACCTCTTCTTCATCTGTAGGAAACTTGAAGGTCTTTCTTTTCACTTCAATGTGTTTGGGAATAAATCATAAAATATTATGATCTTATGCACAGAAGTGCTTGCAAAACTTATTCTGACATAGAAAAGGACTCATGAGTCTTTCTTAAAAATGATTTAACTATGGACATGCTTAAAATGATATTTTATGGTTTTGCTAGTTATGAGTTTTCTTTTCCAGTTTTCTTCCTAAAGCTTCTATGTTTGCTGTACTTAAAAGGATGGAAAGAAGAAATCTGCAGGAGTGCCATCAACCAAAGGCAGCATGGCCAACAGGTTAAGGTATTTTCCTCGATGAAATAAAACTTCTTGGTTGTTTCATTTATCTGTATCAGAGAAACATTCACAGAAACTTTTGTGATAGTTTCTGTCTTACTGGGTTCTCATACCAAAGGGTAAAACCCGGTGCTTGTCCCAAAAACTTTACCATATCTCTAAGTGTGTTGACACAGCATGATTTGTTTATCATTTTGTGATTCAGTTTCCACAGCTAGAAATGTGGATAATATTTTGCAAAAGCACTCTGAGGTCTACAGATGTAAAGCACTGAATAACAACTAAGTATTCATGTTCAAGTTATGTGACCAGTTCTCAGTAGATGGCTTTATTTTTCTGTTGTTGTTGGATACACTGGACCCATCTGTATCCACAAGATACATTTAAATATGTTTAGTAAGATGCTTGCTGTCGGAAGGAGTTTCCAAAGACATTGAATCAGCAGTCCAGGAATTGAACGAGCAAGTACATATTTTATCAGAGTCCTGGCAAGTCTGTTCTGCACACTTCTGTATTCTTGCTTAGGCCAAATAGAACTGTGTGGACAGAGAAACTGAAGAACAGCTTGGCTTTAATCAAACAAGCTAAATACTAGTTATAAAATGCACTTTACTTCCATTTCCGTTTTGAGGCTATGGATAGATTCTGTTTTATGCACTGAGTATATGTTGTGCAATAATTAGCTATGTCGTTAATAGTTTTATAATGAAATATATATGGCACCAGGAAAGCACTTAGAGTTTTACACATGAAATCATAGTGTCTGTTTCCATAAAGTTTTAATAACACTTCTGCCCCATCCTGCAGAGTACACGACACATTTGTGCGGTTGTCCTCTGTACAGGAAGGGCATAAGGAACAATGAGGTAGGATTCAACCATTTTGTACATGACACGGAAGGCTAAGAACAATCATAACCTTGTGTTATGAGGAAGCAAAATGTCTCCAGAGTAATTTCTGGCCAGTACAAATCACTTTTTTTTTCCCTTATACAAGCTAAATACATCATCTAGGTTAGTGACCTAAACAAATAAATAGAAGACGAAGATGCTAAGAGCTTTTGGTGGAGACAGATTCATGGGCAGGATAGTGGTTTAAAAATTGTGATTTTATTGAGTTTGTGTGCTGCTTGTCTCAAACCAGAATGGTCTTCAAGAAATCATACTCTAGAAGGAGCTGAAGAGAGTCCAGTGTGTATCCCATGCTTGTTCCCCTTCTCCTAGGTGAGATGTCAGGCTTTGCCTGGACTTGTCTCAGCCTGCCTGGAAATTTGGTTTTAGCTTGCAAAGGTTTTAGCTCATTTAATGATCAGGTAACTGTTACCTGCTTTGGTTTAGCTTCTGCTTAACTTTGCACAGTTGCTTTTGTTCTATACACTTTGTAATTAATACACAATAATAACACATATTTACTCACGTGGAATGGAGAATCCATTGTCATGGAACAAAATGCAGTGTAGAGGAATAAAGATCTGGGATGATAGCGGACAGCCTGAAAATACAGGGGGAGGGTGACACTGGAGAGTCCAGGGCTATAAGCAACTGACCTATGGCCAGTTATTACTCATCACAGGAATGTCACCTTGGGAGCTGGGTAAAACTCGGTTTAGTCATAACAAAGAAAGCAAAGGACAAGTATCCAATATATGTAAAACACATATGTATATAAAAATTTTGGATGTAACCTGGACTTTCAGAACAAAGAAGATAAAGCAAGATGTAAAGCAGGTTAGTAAACACATAAAGTTGCTCTAAGCAGATCCTAATATCAAGAGGAAGACATCATCCACATCACCACCGTACTGCTCCTGGCAAAGGACTAGGGATGCCAATGACTTGCTGTAACTCCTTCCCTCCCCAAAACTTTAGGGGGAAATACTTGAAAGTTTGTATGTATATCATTTTGACCATAATATAAATGAAACTATAAATGTTAGCTTCATTGCAACTAGGCTAATAATATTTATTTCATTAGACTTTATTTTCATTTTATTTTAGTGTTTTAGTGGTTTAGTACTTTAGCATTTTAGTATTTTAAATATTAGTATTTAATTATTCTAACAGTAAATACCTGGGTTTGCATGTTCCTTTTGTCAAGATTTTGAGTGTGACACACTCTGGCAATCTATTCTGTAATTTTGATGCAAAAAATTGGTAATATAAAAGACACAAATAGAACAGAAAAAAACAGGGTTTGGGTTTATTCCCCAAACCTCTACCATCTGGACCTTTTTAAAATAATGTACTGTTCCTGCAGGCTGGAAAAATAGGTGACCATTCATTGGAGCAAAGCCAACAGGCCATTCAAAAACAATTGAGGCTCACTTTTGTTTAAAAAAAAGAGCATATAAAGCTGGTGGAGGGGGAGGAATGATGTAGTAATAACTACTTCTGTTTGCATATTTTGTAAGATTTACAGGATTCTCGGAAACCTACACATCCCCAGAGCAGACAGACCCTACCTTCTGTGGTGGAAGACAAACATTCATTATCGTCATAAGACAGCTGATCTTCCTTTTTGTTGCATAAATGTTTTTTTGACAGGCCAGAAAGTGGTGTTTAGCTCTTTTTCAGCTGAAGCTCTACTGGGCTGTTTTTCTTTCCTTCTCTGCTAATGTTATTTCCTTAATGATTTTGTTAGGGTTTTTTTCGTTCTTTTTTTCTTCAAAGTTCCTGGAAATTTTTAACATTTTTCTTAAAGTTTCATACCCAGAAATGCAGGCAATATTCCAAGTAAGGCTGCATTGCAGCTGTAAAAAGATAGCTGTTTATTACTTCTCTGCTTTCAGAAATGAAATCTCTGTGTGGGCAGTTGAAAATTGTTTTGTTATTTTTTGTATCTAATACACTGTAAGATCACGTCTAATTTGCTGAAGACTCACACACCCTTATTACTTTCCAGAGAACTTTCTTCTTTTGGATTTTTCAGATAGTGGAATCAGAATGTAATTCTTTTATTTTCCAGACTTTGTAATATTTGCATTCCTCTTTTTTCATTCTATTTTTCTTTCCTTATAATAAAAATTCTTTGTCAAATCTCAAGTGGTTGAACGTAACTTTTTTATATTGATATAATTTACGGCTTTTGTTACTGGTGGTATCTTGCTACCACTATTGGTTTTTATAATCATAATATCTTCTTGGGTGCTATTCATATTTTGTCAAATGTATAAAGTCTAAGGACCTTCCAAACAGCCATTAGGTATGCCAAGACTTTTTATAAAAAAGGTCTTGTAAGCTATGGGCAGTTGACTGAAGTCAGAATGGTTGCATCAGAAAAAAAAATTGGTAAAATTTTCCCCTTTATAAGTGGAGAAACACAAGTTATTCATTCTGGTGTCTATAAGACTATCATCATTTGTTGCTTCTTAAATCACCCGGTGGAAATCAACAGCTGCAGGTCTATCTGTTCTATTTGTCTTTTTTTACTTTCACATACATTGTATGTATGTTCCCCCAAAACTGATTGGACTAACATGAAGAAGTGCTTGTAAATGACTTTTTCTTGTTGAAATTGTGACCAATACCACCATTGTAATTGAAGAGACAGCAAAACAAATGTGGGAGCACTTATGCCTGGCAAACTTAAGTAGATTATTAAAGTAAATGTGAATTTCACTTTATTTCTCAATAATATTCTTGTGATTATGCTTTCCATCAAGCAAAAAGTGGCCTGCAAAGACCTAAATCACAATAAACTAAGAACCATTTCCCTGACCTTCACATCTGACTTTCAATCCATATCTTCCATTTAAATAGGAAAATAGCAACCTGGTCTAACTAAGATAAAGCATTCACTGTAGCTGATTCTTGGAATAGAAAGAAGACAACTATGGTGTTTGCCACAGGCATATGAAAAAGATAAAAGAAAGATAAAAGCTTTAAAAAAAGGTGGACAATAATGAATATATGGGAATGGAGAAAAGAAAGAGTTTGGTTTTTTCCCCCAAAGTAAAAGGGAAAAAAACTTTTTCAAGAAGAAAACAGTTTTCCCTGAGAAGCAGAAATCTGGTATGCTTCTTCAATCTTAATAAAGCATTTAGGCAGAGGGAGCTCTCTGACACTTGAAGGGAGCAGAGACTGAAATGTTTTACCTCTGACATAGAGTCCTACAGTAGTGAGTTTTTATATTTAATGGGATGCAGGGTCATTTCCCGTGGGCTATTTAGTGGACCTCTGTAGCTTCAAAATGTGATTCTTCCCTCAGAAGGGCCTAAAGCTGATTATTAACCATGATTCATAAATTCTTCAGAAGACGATCAAGTTAGGTTTATGAATTCAGGCTGGGACAGAATGCAGCCACCTCCTTTCTGCCTGTAAATACCAAGAAGGGCTGCGACTTACAGAAAAAATAACCTTTTAAAGTCTATTTTCCTTCCTCATTGTCCTTTTCCAACAATGAAACAGCTGTTTACATGAATTTTTGGTGCTCATAAAAAGAAGAAAAGTGAAAAGAATGAAAAAAGATGTGTATTCCAATTTCTGATTAGAATGGCACATGTGGTGAGTTAGTTTTCAAAAATAGCTGTGGATTTTAAAGGGAGGACACAAAATACTGGAATGGTTGTACTGAGTATATGACACACTACAAATACATGGAGGGACACTAATATAGAAATCCTCTAAACATCATTACCACACTGAAGGGAGACTTTGCCCAAGGCATGTGGTTGTTCTTTTTCTCTAGGGTAGAGCTACAGATTTGTAGGCCAAATACTCTAAATAAATAAAGCCTGGACAGAATGTATTGACTTCTGCAGATTTTCTGCTATTTTTACTTTTCCAGAGGTAGCAATTATGAAACAGGAATATCAAAGTCCTATTTATTTCACCACAGATTTCATGATATTACAAGCTACAGATAACGACTGCAATGCATAGAGAGACAAATGCCATCAGGACCTATAGCACTGCTTCTAGTCTATTCTGGCAAAAGCTTCTTCTGGAAGTCTTCTTGTTAATATTTAAGATGGTTGGTTTGTTTTAAGTGTTTCATTCTATGCTTAGGTGAGCTTTGATCCACCTTTGGTTGAAATCAGCTCCATATGACAGTAGTTCCATTTACAGTGCCCTTTATATTTAAAGTTGAATTAAGATTATCACCTTTGTACCAGCAAAATAACTACTTCTGTCCAGTAAAATAAGGTCTGAGGGCATATCACAGGTACTGTTCTCTAAATAAGTCATATGATGATTTTTCCTTTAAACTGCTGATATTAGTGTCTAAGGTAGCTACTTGAATAAGACAATTCCATTTCCCCATATAACATGAAGTGGTGGATTCCTGTTCCATTCTTTGTTATTTGGCAGGCATTTTAGATTTATCTGTTCAAATGTGTGAAGGAAGGGATGGAGGGAAGGAGGAAGGAAGGAAGGGCCATTTTCTTTTGTCAGACAGCTTTTCCTTCCTTGGTGGTTTTCTATTTCAGTGACTTGGTTGATACATTTGTTTTCATTAAAAATTTATTTATGGTTCAGTTAACAAGTTACTTCATCTACAAAATATTCGGTTTATAAAAATTGCAGTCAGTTTGTGGAAATCCTTTACAAGCAAGTATAAGACATGCATTTGTAGAACATACATATATACACGTGTATATATATGTGTCCATTTATGATTGTAGAAGGGCTGATTCAAGATGCATATGTTATATAAATTTTTTGAGTAATTCTATTCAATACTTTCTAAATGAAATCTGTTCTCAGAACAATTTGTAAAACAGTTTAAACATTGTATTAAGAGATACAGTCATATTTTTGTGGAAATATTTTATGCCTCTAATATTACCTTAGTAAATTGTGTTTTACCATGCATAAATCTCTCTTTGTACTAGGAGGTAGAAGGTCAGCAGCTTTTACAATAATTTGCCTTTCCTTCTTTTCCTGAAGTCTGTATAAGAAGTGGTCCACAAAGTGCAGGATCCAGCAGGGAAGACACAATAAATTCAAATGAAGCAGTTGATTCACGAGTGATGATGTGAAGGATGGTAGCAGCTGCTTAGCCTTGCCTTCTCCAAAAGATTGCCCAGGTCTCCAGGAGTAATGACTGAATGGCAAACAGCCCCTTGAGATGGAGGTTTGAAGTTTGGGATATTAAAGTAACCACTGCCAAATTCAGGTTACTTCGGTTTGGCTTTGTATTTTTTTTTCCACCCTGACAGACTAAACAAGGCAAAACTGAAAGCTAAAGGGACTCAAAAGCAATGCATTTTAATCAGAGATTTATTGGTGCAAGGCTGGCAATCTCTGACAGAGGGATGAACAAGACAGGCAAATGTGGCAACTACTTAATTCATCTCCCTGCTAGGTGGTTAAACTCCAAAGCTTGGACTCAAGCATGTTTTGTCTAGTCCTCGCTTTGTGGAATTAAGCGCAGAATGATAAAATAACCAGCATTATATTATGTTCACTCATTTCAAGAGGGTCACCAAACAAAATGAATCTCACTGACTTTGATACATAGGTAGAGTGTACTTGGAAAAGGAGTCTTAGAGTGTATTGTCTTCATGATGGAACTCCATAATTTCTTGGTGTTTGTGCTTTGGGCTCACAGGTCTGTCTGTGAGGTGCAGACCTCTTCACCTCCAAAACATTTCCATCCATTTACCTCTTTGTTCTCTACTATCTAGCAACCTTATTTATTGCTTTGTACCTGGGCATAATCTATTTTGTCCCTTGAAGGTGCACTTAGAAGAAACATGTTTTCTTAACCGACAATTACATCCCTGGAATGATTTCTTTTGAATGCTTATAATACAATAAATCCATGGAGAATCAGCACTGAAGAGGTTAACTATTTCTTCACAGAAATATTAGCTGGTGAAAACCATCAGACTTTGATTCATGTAATTTATTATAGTCTCACATTCTCCTTCCTGACTTGATAGCAAAGCTGCCAGTTAAGATCACACTGCAAGATTGCTGCAGTATTTGCTGTTATTACTTGATATTAAGATTGCATTTTATTATTATTATTATTTGCTATTAAACTAAAACACTATTAAGCAGTATGTTCGTGTGTGTCTCCACCCTTGTGCTGTCCCACACTTCATTTGTCTTTCCTATGAGTATTTAAATAGATACGTAGTGAGATTTTCAGAGAGGGTCACAGGAAGCTACATGAGGGAATTGGGCAGCTATGCTTTGGTTGTCCAAAATTAATGTCATTGCTGAAGTGGAAGATGTCTGGAGTTTGTCATTTCAGTGTACCATTTATTAAAGCTTAGTAGAACTAACCTGACAAGATTTTTTGAAATCAGTTATCTATATCTACTTTTTCCACTAATGTTCTTTTCTCTTCAGCTTCTTTTAAATCAGCCTGCTGATAGCAGTCTCATAATTATTCTAGTGTAATCTAACTAAACTAACACCAGAGTCGCCATTCTAATTGAGTACAGGTGTGGATTAAGGACATTGTGCTTAATGTTGCTGTTGCTTTTAATGGGACTCCACAGAGGAAGGGTAAGGATTTTTTTTTAAATCTTGGAGGAGGGAGCCTGGTATCTACAATGAACTTAGGTAAAAATTTGCTCCAGCTGTAGCTTTAGTAGCTAGAAAGGGAGGTAGATCTCCAGCTTCAGAGCATCCCATGCGACTCAAGAGCCTTTCTCTTCTGATTTCGTTTTCCTAATCTTTTCCCCCATTTTGATAAGCTGATCCCTTCCTGCCTCTGCGCCTGTGCCCCTTTCTCCTCCTTATGCCAATTTTTTTCCTGCTTGATGCCTGTAATTTTTCAGCCTTGCACATTCACACTCTTTAGGACTCCCTGTGTGGCTGCTGTTTTGTCCTTTTTTTCACGTACACTCTCTTCTGTCCAAACACTTCTGCTACTGTTAGTGTCTTAAATTTCTCTCATCTTGTTGCTCATGATCCTTGGTGCTGCTCTAAACTCCCACTAGTAACTTCAGCCCCCAAAGCCCACGCTTCCTTAACGTCTTCTTCACAAGCTCCTACAGTGGCAAAATTTAGAAAGTGTAGGTATATGTTGCACTTACCAAAGATGGGTTCAAATGCCGACTAAAACACTGTTCTAGGGTCAACTCCCCCCACCCCAGAAGAAAAAAAAGCAAATCTAAGAAAGAAAGCAGATATAATTATGATAGTTCCAGTTTTAGGACAACCTGGGTAAAAAATACTTCCCATCACTGACAAGGACAGGAATCACACACCAGATTGTGCGATTCTCTGAATTCATGTGATTTCTTTCTCTTGATTCAGTGCTGGTACCTACACAATATTGCTATACTTTTCATCATTCTATCTTCATGAAAAGTAAAAAAAGCATTGAGAAAACACACTTTTCTTCCTGGGTGCGTTGAGGCTGGCAAGGGACTTTTGAAGAAACTAAGCTGTAGACTGTGAAAAGGTCCTGGTAATTCATAGATATGGGAAACAACACAATGTGATGCAAGACTTCCTCTTCCATTCTGAGTGCCAGAATAATTATCAATCATACTTGCCTATCTTTCTCCATAGATACCGGGAAAAATAATGCATGGCGGGGGGGACAAAGGTAGTGTGTCTTTCCCACTAAATAAAACTGAGCCATGTTTAAGAAAGTAACGGTGAAAAAAAGAGAGCATAGAAAAAGGATCTATTAATCCATCATACAGTTTCTCCGAAACATTGAGATCTCTTGAGTATCTGTCAAAATTCTTCCCAAAAGCCCCAGTGCATCATATAGCTCTTTTCACATCCCAGAAACAGGCCACAGCTCCAAAATGAAACAGCATTCTTGTTATAGTTCCATACTAGAGCATCAAATTACATTCTCAATCTATTCATATCTTTATGGTGGACTTTTTGGAAAGTAACAGCAAGTTCAATCTGTGATTACATCTGACAATCAGTTTGGGGAACTATCTGAGCAAAATTTAAGTAACTTGAAGGCAACCTGTTCCACAAGTTGTCCTAGGATGTTGCTGAAATGCAGCATGTAGACAGATATTTGGGTGCTGCTTGGGTAGAAAGGACATTCTGTATGAAATATAAGTTAAATTTCAGCATAAAAACACATTGTTTTTCAAATCTAAAGTATTTTGATGTTGATGAGACTTTTTCATCCTTAGTGCCAGTAGACATAAATACAAAAATATAAAAATTATTGCCTGATTATTACAAGGTGCGTGCTTTTTCTGAAGGAATGTGATTCCACAAACAACAGCTAGGAAAACAGTTAGCTTTGCTATAATTTCAATTATGCCCACTGTCTCTCTTCTGCAAGACATTGGTTTGAGAGAAAGACCCATGTCCTAGAGGAAAGGGATATGATACAACTGTTAGCTAAACTGCCTATCACATGTGCTTCTAAATTCTAAAATAAAATAGTATCATGAAGATTTTCTTGGGAATCCCATGGCAAAAGCCTAAAGTCTGGGTAAAAAACTGTGGATTAATATCCTAAGCAGAAAATATATGTAGATTCAGGAAAGCTTAGTACTAAAAGAAAATTAATACAAGTTAGTCTTTTAGGCACATTTGAAAACCAAGATAAACATGACAAGCAAATAAATTTGCTTATTGGTGACCCTGCAGAAAATTCTGAATATCGAAATCAGAAGGGTTTTGACGTGGTCTCTCTCTGGGTGATCTAAGTTGCATTGAGAAGAAGGAATCCTGCTTTACAAACAGGTGCAAAATAATAGAGCTTTTCAAAATTATCACATAAATTTTCTTTAAAAATTTGTTTCTGTAGCTTCTACTGATCTGATTTGATTAGTAGATAGTTTTCCATATGAAGTATCTAATATATTAAAATTTTTGAAAAGGTGATACTCCTGAAAAATAGAAAATTAATAAAAAATTTTACAAATGTCAGCAAAGACATTTGATAGACTTCTACTTTAAAATAATTTGCTTTTGGAGGGTTTTTTTGTTTAGTATTTTGCAGAGTTTCGTAAGTTATATATCCACATTCCTGCTAGTCACTCAATCTCAGATTGATCTTAGTGATGTATTCTAACAAATGGGTAATCACTGAGATATGAAAACAACTAAGCATATACTTTGAAACACCTTGTTTTAAAAAGTAAACAGTAATAGTGTTCTTTTAAAAGACTGCTTTTCAGACAATTGATGATAATAATGTTTACAAGTTCTTAATAGGCTTTAATGTAATAAAATAGAAAATGTTATGTATACAAATTAATACTGTGAGAGAAATCATAGGTTTTAGAATTCAAGTTAAACATTTAATAACATCTTTGTTTTTGTAGGCTGTCCTTATCAGTATATAAGTATCCCAGCTAGGCCCTGATGCTGCAAAAAGCAAATTCCTGTTATGCAAGTGAACTTGCAAACTGTAAACCTAGTCTCTGTAATACTAAAAACTAGCTATCTATTTTGCAAGATTTTGGCCCCAAATGGCAGAACCTTGCCAGAACTTCCTTCTTTAAATAGATCCATGAGAATGTCTGCTTTTTTCTTCCTACACATTAGAGATTTAAGCTTGCAGATCTGGGTAAGAGAAACCAAGCTATTCTGGTCTAGTCTGAACCACAGCCAAGGGACAGGCTTGGATCAAAGCATCTGGATCTGAACTTTACCCGTATGTATGGGGGGGGGGGTATATGTGTATGTATGTATTTATATTTATACATTGCAGAAGTCCAGATGTGTGATTTAATCTCTTCATCTTCATGCATTGTATGACTTTATTTGCAGTCCACAAGTCATCTGAATGATGAGCTGAGAATTTATTTAGATATTAAAATAAATTCTAAGCCTCAGTGATTTTTTCTGCATCTACTGAAAATATGTGAAAGCCACAGTGGCTGATACTTATACAGAATTTAAACATGCAAAGCATGAAATGCTACTAGTTTGTGATGCAGATTTGATCTACAAAATGCTTATTTTTTTCTGTCATTGCTAAATCTGTGCTACATTTTATGAACCACAAATGAAAAGTGAAAAGGTAAGTGCCTGGAATACTTTTTGAAGTACAGTGTAATTCTTTTTTAATGCGAAGCAAAGAGAAGTGGTAGGAGGAAAGATTTGTTGTTGTTGTTTCTTCAAAAGTAAAAATGATAAACATCATAGAGTTTCTATTGTTTAGCTTACAAACTTCATTTGGACGCTTCAAGTTCATAATTTCATAAATGGAGATAGTAAAAGTCAGTCATGTTTTGATCCTTATATTTATAAACTATGATCCATAGCTAAAATTCTAGAAGGATGGAGCACTACCTCTTTTGTGTCCCTGTCCCCCCCCCCCTTAATGCTGAATGTAAATTGACCCACTGTACATTTCAAGATCAAGCTTGGAGCTCAATTTAAATTCTAGCACATTCAAACTTCTTAAAAATATAAGTTCCATTCAAATGGGAGTTTTTTTCACTGCACACAGAGCTCTAATCAAAAGTAGAGCTGTATAGAATGGTTTAAATTTAATCCAAATCTCAGTGAATTTCATGAATCTGACTATTCAAGCTTTACATGACTGGGCTCATAAATGTTATTTCTGCTTTTATGCATGATAGGTTGCGGGTTGCTGCTGCTTCTGGGCTTCACAACAAATGCCACAAACGAGAGTTCGTCTTGCCTTCATGCATTTTTCATAACTCCTGCTAAAAAGTAAAACTGTACTGATTGATAATAGCTAATGAATGTGTAAGCTGTTAGTGAATGTTTTCCACAGGTTACTAGTTTGGGTCACAGGCAGTTGAACTGGATAACTGATTATCCATAAAGATCACATTAGTGTATTAAAGAAGAATATGTCAAATACCCAGGTGACAGAAAAAAAGCCACACACCCCCCCCGAAAAAAAATAGATATTCATTATTTTACCTATTCTTGGTATCCCTGCACACTCTAAGAAACAGGATTTTACACTTTTTACTCCTCATTTGTAAATATTCCCTGTGATTTCTTCTTCCATGGGTAAAAATATAGTGGAGTGTCTATCTGAATGCATTTCATACTTGAGAAATGAGCATTGCAGGCTGAATTATACCTTTCATCCCCATTCTTTTCTTGTAACAATGCCAAAGTTCTTCACTTTCACAAAATGTGTGGAGTTCACTTTATGAAAACTGACAAATTTGGCTGGAATTGTGTTATCATACATTCCTACAGATAATTCCTTTGTCTTGTTGCTTTTGTACAATGAATACAGGGACTACAATATCCTTTTTTCTCCTGCTGGTATTTAATGACTTAATTTCTTAACATAGCAGGTTAAATGTTTTCTCCTTCATGACAGGAATGAAGTTTCTCATTTCACAGATGATGCTGTTTGGAAGCAAATATCCATGGTAAGGTTTTAGGTTAGCAGTTACATTGCAGTGGGAGAATATCTGAAGGAATAGCGTACTGGAATAGGTGTAAAATGTATTCACAAGAAATATGGACATACTTTTTGAGAAATGGTTACCCAAACTTGACATGCACACCTGCACCAAATAGAGCAGTTTAAGCTTCTTCACAAGCAAACATTTCAGGCTGCATGCAAACTCAGGAGAACATCATCACATATTGTTGGAATTACACAATTAAGGAGCTTGTTGTCGGATTCTTAAAGTTAGGCATTGCGGATAGAACATGCTGTTCTTATTTTCCAAGCTTTCATGACAACTTCAGTGTTTAGAAAGGGGGTCAGAGAGTCAGATGGGGGAAAGGCAGTGATTTACTCCATTTGAACCAGAATAATTTAGAAAATGAATGATTATACAGGAACATCCACAACTGCCACAGATTCTTGAATTGCAGGAGTTCTATAAGCTGCAGAAATCACAGCCTCTTTCATTCTGTGTTGGGACATGATATCTGATTCGTGTAGAGCTAGCTGGAGGCCACATCACAACTTCACACTGTGATCTTGCCTCTTATTTCAGATTAGGAATGCCATGTAGGATGAGACCATACAGAGAGTGATGAAGCTTATCACTGTATTACAGCCCCAAAAACCAATATGAATGAGAAGGCAAGTAATTGCCTAAATATTTACCTGACACCAATGAATTAACAAAGATCGGTGACTTACAAAGGAAGATTTCCATTTTAACATGTTCTTCTCATGCCTCATTTGAGTGCTTTTCTCGATGATGCTAGAATTTTCTTTTTGCAAATGTATGTGCCTGGATAGTTATGTGAGATTCCTCCTTTTCTTCTCTTTGGTATAAGAGACTGGAGGAACCTACCTGATTTTGGAACTACTATCACCCAGCCTTTTGCAGAGGTATGAAGGTAAAGGTCATGGAAGTAAAAGAAAATTTTACTACTACCAGAAAAATTATGAGGGAGGGACAAGCTCTTGTTCTTCTTTTCTGTGAAAAACCTTTTGCTGAATATCCAGTAAATTACTATCAATTTCCCAAGCTATTTCGTTAAACATTTTAAAGAAATATGGACGTACTTTTATGCCACCTGGGAGTATCTCAGGTGAATACTTGTCAAGATGCATAAGATCTTGTCACTAAAATATTACAACGGGTTTAGAATGATATTCCACTGAGAACTAGACTTATGCTACAAGTCTACTTGTACCAAGTAACTTGGTGCAAAAGAAGTGCATCAACAGAGTAGAGGAATTGGTGAGTAGGCTCCTGTATCTCCCTTATACCTACTTTCAAGTGGGTTGGTTTTGAATAAATTTAGTCTCCACTACACATATAGTTTACAGATTATTGAAAGAACAACTAGAAGTGCCTATCATGGATCTGCAGGTGCAGCAGCCCACACATTGGTTCTGAATTTAATTAAATAAATCAAATGTCATGTCAAGCATTTGGAGTGATTTTGGAGTGAAGCTTCTGATTTTGTTTTCTCAAAAAATCCAATTTGCACATCCCAAAATTGGCCCTGAAACTGATTTAATAGGCAATTAGCAGAAAAAATTCAGGAAATTGACTTCCAAATCATGTTCCTGCTTCAATCCAAAATCTCAAATATCAGCACAGCTTTGGAATCAAACAGAAACTTAGTGCTATTTATACAATATAGCTCTGAAAGACATGTATGTGAGAAGTTACATTTTGTATGCAAATTTGACCATGTGTCTTGAACTGTATTAACCTAGCATTATGGGAACGTCTTACAATATTTGAAGCATGTATCATTAAAATAAGAAATACTTTGCTTCCATAGTTTGATGCTTTTCCTCCAAAATGAACATGAGTTGATGAGAAGGAAGATACAAATAATTTTTTGTTCATTAATAGGCTTCAACTCTGTGAACC
Organism: Haliaeetus albicilla; assembly: GCF_947461875.1. Classification (NCBI taxonomy): domain Eukaryota; kingdom Metazoa; phylum Chordata; class Aves; order Accipitriformes; family Accipitridae; genus Haliaeetus; species Haliaeetus albicilla. The sequence goes on along the minus strand of NC_091485.1, from coordinate 8,055,323 downwards.
TGTGAACTCCTGCACCTCTAACTTTACTATTATGAATTATCTAGAATGCTTTGGATCAGTTAGAGACACACAGCCAGGGAGTATGAAGGGAATTCTGGAACAACTGAAATTTTGGCTGTGTAATTGAAACAAAAATCCGTATTTCCTGATGTTCATCTGTCTTTCACTTTGGGAAGACTATGAGTTTTAATGGTTTGAACTTGTGTTAAATCTACTCAAGATAGGCTTCTAAATGTTTCTGGGAGGTTTTTAGTCTCTGATCCTTTAATTTCTTGAAGTATTTTAGGCAGAATGGTTGGATGTCTAAAGCCTGTGGAGGACAACTAATGGAGCAGGTATTTTATCACCCTAAAATGTCTGGATTGAAATTTAGAAAGAATTTAGCAAGCTGGTGTATCTTGATCATATCACATGGAATTTTGAGGTAGAGTGCTGAAAACCGTGCGAGAAATGACTGGCTGAATAAAGATATGACTTACTAATTTTCACTTAAATCCTACTATTTCTCTCATATTAATTTGTTATATTTGTGGTTGATTATACACTGAATTTAGTTGATACATTTTTCTCATTCCTTTTCCAATTTACATGCATCAGTGAACCTCTTTTGAAACTATAATATGAATCTTCTGGCTACACTAATTAATGTTAATTAATTGATGTTAGCGGACAAAAGCAGCTTTCAGATCCTTCTGGAAATACTGACTTTCCCTTAAAGTAGAATATCCAATGAGAGTTTGTGTTAATGATGTAATGGTAAAACTGGCCTGTTTAGCCAGTTGATATCCTTTTGGATAGGGCTGGAGTTATGTGGAAAACACAGATTTGCTTTTTATTCACCAACAGATTAGTAAAACTACTACTGAATTGCTACCCGACTCTCCTCTTGAGTTTTCCATTACCTCTTGCAAGCAAATTAGTAAAAGTTGAAAAAGAGCTACTAAATAAAAATGACTATAATGAGCTCAGTCCATAAGGACTATGGACTGGGAGGGAGAACAAAGAACAGAATGATTCGTACACAGAAAGAAGGATATCTCAGAAAGGGCTGGAGATTCACACCATTGGAAAGAAGAGATAGGATTGTCCCCTTGTTAAATGCAAACAATAGGTTGATTGATAAAAATTAAAGAGCAGAGTTCTGTGCTGTCTGTCAGAAGCAAAGCTTTATATCTATGTCTAAGAGCAATCCTGATGAAAGCAAGCAAAACTCTTCTGATTGATGGGTCAAGCAGCACTGCAGACATGACAGATCAAGAATGGCTGTGCCAACTTTGAGAAGATTCTTGAACAAATGGTATATCAGGTGGTCTCTGAAAACATAATAAAGGTTAAGAATAGTTTTTAGTAAACCATACTTTATGGAAAGTTTTGGAATGCTCTGAGTTACATTCCTGGAAAAAATAACTTATGTGGCTGAAGTAGACTACACTACTTGGCATGAGAGTCTCTGAATAGAGACTGAATCTTCTATCAATTATCTATTTAAATTAAGACATAGGGCGGAATATGAGACAAAATAATTTCCATTTCTACGCAAGAATTTGTATTGCAAAAAGGCAAATCTAATACTTGAAATACCACTGTTGTTACATGCCACTAAAGGATAGATTGATGCTCAGAAGAAATAAGAATGCTACTGATGAGAGCAGTAGTCAGGAAAATGAAAAAGTTTACAGTAAGTGCTCTAATGACTATTGATGGAGGATGTCAAACTGTCACTGTGAAAGTGTATGGAAATAAATGTTTAGTGTGTTGAGTTTTTTCTACATAGGACATGGAAGCTGACTATATAACAAAACATCTCTAGTTTTATGGGATTATTTGCAGTCCTAGAACTGACTATTGGCTCTTGAGTGTCCTTGGCTTAGATCCTGTGAACATGCTTTAAATATGCATTGGCATGACCGTAGAACCACAAAATAATTGAAGTTGGAAGGGACCTCAAGAGGTAATCTAGTCCAACTTCCTGCTCAGCAGGAGGGTCAGCAGAGTCAGCAATGAGATCAGACCAGCTTGTTCAGGACTGCATCCAGCTGCGTCTCCAAGGCCGCAGATTGCACATCCACCCTGTTCCCCTGTATGACTATCCTTACAATGGAAAAGGTTTTTTCCTTATAGCCAGTTGGAATCTCTCATGTTTCAATTTAAGTCCATTGGTAATCAACAAAAGAATTTAACACAGCAATCTGAAATTAAATAAAAGATACAAAAAAGGAGAGGGTTGGTCAAAACTACAGGCTGGAAAATCACGGAAGAAGTCTTTTTGGAACACATTTCTGGACATACAAAGGAGGGAAAGATGACTGGGAATAGTCACCATGGGTTTATCAAGGATAAATCATGTCTGATCAGCCTGACTGCCTTCTATGATAAAATGTCTGATTTGTGGACAAGGAGTACACTGGATGTCATTCACATCAACTTTAGCAAGGGTTTTGATACTGTATCCCACAATGTTCTTATACACAAGTTGGGACCTAAGTATCTGGGTTGGTAGACAATTACCTGGGTAAAAAACTGATTACACAATTAGGCTCAAAAAGTAGTGTCTAGTGCATTGCATTTTACCTGGGTGATGGTAACAAGAAGGATACCACGAGAGTCTACTGTAGGATATGTCCTCTTTCACATCTTTATCAGTGATCTGGAGGAGGTAATGGAGTACTTGCTCACGAAGTTGGAAGACTACATCAAATTGGGGAGGAGGGGGGCCCTCTTTAGAGCAGGAGGTTAGATGACCTCCTGAGATCCCTTTTAACCTCAATTATTCAATGATTCTATGATTGAGTCAAATTCACTTTGAGGAAGTCTGGAGAATTAAGCTTTATTGAGGACTGTGAAAGGTCTGCTATAGGAGCTTCCGATTTTATTTGGATTTGGGGAGAAATCTCTGCAATGTCATTAATGGAAGACTTACTAACAGAAACTGTTTCTGGATGGTTTTAACTTATTGTAGGAGTCTTGCATTCTCCAAATACAGAAAGTAAACCAAATGCTATTAATACACACAAGGTGCAGACATTTCTGAATGTGAAATTTCTACATAGGAGAGTTATTGAATCAAGACATTAATATCTTTCACCATTAATAGGTCTGTAACAAAAGACTTAATTGTACAAATGGCCCTTTGGTAATATGTGATTACAGTATTATTAAGCTCAATTCAAAAGAAAGGATAAGCAAAAGAGATTCATAACTGAGGTCTATAATTTTAGAAGGGTGAAGTGAGAAATCAAGGAACTAGTTAATGAACTCAAATTGCCTGAGTACTTAGAGAGTTGAGTAAGGAAGAGACTTGAAATTTTTCTAATGAAAAATGTGCAAAAATATCTGAAGCTTCAGTTCAAGACAGGGAATTTTTTGTAGAAAGGATTCCAAACTACAGACACACCTCAGAAAGGACACTTGGATCAACCAGTAAGTTTAGAAATGTCATAAAAATTAATTAATCAATAAAGAAAGCTATAATTTAGAGGTCAGGGAGGCGAGGAGAATAGGCAGAAGTAGAATGTGCTTTGGTCTTGAAAAGAAAATTAAAAAGTTAGAAAAGTTTCTTAGACACATCATAAGAAAACTAAGGCTTCTATGCAGTAAGAATGAGGTGTTAAAGGTGTTAAAAGCCTTAAATGAATACATTGCTATGGTTTTCAGTAAGGACAATAATGATGAATAGAAGGGAAAAGGCAAAATGACTAATGGGGATGAAGGTATGGAAATCAAAATTCCACATCTGAGGTTAAGGAAAACTCAAAGACTAAATGTGTTCCAGTCACAAGGATCTGATAATCACCAATTCAGGATTATGGAAAAAAGAAAACTTGCATATGAAACAAAAGGTCAAGTAGACTTCTAAGTATACCAAATTGGAAGTGGGAACATATAAATGCAGGATAGTAAATATTTTAGACTTTTTTTTTTTTTTTTTTTTTTAAGACTAAGGGAGAAGGAAATTCAACTGGTCTATCAGCTTGACCTAAACAATGTAGAAAATATCAGAACACATTTTAAAGGAAAGTATAATAATACATGGAGGTAAATGAAAATGAGAGAAAAAGAAATATATGTTAAGAGAAGGCAGGTTGTTCCAGACTAATTTTTCTTTCACTGGTGAAATATTTGTCTTTCTATACTAGAAAAATGTGGTAGATCTCATCTAACTAGCATGTAAGTAAAGCTCAGATATTCTCCTGGAGAGGAACTTATTTATTAGGAATCATAGAGACAATTTGATATAATGGTAAATAAGAAGTTATTAATTAAGATGATAGAGATGATAACTAAATCCTAAAATGAGCAATGCACTGCCTAACAGGTAACCCAGACTGTCCTAGAAAGGGAAATAGTGGTCTGGCACAAAGATGCTTGTTAATGTTTTCATTAGTAAAGTCAGTGCTAAAAGTTAGACTGCGATGATGAAAATTCTTCTGACATAACATATGGTGATGCTATCAATAGAAAAAAGAATCGAATACAGTATAGAAAGAAATAGAGTGTGTCTGTATTAGCATTTTATTTCAGGGCAGCAGGGAGCTTGTGAAGTCAGTCTCCTGATTTTCCCCACTTACTGAGCTGTGGTTCATAACATCAGTGCCTCAGAGAACAGCTGGAAGATGTTTCCTGGAGTATCAGGAAATGCACCCAATACTCTTCAGTCACAAATGGGTTCACTGTACCAGACTAATCTACATCAAAGTTTAAAAAAACCTGTACCCTGAAATGTGTGGACACCAAGACCTTAGTGACAGCTGTTGCACTCTACAGATCCACCCCTCCTGGTCCACACTATTCACTAATGTAGACACATAATGTAGATGTAGCCTTGATAGTTATTTATTTGTTTTCATTATGGAGCCATAAACAACATTCTTTTTTAGGTAAAATTAAACTGAAGCCTGAACTCCAGGACAGTACATATCATACACCAGCCACTAGTGCTCACTCTATAGGATGAGACCAGCCAAGTCTGAACTAAAACTTCCAGCATGTGTCTTGGGTAGACAATGGGGTCTGAGCACCAAATCTCTGTGATACAGATTCACTCCTACTGTGCAGTTACACTTTCTAAAGTAGATATAGCCCTTGAGACACTCAGAGCTGGAATAACAGAGATTTACTGCTGTAAAAGGGGGGGTTATCAGTTGGAAACCACTTGGAAGGAGAAACTTTGGTTATATTAGTTCATCACAGAATAGTATAAGCCAATGAAGTTGACGTGATCGCAGAAAAAGGAATGTGTATGAGTCAGCATATTTCCTATATTGATGTATAAAACACAGTAATGTAATATTAATACCTTTATACTAGAATCTGAAACCCACATTTTTCAAAACTAAAATGTCCCTCAATGTTTAACTTTTTTTAGCTATATTTATGACATTGCTTGGAACATCTGATTTTCAAACAATGGCTTCTCCTCAGGTTAACCATTTACAGTGTCTTAACTTGAGAATGCAAAATTGAGGTTCTCAGAATCATGTTATTTCCTTTATTTGCCCTAAATTACAAATAATTTAAATAATAAGAGAAAAAAACCCATTGATATAGCTCTAATTTCCTATGGAATACTGATAAAATAATATTGAAATGATTACTCTATATTAATTTATGTATAATGGTCTGGATGTGGATCTTCTGTTATTGAGGGGCTGGAATCTATCAACTCTCTCTGACCTATTTGTCAGCATGGATAAAAAAAAGGAGTTTGGGTGGCAAATTACATTTGCAATGTATTTGTATACATTCATGCTAATATACAAGAATATATTTGTGCTAATTATCACATTATGTGTTATTTTCTTCATTTCCTCATGATATTTATTCCTAATATATTTGTATACCTTGCAAGAAACTATTCTGATGGTAAATCTTCATTCAATCTATTATTTGAATTAAAAAAAGTGAACTATAAGGAACCTTAAAGAACTCTTGGTTTATAACCTTATGACTGATTACTATGCAAATCAGGGAAAACAAAAATATTAGGGGATAATATGAAAAATGATGTTTCAATCTTGATAAGTACTAGCTGAAAGCTACCTCTTGAAGAATTTTGACGTCGGATCAAGGTTTTAGTTTGGACCTGACCCAACCATTTCAATTTCTTATGCTTTCCATTTGAGGTAGAAGCTGGTTACTTTCACTTCCTCTGTTATGTGTTCCTTTTGTATAAAATCTGGTGTTGAACTGGCTGCCCTCGCTTTGGGTATTTTGAAATTCATATCAGCTTTCTGACTTTTTGTACAAATCTGTGCGCTGTCCTTTCAGTGAGTGTACAACCAAGTGCCTTACACTTTGGGGAGAAGCAGAGTTGCCTCATCTCTTTGTTGGTCACAAAATCCCGCACAGACATTTTGGTAATGGTTATTCTTGAAGATGAACATTTTCAGGTTCTGTTCTGTATCTCTATTTCTTTGTTTTCCAGATGTGAAATTTAGTAAATGTCGTAGAATCTTTGCCACATGTGAGGGGAAACTGTTCTTGAGTCAGATTGTTCCACAGTACCTGCTAATTATTAATATCGTGCCTGTGCTTTGAGGCAGTTACTTTTTCCAAGTTCTGGATGCATCTGTTTCCTTCCAAAAATAGTAGTACAATGATGTTCCAAGAAAACCTCAGTGCCCCGTTATGAGCTTTATTCATGTTGTATCACTCAGTACTAATTACCAGGTGTTTCTTTAGGCCCTCATCTTTTAAAGATGTGATCATCTGCTCAATTTTATATACTGTGAATACTTCCATTAAAGGCAAGGGGCTTCTCACTGAGATTAAAGGTAAAAGCACATGTTACTCTTTATGAGATGTCTTTGGAGCTGCTATTATTCGCTTTGATTTATCTATTGTCTATAGAAAAAAAAAATTAAAATTGAATAAAAGATAAACTTTTATCATAAATTTTGAATCTCAACAGAAAACATTAGTCAGCAAGTTATTCGTTTATTTCACTTCTGAACTATAGCAAACTAATAAAATCACTCCTTGGCCACATTACTATGTAATACATACTTGGGTTTGATGCAGTTTTAAAATTGGTAGTCCATATGTACTTTATTTGCTCTCTTTCATGATTTTAGAAAGATATTATGTCATATTCATCTGTTTATTGCTATTTTGGGATGTCTGGAAACTAAAGCAATTAATGATTCCAAATGCAACTTACAGCAAATTTAGGATGAGTGAGGCAATTTTGACTTATACAGTATTTTAAGCTTTATGTAAGGCTGGAAAACCATTGAAGACTGATCCTATTATTACTGAAAGGAGCAAATTTTATTAATCTCACTGGTAGTGGACCTGGATTTTGCACAAGGAGTTTTGTCAGCTTAGTTTTAGCTAGTATTTATACTGCAGAAAATGTACTTCCATTACCCCAGTCTGCCTTATGCATGTGCCACATGCTGTATTGATGTGCATCCAAAAATAATAAAACACTCAAAATGTGAAAGGAAGAAACTATTATGCATAAGTCATTGCAAGTACAAAGCCAATTTTGTATTGTGGGATGGTGTCCAGAAACATACTCAAAGCGAGGAAAGAGTTTTCTTTCTCTAAAAACAAACCTGAATCTTAATTTAAGCAAAGTTTAGTTGAAATTATTTTCTTTTCTTTATTTTCCCTGAATGGTTTCATTTCCATCGTGATACAGGGATTGGGTTTTGTTTCATTTTTTCAGATACAGTACTATTTACAGGTTTTGTTCTTATTTACCATGAAACAAAATTTCTCTTAAATGTTTCCAGGCCCAAAACTAAAAAAAAAAAAAAAAAAAAAAAAAAAAAGAAAATCTCTTTGATTATCTTGATCTGAGAAACTCTCCTGCTGGCAAATCATTCCCTCTCTTACTTTTTCTTCCAGAGCCAAAGGACGTGGTAAGTTCTGAACTGCCTGGACCTTCTCTGCTCTAGAGAAGCCGCTAGTCCGACAGTTATGACATGTGGTAAGCATGTGGGAGACCAGATTTTAGCTGCATTTTGTTGGGAAAAAAAAATCTACTTTCTGTTCTGTTCAAACTGTTCCACTTCCTATAAATAATTAGATATTCTGTGGACCAGAGAATGAAAGGGAAATGCATCTTCAGTAAGGCAGCGGTTCAGTATTGAGCTAGCAGATGTAAGAGGTAGTTTTACGTTCTGCGACATCCTATTTTTCTCAGGTGAGGACTGGCATTGTTTTCTAGAAAGGTAGTTCTTATTTCTAAACAAATGGATCAGCTTCAGCAGGCAAATTATATTCTGATTCTGTTTTGGTAAATGAACAAAAAGTCCCAAGGGATAAGAAGGAGTAGCCAATCTAGGAAAGGAATCTAAACTGCCCCAAAAAAGGACTCTTCTGAACTTGCTAAAATTTTAAGCCATCTGCACAGTCGATGTTTGTTGAAACTGGTATGTTCCTAAAAGCTTTGCTTTCAAAAACTTGATAATTTCAAACAGGAAAGTGTTGGCCAGGAAATCTCTGCTCATGTATGAACTTCAAAAGTGAGATGTGCAATATATTTAATTTTGACATAGTATTCTGAGATAATCTGATAAAAGGTGCTATGTAAATGTATGTTTTAAAGTAATGAAATACAAATTAATGTAAGTAATAAAACCATATATAGTACAATTATTTTTCTACAGAATGGAGCAGAAAAGAATGGAAACTGTTTGTTGGGGTAATATTTTAACCAAGGCCCTGAACCATTACTGAAGTGAGAAACAATATTTCCTCAGAGAAATTCATCTTTTCTTTCAAAAAATTACAAACAAGTCCACATTCTGAATGAAGAAAAATAAAATATTGAATAACCTTGGAAATGTTTCCTTTCTAGCTCCTCATCTTGTCTAACTCACTGAATATGATGGTGAGCAAATATATTTCATGAAGGCACAAGGAACTAAATAAAACAAAAAAATTAAGATACTTAGAAGTTTTCTACTGGCATGGCATGTATTTTCCCACTGTTTATTGGTTCCACTGACAATTTTTATAGATGAGGTCACAGAAGTTCATGAAAAGATTCTGATGTTCAGATGCCACAGTATGGGGCATTTTACACATTGAAAAATGTACCCATGTGCTCACACTCATATTAAAAATATGTGTTATTGAATAGAAGTTGCTTGAAACGCATCTAGAGACAATAGAAAATGAACTATTCCTGCTTTGCTGTAGCTAAAGATAAGCCCCACTGCCTCGCTCTGGCACTGTATTTGTATCTGCACCAAAGAGTAAGGCAGCACCGCTCTCATTTGGTGATTTCTTCTTGCATCAGCCCTGCCAGTGACAACCCAAAGTTCTTGCCAGTGAAAATAAAGCCCCCGAGATTTAGAAGAGTCAGTGGAGGAAATACTACCAAAACCGCTTGAAGCAAAATGTAGCAAGAGGATTTTACTGGTGGCATTTGAAAGCGCCTTCGACAGCTAAAAATTTTTCAAAGCACTACATTTTCAAGCACAGCAAAGGTCTTAGCATTTCGGCACACATTGCAGGATTCGTTCGGCAGCGTGGGTGGAAGCTCGCAGCAAAAAGCGCAGCGACACGGAGGTAACAGCACAGCCTTCTGCTTGCCCTGCAGGGAAGAGTTTGGCAGCTTTAAAACAAAAAGCACCTCAACTTCTTGCAAATTACAGGCCAGATCCCACCAAATAACAGCATGGAAAGAAGCGGGGTGACAGAAAGATCTGAAGGATCATGGGATCAAATTTTTCCAAAGAAAAATTTGAAGGGGTGCTGGCACCCTGACTGACAGCGATGGGCACAACCCGTGTGTCCGCGTTGGGAACAGCACGGGCCTCCCGTTTCACTCCGGTTGTGTCTGCCCGGAGATGAGGCTGCAAAAATTGGCTCCTTTCGAATATTTTAAGCCTTCGGAAAGCTTCAATAGGTTGTTATTTCCTTCTGCTTCTAGTTAGCCCTTACAGTTGTGCTGTTTTGATGTGAGCTGACTTTGCGAGGTCAGGCGGGTTAAATGGTGTTTGATTAAAATCAGAACACCCAACAACTACTGTTTCACAGTTTGACTTTGTTGGCCTCTTCATCTGGGAATTCAGGAAGACACCTTTAGCTTCAAAAAAAAAGAAAAGGCAGCTTTTTTTTAGCTTTTTTTTTTTTTTTCATATGGCTTAAAAAGAAACAAAGAAAAAAAGCCACATTGTGTATGTTTTCCTGGCAATAGGCCTGCCACTGTTTATCAAACCAAAGCAAATCCAATTAGCCTGTGGCCTGCCTCCCAACCTTATTAACCTGCTCAGCTGTGAGAAACTCAACAGCCCCTGCCAATATCTCATTTCTCCAGCAGCTGATAAGATCAGTTCAAGATATTCAATGGGGTTTCCTTTCACTTCGGCTTCATCACAGTCACCGGCATCTTAACGGTGGTAGCCGGATCTTATTTTCCTCTCATTTACCACATGAAATAGGACGGCGACTCCGAGGCCTATGCAGCTTGTTGGAACAAACAGCGATCAGGCCTTCGCGGCGTTTGACAGGACGGGCTGATTTTCCTTATCACGGCTTGCCCACAAAGGCCCGGGCCAGGCCGGGGTTATTAGCATTCCTCGGTGAGATGCGTCAGGCCTATTTCTGTCACGCAGACAGATTGAGCCTTTCACTCAGGCTCGCGAATGAGTGACACATGGCCTGACTGGGAGGACAACATTGTTATTTGAGTTAAGAAATCAATTTGTATCAAATGTACACTGTAATTTATTTGTTGGCTTTGAAGGGAACCTGGCTGAGATAAATGGGAATGGGCTTCTTTCTTCCCCCCTATGCTGAGCTGATAAAGTTCTTGTGAAGCTCCAGATAGCTCCAGTCAGAGCCAAAGTGACAAACATGTTTAAAGTTGCACAGTGATCTTTAAATCTCAAAAAGAACACCTTGTCGGACATGATAGAACATTTTTTACCTTTTCCCTCTATCTGTCAGAAAGCTGCTGTGACACATTGCTTTAGTATTTTTGCTGACATTTTCTTTATCAAGCACATCTGTTTGTGGTCGAAAGATGCTTATTCCTATTTTCTTCAATCTACAGCAGCCTAGGAAACTGCCAAAAGGAAGGAAGAAAATGAGACATTCTTTCCAAGAATAATTCTTATTTAATTTTTTTTTTTAATTGTGACTTTTCTTGATCAGGTTCCAGTTTTCTTTTTACTTCTGTTAAAAGAGAGAAGAAACGTGTGGGGAACATGTATCATGAGATCTTGTCTATTTCAAGAAGTTTGGTTGGGTTCAGACGGACGGTGCATTAAGATGTTGGTATTATATGTTAAATTGTGAGCTATGAGGTTAACATTCTCCTCTATTAGACCTATAAATGTGAGCCCAAGTGTTGGCTCTATGCATCAGTGTTTTTATCTTTGAAATAATATGAATAATCAAGAGTTACATCTATGGTTTCACGTATGCTTGCAGTTATGACTGCATAATGAAAAAATGCTAGCAAACTAGCCACAGGCAGAGTAGCTCATTGACATTTCCATACAATAACCTGGTGGTTTAGTTTTGGTTTTCAAAAGTGATGTAAATGTAACGTGTCATATTAGATGACTATATGAAGTACCTTACCCTTCCTTTGCATTGTAGCTTTCCACCTGCGTATAGGCTCTTTTTTAACAGATGTGCGTGTGTATGAATGCACATACACACAAACATTATAAAGCAATATACACCGGTATACTCTGATTATTCTACACAAGGTACAGCCATTCCCAGAGCAAGGTTAAATTTGAGGTAGTCTACAATGTGTAACCAGAGTCAAACACTATTCCAATCCTTCCAGAAGCTGTGATTAGCAGTACAAGCATTTTTAAGGTAAGTTGGTTTTAGGAAGTGTAAGACTTATTAATGGCCTGATCACACCATCACCAAAACGGTCACACCATTCTCAGGAATCTCGGGGAGGGCCAAGCTTTAGGATTAACTCTTCTCTCAGGCTGCCCAACCAATATATTTCACTCTCCTCTTTCCTGCCTTTCCTCTGGGAATGTTGCAATCCTTTAGGCTGTGAGCAGCCTGCCAGCCTTAGATCTTGTTATACCTATGAGTACTGACACAGTAATAGTGTTAAGCCTTGCTCTCAGGTTTCTTCTGTGCCATGCCCTTTGGGTGAGGGCTTGCCCTTTTACCTTTCTGCCCAGGTGCATAGCGACAGTGCTGTTATTCTGCCTTGCCTGACATTTTTTAATGTGGTGCTTTTTAAACCTTAACGCCATGTTTCCACAGTTAGGCAATAGCTTCAGATTTTGCCTCAGTTTAGCAACCCAAAGACAATATATCATTTTAAATATCTAAAATAGTTTCTGATTTTTATCCCGTGGCACCGTCTAGAGGTGTGACTTCTGATTTTCAAATGCTCAGAATAGGCAATACTGCAACCCAGCTCTAATTACCAAGAGGAGAGTGCTCCCTGTTTACACGCGTTTATATTTCTACATAAACATATTCCATAAAACATGCACCTTCTCAAATGAGAACCGTACTTTGCCACGCTCTTTTAGCTATATCTATATAGCTGTTTACAATTATTACAGCCTAAGCACATCAATCAATTCATTGTCAGACCAAACTCTTCAAGAAATCACACCAAATATTGTTTTAACCTCATTGCTTTAGAAATAACCATTGGCAGTGGAGTAATTTAGACCCCAGAAATGGCAGTGCAAAATAAAACACCCTCTAGCTCTGATACAAGAGCACTCTGTCATGTCTACAGCTTCACTCTATTAAAATAATACATCCTCCAAAGCACTTGTTTTGGCCTTCTCCTGCCTTATCTTATATCCTTTAATGACGGAAAATGGAAAGCACTTAATTTCTCTTCCAGGTTTGCATTAATTCATTATGAGTAATACCAGTTTTGTCTTTGCTGTGAGCAGGCCCCTGACGATAATGTAAAGATGAACCCTTTGCATGGAATTTGGAGAGGAAAAAAACAGATGCAGCGATGTGCCAGGTTTGTTTGTGATTCACTGTGCATTATGTTCTCTAAAAAACACAATGGCTGGCAGCTGGAGCAAGCTGCCTTTTACCTGGTCTTCACTAACTCTCAGAAATCAGAGGGAATGCTCTGGGACAAAGGACTCCCTACTGTGTCTTACCTGAGAGCAAGTGAGTGTCTGCAGCTGGGAAAAGCTTTTAATGAAATCTGTGGGGCAGGTAGTGTGAGAAACCCAACAAGCAGAGAGCCTGCAGCGGGAGCAGTGGTTCCTGAGGAGCTCAGGGACATAGATATAAGGGGACAGAAAAAAACCAAACAAAACACACAACCAAAAACCCAAAACAAAACAAAAAATCCCCACCTTTTTCTCAGGAGAGGATTGCATTGTGTTGGTTCAAGAAGCCCCTGAAAGCTGCTGGATTCAGAGCAAGGCTGGAAAGAAGCAAGGATACAGTGGGCAAGGGAAGATTTATTTTTGTATTCTCTTAGTTTTATTGTCTTACAAAGCAGGCCTTGCTTGTCTCTTTAAAAAGGTCCATTGTTTTAGTCTGAGCTAAAATAAACTATAACTTCAGAGTTACATTGGATGTTTTTGGTGTGCTTGCTGTAAGAACAATATCTACCTCAAAACTCTTGCTGACTCAGGGTCCCTTCCCTAAAAATACCGCTGCGTATCCTGAAAGCTGCAAGAAACAGCAAACTGGGAGACAATGAATGTGGATTCTAGCTATTTCACAACCAACTGCTATTAATCTAAACTTCACATGTAGAAGGGATGTAAATTAAGGGAAAAGAAAACTCAGAACAAAATTCTAGTCCTTAATATATAAAACCACAGTCTGCATCCTTAACACTGACTATTTATTCAAGTGAAGTGTCCTGCATTCTGTAAACCCTACTGGCACAAAATGGCTCTCTGTCACCTTTGGGCAGTCAGACTACTGGAAGGGGGGGTTATGATGTTGTTGCGGTAAGTATGATAAGAGGTGTGAAGCTTTATCTCAGGGGATCAGTGTCCTCTTCCGCAGGTCTCAGGCATAACACGGCTAGAAGTGGTTATTATTTTTATAAAAATACAATGTTTCTAGAGACAATGGCTCCCTAGATTCCTCCTGGGAGAGAAGGGAAAGAGAGGAAGAATATAGCAGTGTGCATCTTCCCAAGTTGACGCTAAAGCTAACGTAGAAGTAACTTTTCTGGATCTGTACTTAGACTTAAACTACAGCATACACCTGAAAGCTTAGAATAAAATGAGACACCAGTCTGCTTCCTTCACCCCCAGCTCTGACTGCTGTGTTGACATGCAGCAAGGTGAAGGGGACTTGAATATGGGAAGCAACAGGCAGTGCCAAAATGAATTTTTTTTACATGAGTTGCTTCACTGTGTTTGGGAGGCACACCTGCTAAAAAGGATGACATGCCATGAAGTGGGGGAGATGTTAGAACTGTAAACATATAAAAGTCTGGACCAACACTAAATGTGCCTGGGAGGAGGAGACACTCTAAACTGAAGGTAGTAGGATGCCAATTTGAAGCACAAGAGTTAAAGCCTCAGGAAAAAAGGAAACACAACTTCCATCAAAGAGTATTTTAGGAATGGCAATTATGTCTGCAAGTAACGCGTGTCTAGTGCCTGCATGCTACATGCTCTCAGTGACGAGTGAAAACAGCAAAGCTACAGAACATAGCTAAACCTAAAATGATGACATTCATTTGGGGAGTAGCAAAAATGGAGCACTAGAAAGTTCAGTTTCATTTCCCCTGGTTTCTGAATGAAGGTTCTGAATGAGATGGTGTTCATTAATTAAACCTAAGTTTTGAATTGGTTACTTGTTCCTGGCAGTCACATCCTGGCTAATACGAGGGAGAAGTGTATCACTGCTTATTAATATAGGCTGAGAGAAAAGTCTTCCAGCCACTAGGTATCTTTAAGTTTGCTGACTATATCTTTTCAGACTGAAAGTATCCATACAAATATTTGCTTCACACTGAATTATTTTGGACAGTTTCAGCCAAAACAATTTGGGGAATGATACAGGGCAAAATACAGAGTTTTGCCTGTGCTAGAGGAATTCTGATGACCTTTTATTTAGTCCAGTATGTATTCCAATAAATACAACCCTTTGGAAAGAAGGAATTTGATGGAAGGCAGACCACTTGGCAGACTGTTGGTTTACGCCAGGTTTTTTTTATAGAAACAAATAATTGTGATGTTAACATCTAATTGAAAACTGTATGATAATGTGCATAGAGTAGATAGCAGGACTAAGGTTATGAGTAAACATTGGCATTTTTGTACCTGTGGTAATTCTAAGTCTGTATTTGAAACAATATTCTCAAAAATATTTTGTGTGCTCATACATCAAATTTTGTGCAACTGCTCTGAAAGAGCTGCTGAAATAATTCCACATAGTAGAACATCATCCTTTGTTGCACAGGTAGATATAATGCTAAGACATTTGTTATATCACATACAATTACCTTTGGTTACTGGTTAACCCTTAGTAAGAAAATGCTTCAGGCTTAGCAAGTAGGAGATTTTGATATTTAGTAGAAGAACCTGCCTTTGTTACCGTTACAATATTCAAGGTATAAATGCGTAAAATAATCTCTTCAATAAGAATGTACAACTCTGAAAGGTTCAGTATTAAATCTTTTGGGGGATTAAGTGGCACGGTGGTGCTGCTACAGATCTAGGGAGTCATGCTCATGTGATGTCCCAGTCGTCAGCCTGTCCAGCTCTGCAGGAGTTAGGGATACTCTAATCTGTATGAGATGAACTTGGTGAGGATCATTTCCCACTGTCAATTGCAAACTTACTGTCATGCATTGCACTGAAGCACATCCTTTCTCAACTGTAATTCTTCAATTATCAGTTGCAGAAGGCCTGAATAATGGAGAATCTGATCTCAGCTGGGCTCTTTAAATCAGAATCCTCAGGAAGCACCAAATGAATCATATTACTCACTATAAACTAAAAACAACAACAACAACAAAACAACAAACAAACCCCCCCCCCAAATCCAAACCAAGAAAAAAAAAACCCAAACCTAGAAACACCATAATTCTTCTAGCTGCTTTGGGTAGCAGACAGTCAAAAATGAGGTGACTCCAAACCAAATAATTTTATTTTTATTATTTTTACTTTGACATCACCATTTTTGACCTCTCTCAGTAAGCCATGGAAGGGAAGAGAAGCTGTTACTCAACCCCAGCTTTCTCCTGCTCCGCAGGCATTCAGACAGCACAGGAAAAGGACTGAGCAGACCCTGCCATAGTAGTCTCAGAGGCAGCTGCAGGCCAGAGCCACAGCTGTGGCTTCCTCTCTGCCCAGCAGGTTGCTGGAGAAGCATCTCGAGGTGGATGGCTCCCACCGTGGGTTTCTGCAGCCCATGGATCTCAGCAGCTAAGCAGCTGATTGTTGGAGACAGCTTAACTACGTGTAAAGCACAGCCTTTGTAACGGCCTCAGATTCTTTCCTTTTCTTACTGCTCAAGCCTGGAAATTAAAAAAAAAAAAAAAAAAAAAAAAAAAAAAAAATTAAAACCATGGAAAACCCTGTACACTGAAAACTAGGAGGTGATCTCTTCCAAACCCTTTTCAAAATTTGAGTTTTGCTGCTTGGGAACCACTTATTTAGCACTGTGTTGCTGCTTCAGGTGCTAGCATGGAAGACTGATGTAATTGTGTTCCAAATCTCATTCATAATAAAAATAGACTAGTTTACCAAAACTGTATGTAAGACAACCACGTGCGATACTATTCAGCAGTCAGCGGTCCACTTTGCAGCCCCTTTGTATATGCTTGCCTTGGGAATATCTAAGGTATTTTATGATATCCCTTTGCCACTGTTGGGTTCAGTAAATTAGAGCAACTTATTTCCAGCAAACTCACCTTAGAGCGAGTGATGTGCTTCCAAATGCTTTCTGTCAAAGTGCTTGAGATACGATGTTAGGAGACTTTTAATAAAATATTTGTTTTTTGTTAAAAATAGCAAAGGCAAACACACTGCTCATTAATAATAGGATATACTGTAAATGATAGCTTTCAACAGAGTAACAGAGCATAACAAACAAAGAAGAGCAGCAGAGGCAAGTAAAAAGGAAAATAACTTTGAAACTCTACTGATTAAGATGCTAAAGGAGTTTCCAGTGTTTATTACAAAAAAGCTAATTAAAGAGTTTACATTTTATCATGCACAGTAAAGAACTCCTGACAAGCATTGTTATAATATGAAATGCTGCAGTCTCCAGTAGAGTTTAATTTAGAGCAACAACAAAGAAGGGAAAAAGAAGAAATAAAACAATTGAAATGTTGCAAGCAGACTGCCTTAAGCTCAGGGGAGGCCTTTCAGAAAACCGTTTGGTAAAAGCAATGCAAACTCAGCTACTACCCTGGGAATAATATTTTTCCTGAAATTGTTTCAGGTTGAAGTGTTTATAGGAGGCAGTATATAGGTTGTGTAAGCCACCAGCTAAAAGATTGGGGAAATATAGCTTTTCATCAAAGGCTAATCATGCTGATTATGCGAGAAGATCCACAGATGCTGGTGTAAACCATTCACTGGAGAATTAGTGATTCCTGCATCATTACTGATCAGATCAACAGATGTCTATACTGTCACCAATTACCAACGTTAACTTGCTAATAAACAGCATCATGTTTACTAAACTTATTCAACTAGAGCAAAATTTGAGCATCTTGTACAGATGTGTTAATTTCTTCCAAACATATTTTTGGCCTGAGAGCGCTTTGGAAACTGTATTGATTTCACTCTTGCCCAATTGCTTGGTGACGAATAATGATAGACTATGCGTATCAATTATTTTAGGCCAGTCAACCACTGTTTGATTACTTTAACCACAACATTTTGTTGTCGTATCTGCAGACTTGAGGTTGAGAAGATAATTCTACTTTTGGCTAGTAATTTTTCTACAGGAGATATGAGAAGGCAACTTTTGTCTGTCATTAGCAGCCCTTGGGATCTTCATATTTTATTTCCCTGGCAGTCAGACGTATGAGCTGTTACAGAGGACAGAGATGAGCTATAGGACACTGAATACACAGAAGACACACTGCTCTGTCTCATCTTCTGTCACCGATATGGCTGTATGATTTGCTTTCCTAATGTTTGACTTGGTGTCACGAGTTGGAGGAAAATTAATTGGCAGAGAACCAGCTCAGATAAGGTGGCAGCATGAGGGAGGACCACAAATACCTACTAGCAGTGTTTCTTGCTGCATGTGTTGAGGAGGGATTTCCCATCCCTTGTTCAGCACATCATAATGAGAGGAGTTCTGGGACACTAGACTTCTGCTGCAATCTCCTGGAGCCCAAAGAGTCCAAATATATATGATTATAGCCACATGATATATGGCCACAGACATATCATTCTTCCTTTCAGATTTTAAATTTTAAATTAGTAGAAATTAATCACTTCAGTATTGCGTGCAAGACACCAGTATGACTCACTGCCACAAGAGAGCATTCACACTTAGTACACATTTTATTTATGAAAAGGTTTCCTCATATAAATGGAAAATAAAACACCATCATTTTTACTAGGTAGACTTTCTTCTGTTTCTAAAGATGTTTTCTTCCCATAAACTTTTCTACTGTCTTTGCTAAAAAAGGCTTTCTTCTTTCAGAGAAGATCTTTCTCTGAATTATGGCTGGGCTGCTTGTTTCTGCTAGAAGACAGTACAGATCTCTGTGAATCACAGTATATATCTTTTTTTTAATCACCCAGACATTGCTGTTGTAACTTGCAGATTGAATTATCAAATGTATTCTACACTAAGACTGCTTGAAATAGCTGGGCTGTCATGTGGGTGCTTGGCTGTGGAGTGATATTAGTCACAACATACTGTCCCAGACCTCTGAAAATTTTTTTGTTTTCCAGACATAATTCACGGTTTTGGCTTTTCATCTGTAGTCTCATAAGTGGCATCTTTCCCTGCCTTCTTCATGTACTGTAGCAGTGTTGGGACACTCATGTTGATAAGATCCTCTGTTTACATTTCTATTGACTGTAGAACAAAATTTTTAATAAAATGAATTTGCTCCAATGAAGCTCAAGTCAGTAGATAGTCACGGCATGGCGCAAAGTCAATTTGTTCACTCAGTCTTTTCAATGAATTGGATTTGAGATGGTTCCTTTTGTGTTTTTATCGGAAACTGAATGCTCTCCTTACAGCAAATACACTCATATCTCCCAACAGGTCTCCTTTATTCTTGGATAGTACATTATGCTGCCTTGCCATTCACGCCAGCTTGCACTGCGGATACCTTACATTACCCACTACCCAGTACGTACCAGCACTGCGATCAGCACTGATGTGTAGTGCTGTACACCAGCAAGCCCAGAGCTGATTGCTCCATTGGCTGTTTTTCCCCACGGTCGAACATGGGGTTTCATGCTCCTGGTTTTTTTTTATGGAGTACTCCAGTTTGTTGTTTAGGGCCTAATCCCAAATCCGTTAGAATCAACAGAAATTTGTTCCTGTTGTCCCAGTTCATTTCAGGATATTTTGTGTGTATTTACAAAGGTGTTCACGTTGCTTTTGAAAATTTGCCTTCTCCTTGGTGACTGTAGTCTATAAATAGCAACTTCTTATTCATTTATGTCTTTATTTTCCTAAGCTTACATATGAGGAAAATTAGATGAGTCTTCGTGCAACACTGGGCTTAAATATACCCATTGCAGGGCTGTATTTCAAACAACAGAATTTCCTTTACTCTTTTTCACTCTTGCTGTCTGTTTCCAGCCTTCCCCATTCACATTTACCATATCATCATTTTACATGAAACGGAGACTTTCTTTAGCACTGGGCTCATAAAAATAAAAGATAATACAATGAATGAATATCACTGAGAGCCAATTTTTCTCAGCTAAGCTTTAATGCAAGTTCAGGCTACCTAGAGTGAGCTGTGATAGAAGACAGAAATGAGACTTCAGGCAGCTTTGTAAAGAATGAAAATCATTCCTCTCTTGCTGTATTGTTTTTGCACAGGGCCAGCAGGTTAATGGCAGGGGAGCTTTATAGCACATAGAACTCACTGGCTGTGGAAGACTGAGCACCACATGACTGGGGATGTAGCCCATGGATTTGTGGGCTGGTGTTAAATATCCACAGGTGCCTTGCTCAGCAGCAGAGAGTAGCGGCAGTTGTTGGTACTAGACCATACTGGAACAGAACAGTATTTTGTCTCCAGCAATGGCTGTGGCCAGATGTGTATTTGCTTGGCTATTTTGGAGAGGAGTTTTGGTTGACTTTAATTTTTTTTCCTCATTTATAATACTGGATTACATTTAAAAAATAATATTAACCAAGCCCACTGCAGCTTTCTGATTGATTTTTATATTAGATCCAAGCAATTTGGTTTTAGATTTTGCTAGACTGGTAAGAAATTCATAACTATTACCAACTTCCAAGAGGATATCTATGTCTCAGCGCAGAATTCATTCTATTTATTCCTATTTACTGGATGTCTTTCAGAAAGGAGGTGTCATTGCCAGTGACTCTTCACGTACAGACACTATTTGACTATGAATTGCAACCCCAGCCAATGCTATTTTGATTTTACTCTTATCTTTCATTTCAAGGAACATTCCCACAACCTTTACCCCTCCCCCTACATAGTCAGACACTCTGAGGCACAGTGTCAATCATTAGACACAAAAATATTTCAGTTATTTTAAAGCTGGAGTATTTGTCACAGGCTCAAAAGATAGAGATCTAATGACTTACCGGGGGCTTTGCTTATAAACACACACCTATGCTATTCTCAGAGCTCGGTATTATTATTATTTTTTTCTTATTCTTTCCATTCTCACACTTAAAACAGAAACACATTTTCTCCTAGAAAATGCTGACAGCGTGTCTTGGTATCTCAAGGCAGAAAGGTTGCTTTCCCCCAGGCAGTGTGCTGGCAACTTTCACATGGACACACATGACTGAGCTGCCTATAGGCACCCTTGCTTTCATTGTTTCCATAATTCAATATGTTTAAAAACAGCCATGCTAACAAACAGTAGAAAGAAGAGTGGGAAGTGAAACTCTATGGGATTGAACTTCAGAAATGTAGTACAGGTAGAAGAAGAAGGTGTTCAGAGTAAAAATACAGGAGGGATTTGTTATGCAAAAATAGGACCTCATCTGAAGCTGAAAAGTTACTACATGCAATCAAAGGGAAAAGCAGTGCTTAAAACAATAAAGCAGAGATTGTTCTAACACTCTTTAACATGCAGTTTGCAAGTAAATCTTTAATAAATTACATATTATCACAAATAATTCACTGATTACTACCTTTTGCTGCATCTTATTAGTTTATTCTGTACCACACACAAAAGCAATCCTGAGTGAGCTACAAGGATTTAAAGATTCTGAGTGTAAAATATTTAGCAAAATTATCTTGGTCTCTTAAACAATTTCAGATTATGGTAAAACCACGGTTAAAAGAATACATTTCCAAGCTGCCAAAGATAAAATTCAGGAAATACTGTGCACATTAGATGGTAAATCTAATAATGGTAAATCTCCCATACTCATGATGAGCAAGAATTTTGCCTTTGTGTAGCTGCAGGAGGAAAAAACTTAACATATATGGCAGAAAAAATTTTACTTCAGTTACTAACTACATCTTTATTACTAATTACAATCTTCTGAGAATTAGATCAGTTTATATTTAAGAAGTGCAGATATTTAAGAGCAAGCCAGAGTCCTGTGAGATAAAAGGTATACAGGCACAAATCAGTATGATTCCTTAACCACTTAATGAACTGATAAAGGACATGACAACAGGATGATGAACTGAGATATAGAGAATTTGCTTCCCTTCCAGTATTGGACAAGAAATTATATCAATCCCTGAGGTAAGTCTGAAATATGGTTACTAATACAGTCTGTTAAGGAAAGCCATAAAAAAGACGTGATGCTCCCTCTCACCATATAGCTGGTGAAAGAGCAAAGAACATGAAGACCTGTAGGAGCTGTGAATTTCCACAAGCATTTCTAGCTCTGCAAGAATATTTCTTTCAAGACCTTTTGAATGCACATGTGCTCTGTATGGTGTAGATGACTTGCATCTGAACAGCTATATATCCAGCTTTCCTGTGTCAGTATTGTTTTGCTCTTGCACATACATATGACAGTACAATAGAACCACATCATGGTACAATTGCAAAATTTGAGCCCAACTTGAAAGCTGTGGCTGATGATTTATTTTATTACAAGAAGAGTTGCTCTCTTCTTTTATTGTTTGACTGTGCAGAACATGACACTAAGACCTGACAGCCTCTAAGAGAATTTTGTTCATCCACAGAGAAGCTGAAAGATCACCTGTGACTGTGGAATGTATTTTTCCAGCATTTATGTTATACAGAGTACTTGTTAATGCTTTGGAAAATGCTAGTGGAAAAGTTCTTGTGCGATGCTTTAGAACTAGCTTACCAAACAAATTCATTACAAATCGCTGCATTTTGTGAAGTAACATGAAAAATTGCTAGACAGAATAGGCACTAGTACAGTTTCACCAGGCATTCGGGACACTTGTTATGAAAAGCACTGGTTCAGTTATTTGCATTCTAATATACTGCATGAGCTTCCTGTAGTAGGTTTCATAAAAACCTTCATTATAACATTAAATCTGCTGTTAAACCCTAGCTACAATTATGCATTTTGATGAAAATCATTGTGTTTGTAGACCAAGAGTGCAAACTAGCTGTTGGCTTTTTTATTCATTATGTAGTGATTAAAAAATTTGTCAGTATTTCAAACCTTCTGCATCTCTGCTATCTCACCATGGCGATGCTGAGCAAGTCTTATTACTGACAATACTAGCCTTCATAAGAAGAATATGAATATCTTAGATGAAGCAAATCATTAAGAGTCTTTTCCAGTGTAAATGATTCTATGATTCTGTGATTATTGCCAATGGTGTACTGACATTATATGATTACAGTTTCATGGAGTTTTAATTTGCTCATGTGGAAAGAAAAAAAAAAAAGCTTAATCAAAATTAAGGTGATCTAGCACATACGGTTTTAAAAGTATCCACAGGAGATGATAGTATTTTATGGGAAATACAGTTGGGATAGTGCAAATACTGTACACCACCATATATCAGCTGCAAAACCAATGCTGGTCTTACTGTATCTTAGAATGACGGTTGAAAACAAGTCAGGTATGAAGTACCGAGCAGTAATTATGGTGTGTAAACTTGGAAGCAACTTATTTTTCCAGTGCAATAGCTCATCGTACTAGGAGAAGCTTTCAGTCATTAGATAAGCTCAAAATGTAACACTTACACACTGACTTTGCTCTGCCCTACAATCAGATGTGTGCATATTATGTGTTTTGGTGTGTTTGCTTGGCACAGAATTTATCTAGCGATATACAGCCTTTATATATTACTAATATACTGTAGTATAACACCAGGAAAGCATGAGACAATACTCTGTCTAATTGTTTTGATCAAACATGACATAGACTTTGTACTCGCGCTAGACACATATTTCTGTAAGTTATAGCTTTCACAGTACTTGCTTTCATTTTTTTGTAATCCTGTCTGTTTCAGACCCTGAAGAATGCGGCACAACCGTTTCAGTTTTCAACCTGTCAAGACTTTGCACAAATGATTTGTCAAGAAAAAGTCTAATTATGTCTGGCTTAAGGCTTCCATGTTAAACAGGAACAATTGTGGTGACTGTGAAAGAACCGCCTCCTGGCACTTGAGCAAAATGTGAAAGCAGCATGATTGTCCTGCCTTGTTTCTTTCCATCAACACCCCGTGGTCAGAAAAAGAAACCACCAAATACTTCACTTCCATTTCTATCAGTTTCTTGTGACTGGCAGCAGCTTGGCATTTGCCTTGTACTGTATGTGAAGCATACTGCTAGGGCAACAAGAGAGCCTGTTGAATACAAAGTCTGAAACTAAGCAGACATCAAGCCAAGAGCTGCTACAGCAGCAATCAAGCAGATTAGCTTAAGTAATCCTGATGAGCATATTAAAGCTCAAAATGAATGAGAATGTTTGGAGGAAAAACTTAAATCAGGCCAAGTGTAAGTGACCTGGTGCTGTGAAACACTTTATATAATATACCTATTTTGCTATGGCTATTTTTTCAATATTCTGACATATCAGCAGCCACTTAACTTACTTTATTTGTCCGTTTCAAAAATATTACTTGACTTTCCTTTCCAACAGAGTCTATGAACAGCAACAAAACTTGTCTTCTTTATTGAGGATGTGATCCACATGATCATTCAGTGGTTTCATCACTATTATCAGTGGAAGACTTCCAGAGACACTGTGGCTGGGTGTTTTGAAGTAAAATCCTGTAAAAACAATACTGATACATACCAAGTAAGGAAATGCATGGCAAAAACAACAGAGCACAAATAGATCGCTTCTATGGAAATTTGGTCTACTTTCAAAAAATGACTGCAGCCTTGGGTGCCTTCATTTTACAGTGGCCATCTCAAGATGTCTGCTGAGTTTTTAGAAAGGACTCTTCACCTACACCCTGAAAACTGTTTTTAAAGTCTTTAAGATGTACTTAAACCAGCAAGACCACAAGCATCACTGGAGGCTATCCTGTCCAGAGGGAATGTTTGCCACAACTAAAATGCTAACAAAACCTAGAATCTCACTTTGCCACCTGCCTCATGAAAGTGCCCTGACATAGCAGAAGCTGTAAAGTTCAAAACTTGTAGGCAGCCACAGCTTACTTCCTACTCCTCCACATCTGTTGGTTACCAGGTCCTGCTAGTCTATAACTGGACAGGGCATAGGAGAAGACTGAAGGTCTTATCGACACTCTTTTGTCCTCTAGGACTGACAGCTAGGAGGATGAATTCTCCCCTTTTTATTATCAGAAACTCACTTCATCCTTTACCTGCAGAAAAGCAGGGAGATACCAAAATACTGGAGAAAAAAAAATGTAGTGTTTTCATTTTGTGAAAAGGAAATAAAATTAGCTGAACATTCCATAAGAGCTAGAGCCTCATGAAAGCAGGCGTTAAAATTGAAATTTCATGATCTCAAATTTCAGAGTGGTGACAGGAATCTCTGTAGAATGGGAGATTAATAGATGCATGATGCCCACTTCACACTGTGCAAGGTAGTAGTTCCTGTATTTATGGGAAATCTTCTGGAGCTGGGTGTTGTAACTTCTTGTATAGACACGATATTGCTGATCTATACCATAGGCCATTTGTGATCAGCATCAACTTACAGAAATTTCCTTAGCGGGTCCCAAGGAGGACCTGCGGAATGAGTAGCTAACAAGTGATGCTTAGACAAGTTGTCACCAATTGGTAATGATATTAGTACTTGGCTTTTGCATGACTTGATCAGAACAATGAGGCTAATAGCGATTAAAAAGCTTATAAACATCTCTGTTAGTCTTTCAATATCATGACCTGACACAAATGTATAGATTTCCATCCAAGCAAGTATATTGGCCCAAACGTTTAAAAACAGCCTTTATCACTGCAGCATTCTGGTGTGTTCCCTCAGAACAACCAACAGATAAGTTCGTGTCTCGCCAGACATATTCCTGTGTGTTTCTGCTGCTAGGTATCAGCTGATGTACTATGTCAATTATTATCCTATTCATCTAATTAGAACACGGGATAGAATATTCCCCTCAGTGGTTCAAATCATCCTATGTACAAAATGGTTTCGAAGGTGGCGGCTTAGGTCCTGCATTAGGCGATTGAGGTACAGGGTATGGAGGGACCTGAGTTATTGTCTGAGGGCTGATCTGGTGGGTGTACTCAAAGGGCTCAGCTGGAGCTCTTCTGCAGGTGGTATAGATTCAGATACATTAAGTCCACTCCCTTGCCTAGCTGCTCAACAGGAACCATTTCTAGTGTTTCTTTTAGGAACCAATGTGTAGTCAAGGATACCCGCTTATAGTGTACAAAATAGTCAACGTTTCAAAGTCAAGTATTTCCTGTGCAAAGTCCACACTGAGAGTCCATACAGTGAATTTAGTGTATTGTGCCTTCACATCCTGATGTGCTATGCACTAACTTCCCCATGCCACAAAAACCTTAGGGCAGGACGAGAGATAATTATCCGGCGTTAGGCCCACAGTGATATCTGAGAAAATTTCATACAGATTAACATAGTGAAGATAAAAAGCCTATGGTAGTGGCTCAGGAGACTGCTGGCTTCTTGGAGGAAAAAAAACCCCAAAACACAAAGCCAAGGATTCATTTCTTCCGTACTCATCTGGAGAGGGAAGGAAGGGTCAACAACGGTACAAGTATCACATAAAGTTGTTCTGCGCTCTTTGCAAGTTTGGCACTTTGGCCAGGAACACATGGAAGGATAATAGGAAACATTTTCTCTGTCTTCTGCAAAGGAAACTCGAAGCCACTGAGATCACAGAAGGAAACTACTATACCTTGTTAAAACAGATGAGCCACAGGACTGCTGAAACAAATGCGCTTACCACATTCAAGTAACAGTGTTTGACAGAATACCAAGATTTTAAGTTCTCAGGAAATGCTTTTCTGGCTCTTGCTCCCTTTCTAAATTTAAGTTGCAATTAGTATTGTGATTCTTAACAGAAAAAGAATTCTTCAATTTCCAGATGATTTTCAGCAAAAGTTATGTGGAAGAAGAAAGTCCCTTTTTTCCTACCAAATCCACAGACTGTTTTTTTGAATATCTGGTATTTTATCTACACACTTCAGTAAAAAGATTTATATTTTCAAGCACCATATTTTATAAAGGCCAGACATTTCTTCTCTGCAACACCTTACATGACCATCATAAAAGCAGATTTACATGATTTTGCTTTTTTCTTTCTTTACTAGAAGGTTTTTTAAAAATGTTGTCTCCATTTTGGCCACCTAATTCAGATTCATTTGGGCCAGTAATTGTATTTTTAAGAAGAGCATTTAGATGCTCCTGATTAGTTCAGGTTGTTTGGATTCTCTCTTCATATGTTTGAATAAGTAGGTGAAATAAACGATAGCACTCCCAGGAAAAAGGGCTTGCGGTTCTCAGAATCAAGTAACTGCCTTACTTACCCCAGTTACTTGCCTCTTCCTCTTCTCCTTCTACCCCGAAGTCTGGCAAAAGCCCCATCATATTTCAGGTCGTAGTCATACAAGATAATTTGGAGGTCTGTGTTAGTAACAGAAAAGAGTGTTCAAGGATTCAACACTGCATAGAAGCTAGAAAGAATGAGAGACAAATGTCACAGGACGTAAAGCCTGATAATTGCTTTATGGGAAGAAAGCCACAGGACACTGTTTCTTTCAAATGATTCTGGGGAGCATGGGAATTTGCATAGTGTGTCTTATATAAGCAATGTTTATTATGAAGCATGGATTGGCTAATATGAAAAGGAAGAGAAAAAGAGGTTCATATTTATTTGTACTTGTTCTGTTTTTTAAAAAGTGAATCCTGATTTATGTCAAATTCCATGCTGAGTTTTTTTCCCCCCCACTGTTGTGTTATCTCTGGGACAGAAAGTTTGCATGCCTTTGGTGTATTATGGTGACTGTACAATGTCCAGTAAAGCTGACTACAGTAAAAAAACCTTATTCTAAAACTCAAAAAAAAGTTAAAATATATATTTGACTATAGTATATTTCATGAACTTGTTCTCATACAAGAAAATGTTATATATACAATTAGAGTTATTTAACTTAAATGAAACAATGAAGGGATAAAAGAGAAAATGCTATATTTGGTACTGTGAGTATAAATTATAATCTACACAGGAATCTCCTGGTATTATATGCCTAAATGCAACAATAAAGTTTCTGGTCCTGTCATTGCATGGTGGGACCCTCATCTTTGACTTAGTTATGTAAAATTTATAAAAGCAGTGGAGTAAACAATAGCAAAAAAGACTCTTAACAGAAATAGGCATAACAAGTTTCAAAGTGCAGATGTTTATCTTGGAAATATATATCTGAAAAGGCTCTTCTTAGCAACTGAAAAGATAAATGATGTTCCTTGAGAGCTTTCTAGCCATTTATCATTTAGATAATATTGATCACTTTTTTGAGTGAAACTGACTCATGAGCATATGGTACAGAGCCCTCAATTAAACAAGGAATTTAAGGACTTGCTGAGCTTTGGGGATGTGAACGAAGCAAAAGATAGAGGTGGCCTATTTGACAAAAACCACAGTTGGATCATCCTTATTTGTCCATGTGCATGATTTAAGCCATAAGCAGAGGAGGGTTTTTTAAGCTCTGAATCCAGTCTTACAGGTGTATCAACTGCAGACATGAGTTGCACACGTTAAGTGTAGGCTCTGAACATTCACTCCCTATGCAAAGTTTCTTCAAAGGTAAAAGCAGTCAGTGGAGTTATTGCAGATTTATATCAGATAGTAGTTCGATTTAGATATGATTCATCTAGAGAAATTTAAAAATCTGTATTTGGTTTTATCATTTATTTACAATTGTATTTATCAGAACAAGAGCTGGATATATAATATTTTAAATATGCTATGTTAGCTTGTTTAAAAATACATAATCATATTAACTGATAAATTGTCTTATTATTAAATAATTCAAAATCCAAACTGCCTATTGCTATAGTATTTCACTTTTCTTTTTATGTTGTAAAACAACTGAAAGCACTGCAAAGTATGTGCTTCAAAAATGTTCTTCTTGCTCCTCATAGGGAAGGGAAAGGAAGGGAAAGGAAGGGAAGGGAAGGGAAGGGAAGGGAAGGGAAAAAGAATCCAGCATAAAAACGCTTTGGATGAGCAGTCCAGACTTGGTGTGCCGTTCCCAGTGGCAGCGCTGAAAGCTTACTATCTTGCAGAAAATGGTGTGGAATGTCCAACATTCTTAGCAACTGCAAGGCTGAAATCATCATGGGTAGTCTGCAACATTTTGTACCAAAAACATTGTCAGAGAACACAGTTACAGGACCCCATTTCTGTAGGGTGTGTACAGACTGGTCTATCGCTGCCTTAGAAACTGTTTAAGAAGCAGGAGAACCCAATGCACTCAGGTTGATCCTTGATCCCTCATCTTTTCTTTCTTATCACTCAAGGTACTCTGGTGAAGATGGAGACAGAAAGACTTTAGGCATCAAAAGATGCCTTCCCAAATATAGAGACTTTCCCTATCTATTCTCCCAACCCTGGCCTTGGTTAAGTGACTTACTGGAAAAAAAAAAACCAAAACCCAACAAAAAACCAACAATAAAAAACAAAACCACTCCAAAAAAAGCAAGATTGATGTACCCAGTAGTGCACTGGTGACAAATTTGTTCAAGTCTTAGAAATTCTAGGCTGCTGCTACCTGCTTCAAGTGATCCAATATCACTAGAGTAGCCTTGTCTACTGAAGGAGCAAGGGCTGCAGACAACTGAGAAGCCTCTAAACTTAGATAGAAATAGCTCAGCATAATTATATCTCACTCTCCGGCATAGCATGCTGACATGTAATTATAGCATTTTGATAGTGGGTTGCAATGATACAGTGTTTCAGATGGCAAAACACAACAGTGTCACAGATTTGTCCTTTGAAGAGTGCTAGGTCCTAAGAGTCCTGCAAATCTCAACTGCATTGATTTCATTTCTGTGTGCAGGCTAGCGAGTTTTGCCTGATGAAGCACTAAAATAAAACTGAGTAACCATGTGAGGATTTGAATATTTTTCTAATAATTACAGTTGGTATCACATAAGTTTACATGAAGCTTTGCGATGTTTTAAAGCAAAGTTTCAGCAAGTTCCATCCAGGATAACAAAATCTGTGAAAAGCTTTGTTAATATGCACCTCTTATTCAATGTTATAAAGCATTAAAGATGCAAAATTATTTGCAAGGGAAGCCAAAGCAATTCAGGCTCTAGAAATCAGTTTCTCCATATAACACTAACTGTGCATTTATATCTCAGACCGGTCTCCAACTGAAATAGGCTAAAGGAACTACTGTCTGCTGATAACCATGAAGAAATGCTAACAATGCTCTGCCAAGACTGGTACAACTGTGAAATAAATTTTCCTGTTATTCAGAAATCAGAGATACTCCATCAACTCTAAGTCATTACTGATTTTTAAAGTGAACTAAAAGGAATGTCATCTGTGACAACCACAACCCAGTAACCATTTACCTGCATAGACACTTGGGCTCTGAAGGAGAAACTTTTAGAGTCATATTAGATGGGTTTCAAGCTAATAAGGTAATCAGTGTGGGATGGTAAGATCTATTACTGTTACTGCGTATCACCATATGTTCCTCTCTCTCTAAGTTCTGAAATAAAATATTCTGGTGGGATTAAAGGTTGCCTGCCTACACAGTGATGTGTCTACATTCACTCTCTTTTTCTGAAAGGTAAGACTTCACCTATTCTACTGATTGTTCACTGTATCCAGTGATAGGACTCGTGGGAATGGTTCAGTGCTGCACCAGTGGAGGTTTAGACTGGACATTAGGAAGCATTTCTTTACCAAGAGGGTGGTCAAACACTGGAACGGGCTTCCTAGAGAGGTGGTTGATGCCCCAGGCCTGTCAGTGTTTAAGAGACATTTGGATAATGCCCTTAACAACATGCTTTAACTTTTGGTCAGCGCTGAATTAGTCAGGCAGTTAGACTAGATGATCATTGCAGGTCCCTTCCAATGGAAAGAGATCTATTATTCTATTCTATTCTATTCTACTGGCCTCTCTATTTAAAAATCCAGGACAGAACGACAGTTTTAAGACATATGACACTACATAATGACAGTCACACTTTTCAGGGACTGTCCCAACTCCATGACATGCGATGCAACACAGACTCTCCAATGTTGTACAGAAGAAAGAGAGAAAGTGTGGGATTAAGTGCAAGCTTTGGTCATCCTAGACTTTTAGACCTGGAAATACACCTTCATTTGCCAGGAAACTATTTTTGTACTAACTAATGGTGTATCACTCAGTGCAATACCTGCTTTCAGAAAAAAGGAGAGTTTAATAAGCTTTTAGACAAAGGAATGCCATTGAATATTTGTTTCATCCTATCTCTGGTCTCCAGGCCTCGTTTTAGCAGTCATTTGTTCATAGCATAGAAAACGCTTCAATTGCAGGTTAAACTAGGTCAAAAGCAGCCCTTGAGCAGCAGTCCTTGGGTGCTGGAGACACATGAGGCTCCTTTTTTTATTACTCCTCCTTTTTTATTACTTATGGGCATCTTCAGTGCCAGGATGCTGTATATGTCTTTGGCACTAAGTCTTAGTCCCACTGGTATCCACACTGCTTGCAGAATGCTTTGCACATGGATTCTGCTTCTGTGTGAAACAGATACTTCCCACACTGGAAGAACTCAGCTATTGACAAACAGACCGTCTACTCTGTGGTCAAAAAAAAAAGTATAGTATGGATGTGGTCAGCACTGTGTTTGGTATTCCAAGAGGTTTAGACCTTTTCGGGTGAGGTGGGAATGAGGTGCACGCTGGAAGAGCACGTGCTGTCGGGAGCAATGATGAGGGAACTCTTGTCCCAGGGAGTGTTCCTGACTCTATACAATCTGAATACAGCCTGTCTGCCTTGGTGGATTCAGAATAAGAGTTGAACAGAATGGACGTGAATCAGTCTACATCGCCTGACCTAGGGATTCAGTGGACCTGAATGGCAGAGTTTCCAGAGATACTGTAAGGAAAAGTCTCAGTTTGCTGCAGATCTCATCAAAACAGCAACATTAACATTACTGGAAGGGTAACTGCATCATCTGAAATCTGCAAGTCCTCCTTGAAGCTGAATTTGGTCCTGCTTTCAGGACCGGTTCAAATGGAGGAAACAAAGAGAGTGAGGTTTGCTATCAACACTTTTCCTCAGAACCAACTGATGCAGCAGACTATTTCTTTCTCTACATCTTTCCATTATCCTCAAACCCAGAATTAATGCAAAGAAGAAATTCTTAGCTAGCATAATCAAAAATCATGGAAAAAACCCTTTTTTTTTCATATGTGTATATATATATATGCATAAAATACACTTAGACAAGAGGAGTGGAATGGAACTGGGACCTGACTATTTGATAACATTTTTTCTGTGAAAAATTCTTCTAGCTTTTATGGCTGTAAAATAGTGTTTGACATCTATAAATTCTTGAGTTGCAGGTAAGAAAATTTTGTTATTTCATATAAATTTTGTAACGGAATGAAAAGATCAAAATAATAATTCTGCAAAATATGTACTCCTGAGAAATGTGACATGGCAGCAAGCAAATAATAATGAAAAAAAGATTCAGAAACTGGGATTATATTTGAGTTATCTACATTCGAATTGTACTGAAGTTATATATACCTTATAAATATATAAAGCTCAGGTTCTCCCAGAATTATACTAGTTCCATGTTAACATTTTTCAGTGTAGGATAATGCATTTATAGAAAAAGGTATCACATTTGATTAGCACTGAAACAAATAACAAAAATAGGTGATAATTTTGGAAAGAGGTGCCAGCAAATTAGTAAATCAGAATTATAGATTGTAACAAACAGCTTTCCTTCTGATACATTGCTTAAAGCCCTTGTCCTAAAGATCTGCTTGATCTCATTTGAATTACTGGACCTTCACAAAGGTGCAGCAGATCTTCCACAAAGCACTGACTGCAGAAGCAGGATGTAAGTGCAATCCACCGAATCTCTACTATTTTTGTGATGAACTGTTCTCAACTTTCTTATTATTAATTTAGATAGCAATCTGAAAATAACCCTTTGGTACGTTTTAAAGGTGGATTAAAAATGAAAGTTAAACTTTTAATTGTGCTTCTCTGCTAGATTCATTCTCTGCCATATAATCTCACAAGTACATACTCAACACATTCCTGTGTGGCCTATTGATGTGAGCTCACCCTGATCTGGACTTACAGTAACTAAAGAACAATATGTTATGATAGGGATATACAATAATGTCATATGTATACGATAATGAATATCATCTTCTGTAGCACTCAAATTAAACTATTTTTCCAGTGTAGCCAGAACTTGATGTCATCATCTCCAAGAAGTAGCTCAAACCGTCAAAGTACAGTTGATCACTGAAGTTCCTGGAGCATATCCTTTTTTTTTTCTTGAATTGGTGAGTAGCTGAAAGGTTAAATTGTCACTGGGTAACGGACAGCTGTTATGGAAAGGACTTATGGCAATTCTAGCATGATTACTGTGTTCTTTATGTTATTGCATAGATTTTGACTGAAATTCACTCAGGGACCCCGTAGCGGTCTGGAAGAATAACATCCTTCAGTGTTTTAGCCTACTCAGGACAAGTGCTGATGTTATTTTTATAACCATAGTTGTATAATTACGTTGCTCTGGTGAATGTGGTGATGCATGCATCCTCGAAGGATGTCAGACAGACCTGCTAGTCCAGAAATGTGTGCAGTGTAACATCTCCTTTCCTAGAGCCTAGTTCCCAACACACTTGTGACTGAGGGAAAACATGAGTAGATTTAAATGTGCAATTATCTTCAGTGACTTCAGAGGAATCAAAGCCAATTTATACAAGCTAAATCTCTGTTTCCACCACTGCCAGCATATATCATCCAACCGAGTTGTTCTTGGGTAGCCAAAGTGTCCTCTGTTGGTTTTGATCTAAAGAAATGCTGCTATTATTTCCCTGGCCTATTCACCATTCTTCAGGTAGATTCATTTTTTCCTCCTTATAGTTCATAGTCTCAGATTTATATGCTATCTTAACTCTCTTCTAAGTGTTCTCTAAATCTCACACTCCTTGGACATTACTTTTTATTTTAAATGTATTTCTGCTGTCCTACCAGAGCAAAAATCTGTGCTGATCCAGGGAAGGGCTGTTTTTACAGCAGGAAGAAAGGTGATTTTCATTTCAATATATATGAATTTAATAGTATTGCTCCTTTTAACATGACAGTTTTGGTTCTCCCAAGCTGACCTGTGGAGATTCGGAGCCTTGAGGTGTTGAAAACGGGTATTTATTATTGCGTATCTTTATGGAGATACAAGAGATTCACTTATCTGCACCCATCCTTCTGTGTAAGTGGGTGAGAAAGAAAGGCACTGTGCTTAAACCTCCTTTCTTCCTCCATCGGGGTACCACAAGCTACAATGAGAGCCAAGATAATACTGTCCCTGAACAATTAATTTTCAAAAAGATACAATTAGAAAGGCATATTCTATTTTGCATACTTTCTCACCAGGACCCCAAATTCCTTACGTATGTATCAGGCAGAACCTATGCTCTGTATTTGCTTTCTCTCTGCAGGGCAACATCCTGTCTACTTTTCTTTTTCCTTAATAGTTTAGCCCTTTGGTATCAACATCTTATGACAACATAAGAAGGAAAGAAAAGCTGATTTCTGCACAAGGCAAGCTTAGCTACAATCTCCTCACCTTTGTGTAGATGTCCCTGAAGACTGTTCCATATTTGAGATATAGATGTTGAAAGGAGGTTTCTCAGCACATTGCATGTAATCCAGTGTTTTTCAATCAGTGTTTTTCCTTGTCTTCTGTACTTTGTATTTCTCTCTCCTGGACATTTCAACTCACCGCTTTTCTATCAGGTTAAATCCTTCAAACTAGGGGGGGAGAAAAAAAAAAAAAGAAAAACACTTTAAATGCATATGGGAGTTTACAGAAATAAAGGTCAAATCAATGATAATTTTTATGTTAATTCATTCTTACAGGTCTTAGGTCCTACCTAACTTGCCCTTTCTGGATGACAAAGGAATTGCATACAACCCGTTTCTGAATATTAAGGAGAAAGTGGTGCTAAGCAGCAATATAGGATACCAGTTTGCAAAAACTTTCTTTGCACCACCTTTTTCCTTCATACATATTGGGTTCAAATTCTCCTGCTTTTTCTTTCTTTCAGTAATATTCTTTCTTATGAGTGTGTTCGCAATATCATACAGTAGCAATCATTTTGATCTTTTTCATACTTAGTCATTGTCTGTTTCATATGCTTTGAATTTCTGCACCATTTCCTCTGTCATCCTTTGTTGTAATTATCATGATGTATTTCTGAGGCTGGTTTGGTCTCCTAGGAAGAGAACCTTATTGTTTTGCTTATCAGGAAAGTAGGTGTTTAAAGAGTTTCTTTTCTTAAGAGCTGGGATCATACCTCTATCTTTACTTCTTGAACTCATCTTCATGTTAGTGGAGAGAAGTGTTAGCTTTGCCATCACTCACAGCTGACCCACAATTTGCAGATTGACTGCATCCCTGAGCTAGCGTGCATTATAATAGTTCTGGTCAGAATACTTTTGGGATTTGTTCCACCATGAGTTCATGTGAATTGTGCCATTGTTTCTACGCAACTTATTTCCCTGTTGGCACCTAGGAATCATGTGTGCACTGTCCAAATCCTCATCCCTGGGTTATCTGCTCTTTGTAGAAGGCTGTGTTCATACAAACAGTGATCTTTAGGCTGAGTTACTGGAGAGACTTTTCACTCTCATGCTAATTCAATTAAATTCCCTGAACTATTCTGAGTGTAATAGTTTTCACATAATGCCACCTGAAAACTTCTCATACTTTAGGAAATAATGGTAAAGTATGAGGAATTTGTGCCCTGACAATAATTCATTAAAAACATATGTATGCCTTCACATGGTAACTCACTGAGGAAACATAAGAACCATGGGGTCATTAATGCCACTATTTCATCAATCTCAGTATGCATCATCCTGGAAGACTTTGACCTTCCCAGTGTAGAATGGAAGAAATAATTCTTGTGTTGCCCCTGGCACAGCAGCTGATAGACATCTTCTTTAAAAAAACATTGAAAGAACAGGAAGAAATAATGAGATACAATTTTGTGATGTAGTCACAACGCAGTAGCATGTCCAGCCATGTTGGTCTATCTCAATAGTATGAAAGGCTTCAGAATGGTACTTGAAAGGAAGAATAATTAAAGACATAGAAAGAAATAGAATATGAGATTAAATACAATAATAAATAAGATAAAATGCCAGATGGGTTTGCAAATACAGATTGTGCCAAACTGATTAGATGCCCCTCTTGGATAACTTTTTTTTTTTTTTTTTTTTTTTTACACAAAGCAGATGCCATAGAATATTTCTAGTTAGATTTCAATAAAGAATTTAAGCAGGATTTGGAATATTGTAAATTAAGCTGTGAGGATTGGGATTAATTCATTTTTGGTCACTCATTTGTAAGAAAGAGGAATTAAAGTGAGAGGAGAGGCACAAACGATGAAGATGGTGTTGTGCATGTTGTATGACAGGATGCTACAAGAGCTTAGTTTGTTAGCATATCAAAACAAAATCTAGTGTGGGATGTTCTTGCTCTATCTCTATCCATACACCTCAGAAAAAAGTAGACACTTCAGAATAATCTGAGCAAAGGAACCACAAACCATCAACTCATCTGAGTCAGTACGATTCTGGAATGGTAGGAGTAATGAGGACAAGAAAAGCATAACAAATTTTAATCAAAGAACTATTGAGGTTGGAAGAGACCTCTTGAGATCATACAGTCCAACCCAACTACTCAACTCAGGGTCAGCTTGAGCAGGTTGCCAGGAACCTTGTCTAGTTGGGTTTTGAATGTCTTGAAGGACAAATGCACCACAATCTCTCTGGACAATCTATTTCAGTGTTTGACTACCCTCACTTAGCATGA
The DNA here is from genome assembly GCF_947461875.1 of Haliaeetus albicilla. Classification (NCBI taxonomy): domain Eukaryota; kingdom Metazoa; phylum Chordata; class Aves; order Accipitriformes; family Accipitridae; genus Haliaeetus; species Haliaeetus albicilla. The sequence goes on along the minus strand of NC_091485.1, from coordinate 8,018,813 downwards.
GAGTGAAAAGTCTCTCCAGTAACACAACAAAAAAATATAGAGGTTAAACTCATTATGAGAGAGAATTTAGGACATGACTGCCTGTCATGCCATAGAACTGGATTTACTGACCTAGAGTGTGATTTCCAGCCCTAACTTAATCTTTCTTTTTTATTATGTCCTCATTTCTGAAGCTAAAGACTTCTTGATCATAGTCTTCTTCTCCTACTGCCTTGTTAATCTTCCTTTTTGGATGCTTGGGCCTTTCCCTCTTCATTCACTCATGTTGTTCTTCCCTTTAATAAGTTTTTCATAGTTCCACTAGCATGCAGTGACTCCTCTTGCAACTTTCCTGCTGTAACTTCATGGCACCATGTCAGCCTTAATTTATCTGGGATTTCACTGATTAAATAGGTTTTGGGCTCTTGAACTGATCTTTTTCTAATGTTTATATCTTTCAGTGTTTAGATAAAAGGTAGAGGTGAATGAGTTCATAGTAAGAGAACTTTCCTGAAATAAACTAGCTGTTAAACAGTTTCATCTGCACTCAGATGAAATAAATCTTACTCAAACTAGAGTAACAGCTGGGCTTCCAGTCTGCATCTGATAAGACAGAAAGAAAATCCGTGAGAAGTTACAAATTTCAGGACAACGTACATGGGGTGAGGTCTTTCACTTTAACTCACTTTTGCAGCTTTAATTTAGGATTCTGCTAAAACACAAAAGACTCTTCGATAACAAGTTGCGTATAGCTGCTATTTTAGTATTGCCAGTATATAAACCTTCCTGAGAGAGTTTAACATTTGCTGATAGGCCACCTTGAATGGGTGAAACTTAGATAGTGCTTTATTATCCTTTTTCCTATTTCTTGATCTTCCTCTTCACTTCTCTTCAACCTCCCTTTCTCTGCCCCAGTCTTCCCCAAACAACCCATCCCTAACTACCTTTTCCCTGTTGATCCCAGTTTTGCTACATCCATACCCAAATTTCTGATACTGTTATCTAGGGGATCTTGGCCTTATCCGGTACTACTGATGGGGTTACCTACAGATGGGATGTTGGCCTTGCAAGATTTTACTACCCAGAATGTCCCCAATACTCCAGTTTGGTTTTCTTTGGGGTTTGGCCCTTTCTCACATAACTCCCTATAACCCATGAAATCCAGCCATCTGTAACTTCTGTTATCTTCTAACACTGTAATGCATTATGTCCAGTACCTTCTCATGTCCAGTAGTTTCTCATATACTGTCCATGTAGCCAAATGTCAGATTAGGTCAGTGCCCTAGCCTTTCACCTAGAGCCCTGGTCACTTGCCTGCAGCCTTACCACATTGTAATTAAAAATATTATCATTTTCATTATGAACATATGAAGTCACATGCATATAGGTGCATTTCTCGCAGGCAAAGAGTGGCAGCACCTTTAGTGAGCGATACAAGGACAGCAAAAGTGCAGAACCAGGTCCCAAGGAAGGATTAAAAATGTGGAAATCTGGTATCAGAATAAAAAAAAAGTGCTATTGTAGTAGTAGCAACATAGCAGAGACAAGAAACAAACTAGTTATCTTTTTGCTTTCTAATAATCATATTGTCTTTCCTAGTGCATCTGTAGCCCTCCAGCATCCTTCCTAACTTTCAAGTTCTTTAACTTGCTACCTTGATATCTCTCAAGCCCTGCAAACCCTTTGGGCATTCTTGCAATTCTTCCCTTGCTCAAATAGTTGCGGTGCATTTGAAGATTTTTAGAAGATCTCAGACTTTGGCAACAGATTTCCTCTTTCAAAAGCAATCCCATCATTTCAGGTGATCATTTTGCTTTCTTCCTTCCCCCTCTTTCTACCTCTGCATGCACACAGCACCCAGTCAAAAAAGCAGCAGTCAGTCCTTCGACATGAAGACATTGCTTTGAAAAGGAAGCCAGACGTGGCTGTTTGAAGACAAAGCAACGAACATCTGCTATACTTTTGAGGACACTGGATCTGTAGACCTATATTTTATCCAATTAGCATCAAAGAACTTGAGAACGTGTTTTTCTTTCATACAAAAAATGAAGACAAATTTCTGAGAGCAGTTCAGTCTTTCCCACCTATATTTAATTTCCCAAAACATTTAACAAGTACCAAGCCTGTAGGCAGGAGCGCCATGCTTAGTATTTTCTTCTTTGCTCCTCAAGATAAAGGCCAAGCTCTGCACTTTTGAAAAGCAAACGAAAGAAATGGAAATACCTTCCCTTTCCAAAGATCTGCAGGTTTTAAAGGATACTAGGATAAAAAAAATCCTCAAAGCTGTCTGCATGGTGGCTAAACAAGATTAGGTAAAACACATCCTCTCCAATGCACACACAGAATATAAAACATCTTAATCCCTCTCCAGTATGGTACCATAAGCAGTTACTATGCAGAAGAAACTCGCATACAGTAAGCAGGCCAACAAATACATCCCCCTTGGTCAGACTTTGTACCCTAAATCTGTGCTGCTGGACTCCTAAAGGAACTGTACAAAACCACTGCTAGCAGAATAACAGAAAGAAAGTTTTGCTCTTAATTCTGCTAAAAGGAAAATACTTCAAGCGGCTTCAACTGATAGATGATGTTATTAAAATATTAATTCCAATGAAGATAGGGCATCTCCATCACATAAAAGTGAAAGATTTCTCCTTCTACCAGACTAACTACAGTAACAAGTTTTTAAAATATCCAAAAGCCCCCCCGATGATGTAACCACTAAAGCTTTTGTGAGCTTAAGGAACCTGGCCAAGCCTCTTCCCAAATATGCCTGTCTCCCTATCAGTTGAATTAACAGAGAGCTAAATCCCTTCACTGCAAGCTACCGCTGTTAGTTCCCAGTGAGTACATCATTTACATGTATCACCCTGCTCTTTCTTTTATTGTGTTCTTGTTTTGGTTCACTGTTTCCCTTAATTTGAAATGCCAGTTTCCCTTGCTGTACATTTGGAGGTATTTGGTAGCAGGACAGAAAAGGCTTGTTATTGAAGCTGAATTAACCTAACAAAGAGAGAGGAAAAAAAATCAGAGCCGCACACAGAGCCATTAAACTTCAACCACGGTTTCAATACTTAAACACATAAGCTTGATACAAACATAATGTTTCTTTAAGTCATGTTTCTTTTTCCTCCTATGCACATCATATATCTGTATCTATGGAATGGATATGTTTGATATATCCAGTTATAACAAAGGTAGAAAGCATGCTATATATAAAAAGGTATTAAATCACAGCTAATTCTGGTTTCTTATTTGTAACTATAAATTAGTTCTTTTGTACCTGAAAAGACCGTTATTATCAGTGCAAGGACACATCTACAGTACTTCAAGTGCAAAGCTCAAATTGTACAGATTCGGCATATACAGTACAGTATTTGTTTCTTCAAAACCCACTGGGATTTCAAGTCACCAAGCATTTATTATGCTGAAACAGTCTTTTAAAATGGATTATTTTGAAAGCTTACAAGGAAGAGCTCCTCCATCTCTATTAGCAAGCTGTGGACTGGTTCCCTTTGTAAGAAGCTGCAGGGGATGGAAATACTTGGCATCACATTGCACTTTGCTCAGGAAAATGTTCAATATCCTAGTACAAAATACAATAAGAGAGCTGTTTACCATGGTGTCTATCACAATATCTGTTCAGAACCGCCAAAAAACCAAGGGTCTTACAACAGAGATAACAAAATAGCCAGGAAGACAAAAATCCACTCAACACTTGATTTAGAGAATTTCTGTGGGAATCTGTGGTTCATGCTTGAGGGTACAATGCTTCTTGTTTAACATAGTTAATGTCCATTGACTATTCCCTGCACCACTACAGTTACACACATATTGTACACAGAAATGGGACACAAACACTGTGGATTACCACCTATGGTTTTATTAACTGAAGGATAGATGAGGGGAGAAATACAATAAAGGCTTATGCTAGCCCAAATGAATGGACTTTTTAACAGCAGTGGGGAAAAATAAGGGGCATTGTCTTTGTAAGGTGTTACAGAAACTTAATGTGTTCTAGAAATAGGAAGGTAACAATTTTCATTACAGATCAATTTTGTGCTCTCCAGATTAAAAATCAAAATGAAGCAAATCTCTTAATCGCCTCATAAACCAAGCTCTTTTTAAGGCTGATCTGAGACACACCATATCCAATGCAGCAACAAAGGAAACACCCAACAGACCCCCAGGTACTCTCATTTATCACCCTGCATTTAAAATTCTGGCTGTAGTAGCAATATTTTGGAATGAACTCAAGTGAAAAGCAAATTATTTCAGGTTTAAATAAAATTTTTAAAATGCCAGTATCATTTGTTAGGATTCAAAAGGCATCAAAAAGACCTCAAAAAATGCCTATGTAATTTTTCATATCATGAAACAATAGATGAGATGGGAACTAATGCTGATCCTTAACAATAGATCTTTGAGTATGCATTTTTAACTATTTCTATATAATTAGGTTTCTTCCTAGAGGATTTAGCATTCTTTTTCAAAAGTTCCAGGAACTCCAGCATAATAAAGCAATATCTTTTAGAGCTTTGGGACAGTTCAGGATTCCTTTATGGAAAACTGTCTCTAGACTGTCATAGTCTGTACTATGTGTTTCAGTTTTATCAAAACACAGTTGTACCAATCACTTTTTAAGAACTATTTGAATACTTGAAGCTGAACACATATATGTGTCTGTGGTATCTCTCCCTTAAACAGAAACTATATTCTGTACTGAGTGCTTGATGTCTCTGGGTCCATTATGTAATTTCTCAATCTTTCACTATTTTGGCATTCAGAATGAAACTTTTTGTCAAAAAAAAAAAATGCTTGACTTCCATCTTCCCTAATGTAGAGCACTAGAAGTAATATTCAGTGGCTACAATTACTTTCACCAGCTGAGGTGGTAGGCATTCTCATATTAGAAGTCAGAAGGAGGAGAAGTAATTCTGAGGACCTTGTGTAGCTCTGCATAATCAGTGGTATGTTAATGTGGCTTTTTTTTTTTCGTGGTGGTGTTCTGAATAGATGAGTCGTCACAACTGACATAAAAAAGTAGCTTGAGAGCTGGCTTGTACCAACTGTTTGGTATGACCACTGAAGGTAGAAGGCATGAATGTACTGAAATAATTTTTGATTGAGTGAGCCATTAGTAATTTGAGTCAGCATAATAAAAATACTTTCAAATAGTAATTTCATTTCTGTCATAAGCAGTTCATTACAGAAGCTTTTCTCCTTCTCCCTCTCCCTGTTCCTACTAACTTGTTTTATTTCCAGTTTTCGGTTTAAGGCTTTGAAGCCATTGTCACAGCTTTGGATTTGAATTCTCTGAAGAAGTCCACTACATGGAGCACATGACATTAGAAAGGACAAATTCTTATCAAGGTGCAATTCTTCTCTACAAAAAGAACTTTGCTGTGAATGTTTAAAATACGTTACTTTAAATGTTGTTGGTTTTTTAAAAAGAAAAAGATAATGCATAAAACAATGAATTGTAAGAGGAAAAAAGTATGTCACCCAGAGTTGGCCATTGTCCACTGATAGAACATGCTCCAATATCCTTTCACTTGTATTATATATATGCCAATTTTTAAAAATCCGTTAAACAGGTAGTTTGTTGAAGGAGTGCCTGTGAATTGTACCTGTGCAAAATACAAAACCCACTCTTAAAATCCCTTCTTTTTCCTTTTTTTCTGGTTGTTTTCAGGGATTAGTAAATCTAGAATGATAAATTATAATGAAGCATTAAAACAGAATGTAATTTTGACGAAGTGCACAAAACATTGACTAATTTTGAGTGTTTTGCATAAAATCCTTCATTATGAGGACAAATTTTGCCTAGGGTGAATGGGCATCACTGATGGCAAAACTTGGGAAATAAATAAACTTATTTATTCATCTGTCTTAACAAGAGGATTCCATGACTTGCTTCCTATCTCTGAGGATTTTCTGGCCTGCTGGGTAAGAACAGCTTTGTCGATGCCATTTGATCAAGATGAGGTCTTTAACCTATTTTCCTCTTAGTACCACATCTTTTTGGCTGTCCTAGTCTTCTTACCAGAAACACCAACAACTTGAAACACCAACACAATGCCATTGATTAGAGATAAAATTAATTTAGAAGCAGAAGAAATGGTTCAACGACAGCAATAAAAAAACAACCAATCTTATTTATGATGTAAAGATTACCTTCCTTTTATTGAACAAATCTGACTAAATTGCAAACATTGGCCCTGAACAGAATAATGCACTCTGAGCATGAAAGAAAGAGAAAATGGACACTCATGCAGATTCAAAGAGTTTTATCATCACCTGCAATCATTTTATCCCTACATCATTTCTAGAATGAGAAAGAGATGATTTTCACTCCATTATGCTTTACATGTCTGTTAGAGTTCAGTATCATAGTCTGTGGGGGTTACTTTCTCTTTGCAAAGTCAAATCTTCTGAATTACTATGTCTGGTCACCTCATACACTGGGACTTCCCTTTACTTTAAACATAGTACTTTGTTGTTCATTCCATGAATCTCAGCACAACCTGTAAATCTATTTGTTTTCTGATGACAAACATTTTTCTCAAGGAGCTAGTTTCACCTAGATAAAATTATTATATATTTTTTTAAATTAAGATAAAACTCTCCTCCCTTGCTAATTTTTGGCAGGCTGTACTTGTTCTGTTATAATATCTAAGTAATTCATGTTAGTATTATTAAAAAACCTCATACAGGTATGTATCAGATAAAAAACTATTTATTTGCTGGCGTATTTAAATAATATTGCTCTATCAATTCAGTCACAGGAAGTTTAAATCCCTTATGCAGATATAATATTCTCCTGTATTTTAGGCAGGGAGTTGGAAGGTCTATGTCTTTGTCCTGCAAAATTTTGAATTCCTGTTCCACCTTTCTTAATTACTGAAGCAAGGGGCTTTCTGCATGTGTGTATTACAACTGCTTTTGCAAGAACAAACTCTGCCTCACTTACAACCCTGTGTAAGTATTGTGGTTTTGCCTTGTGTTGGAAGTTACCTTTATGGTGAAGGGTAATGTGGAGGCGACAGTTGCGGTTCATACGTACGTGGTTCACAAACGAGGTCTGCAGACATTACTCTCCTGTTATAGGAAAATAAGAGCCTTCATGAGGATCGCAGGACCTCTTTTGCAAGTAAAGGGTCTTTTCTTTCACTGCCACAGTGCTCAAGATGCCTGCATCTCCTTTTCTCCTGTCTTTAGTTGTTCTGTGGCACACTAAAGCTGATGGGTGCAACCAGTTGTAATGAGCCATGCAATACTGATTCTTCAGTTTGTCTTCCAGAGGGAGGAATTCCAGTGTTTGGAAGACTGTTCTCTAGAATTATCACCAGCTATATCATACTGAACAATCTGACCAAGTTGTGAATGCTGGGCAGAATGCCACTGCAACAGATGGGCATGGATGCGGTGAGCCAAAAAATCATGTATATGTATCAAATGTGAGAAATGAGGGCAAGACTCCAAAGACAAAAATATAGAAGTGTCAGTCTTGATCTGATACAGCTTTCATTCAAAGATGGTTCATCACTAGGATCTTGGCAGATTAACTAAAAGAAAAGATGCTCAAACTGTGAAATAAGAAATGCGGCCCGCTTAACCAGGTAGAAGCGTGGCAGTAATCAGCAAAGCAGTCTACCCTCTCTCATCTTCTTGCAGTGGCTACCAAGGAACGGGCTAAACCAAGCATAATAAAGTCACACACCTAAACTTGGTATGCTTATCTGTATTTCACCTTTACAATGCCATATATAGAGCCACACACCTCTAAGAGCTGGATAGAAAGTAACAAAGAGAGGAGTGGAGGTGAATCCCATCCCGTGTTAGAGTAATCCTGGACATCTCCCAGCTTCTTTCTGTTTTGTGGAAGTGAGATTTATGAAGGATCCTACTAGCCTTGTGATGAGGTTTGCACCTAAGCTCACAGCTTCTCAAGTATTACCATTGCCAGTCTCTATGCTGCTCTTTTTCTAGCCCCCACTTTACAGAATTAAACAATGCAAACATTTCAAGGCTTACTTCCACCCAGTGCTAAAGAACGAGCAATGCTTACTCATGCTTTTCCTCCTGGTTAGTCTCCACTTAGACATCCCCCCAAAGAGCAACAGTTTTCCCTCAGCTGCTGTGTATGCTTGGCAAGGTCTTGCAATATCACAGCCTTTATATGCAATATTACAATTCTTCTCATATAAATATCTTCTTTACAAATGGTGACTATCATAAAAATGCTCAGCCGCAAGCAATAGAAAACTGTAAAGAAATTAACCTGTGCAGATATACGTATGAAAAACTAGGCTATATTATTCATTTCAAAAGAGAGAAAGTACAGGTGAAAAGTGCAGCTAAATCCACCTCCAGATCTCTCACAATACCTGTTTGCCTATCCAAACTTTGATTTCTTTCCAAGACCCAAAATGTAGCAATTCATTAATGTTTACTTGTTTTTTAAAAGTATTTTCCTCATCAAAATATGAGATAGTTGTACAGCTCGTATGACTGAAGAAAGGGAGGGAGGAAATCTTTCAATCAGCAGGTTCTAGAGCATGAGTCCGCAAATTATCCCATTTAAACGTTTATTCCTATTTATAATGCACCTGTAATTAGACCCATGGTGACCCTGAGCTTGTTTTGCTCTCCACTGGAGCCAATGGAACTCCATGTAGGAACACAGGTGCCCTCTCAGATCTTCCTGAAATATGATGGTCAGAAGGTAAAACGACCAGGTCAGAACGATGAAATGGCTTTCATAAAAAATGTCCCCTGTAAACTTCATGGGTGTTGTGAAGTTCAGCAGATTAATGAAGCACGCAGCGCAAAATCCCTACGCCTCACTCAGAGCATGACTTAGGGAGGCACATCTATAGTCAAAGGCTGGGGTAGAGGAGAAGACACAGTATCTGTAGATGCTGACGCTATCAGGGCGTTAGACGGGGTCTGTAGATTTGTCTTGAAACACTCAGACCCCTGCAAACTTTCTAAGCAACTTTGTGGATCCTATTCTTAGTGAATAATTCATACAAAATATTTTTCTAAATGCATATTTCAGTTCATGTACATTTATTATTTAAAATTCTTATTCTTTTGAAATTAATTGTCTTATTTAAAATCTGAGTGATATTGCATATTCAGAATTAGTCTTATTGGACATGTAAAGCTGTTTCTGTTTGGGAGGATTAAAACTGTTATGAATAAGTTTCTGTTTTATTGCCTGCAGAAAGCAATAAAATAAGTTTTTCCAATTCTGTCAAGCAGTCATGTTATAATTAGCTTTCTGCAAACGTAACTACATAACTCAACTGTGGTCACTTGACAAGTAATGTGAAAAAGATCAAAATGAAAGGTTAAGCTCCAAGTAACTTTTTTCAAGTAAGAAATTATTTTCAATATTTGCTCAAAAAGTCCTTGAAATTTTGACATAGTTTTTCTTCAGTACTTGACATATACTAGCAGAAAAATCAGGAATTATTAAGTCTTGATAAATTTTGCTATAATTGCTAAAAATCATTTCTCTGAAGTAAAATGTTACCAAATTTTATCTCCTGAAACTTCTGAATGTTTTGCATTCTCAAAATTATGTTTAAGTTGCTGCTCTTTTTTTCCTTCTAATATAATTCTGAATTGCCTATGCAAGTTTATTCTTTACGTATGAATGTTTCAGATTGCTTTTTATCATTGGTTTTGGTTAGTTTTGGTTTTACATAAAGATAAATCTTTTACTGGTACATATTAATATGGAAGGACCTTATTTCTTTCAGATGTGTATGTGTACAGAACTACTCATAGACTTTAGAAGTTGCTTTCCACAATGTATATAAATAGTGAGTTTGCACTCTCTTCCCTCACTGTCATCTTTGTTCTCTCCATATTGTTTTTCCCTCTCTCCAGTTCTCCACTACATTTGTCTGTCTTTCTACTATCTTCTTCATTTTTAGTTTTCCTGTTTCACCTGACTTAGAGGCACAGTGATTTATAAGTTCAAATTTTACTTTAAAAGTGCTCATGATCAAATGTGTTTAACATCAGGCCAAATCTGTGTGCAGTTTTTGGTAGACAATCAGCTGGAATGGATGTATTTAATAAAGTAGATAATTCTTTCATCTTCATACCAAATTTCAGTGAATAATTTAAAAATGGGAAGCACTAGATGAAACTGAAAAAAGATGCAATTTTGTTACACCGTAATTCCCACATACATTGCCTGCTAGTGAAAATTCAAGCTAGTCAGGAGATGATAGTATTTCATGAGGGAGGATATTCATACATGATTCTTACCCAGACAAGGTTTCTGCAATTGAATTAATGATGGGACTATCAAATTATTTTATATAAGATCTATCATTTGTAAGCTGTTTAAAGTATAGTTAAAGCCAGCATTGTGGAAAGAGACTATATACTGTAGGTCTCTACATCTTTAATGAGGAAGGATTTATTTTTTGTTAAAAAGAAATTCAAAAGGGGGCAGTGTGCTTTAATTAAATAAAACACAATGGAGTTTTTTTTCATGGTCTCTGCAGTAAAACACACAGTGATAAAGCCATGTGTGCGTGTCTTGTTTCCCCCTCCAGATTCCAGTGCTAGCAAAAGATTTTGCCCTTGATCATGCGGTTTTAGACATGAAAGGCTTCAAATCTATCCAAGCTCAAGATGAACACAGAATGCTAATTTGGGTTCACATGAAGAGCTGGACAAGCAAAGTCTTTTATTTTAAATTGTTAAAAATGCACTCTTTTTGAGGTCCTTTTCCTACTATATGTTTCTGAAGTACATAAAAATGATTCACTGATCCCTTATGGAAGAATAAATAAATTCTATAAAATATATATGTGATACTAGCATGCTTCCCTATATTTGAAGAAGCTTAAAATGTTTTCTAATTAAAAAGTATATGCTTTTATATATACTCTATACTCTTTTTTTGTCATATTGTAATTATACATTGTTAAATGGAAATAATTTTGCACACAACAACGTACACTGAAAAAAAATAAAAGGCTTAAAATCAAAATACAACAAAAATCACCAAAACAGGACACCTCCTCAAAATATATCAGTCTGGAAAAAGTTATTTGGAGAACACTGATGAAGAGAACAAAGGAGGCGTTCACTGAATTAATAATTTCCTAAGCAACTTTATATGGAATCTATGAGAAACTCCAAAGTTATGTATTACATTTATAATATATGATGGTACCATGGGAAATAAAATGCAATTTTTATTGTGATGAGTTTGGTATGGCAATGCACCCCTCTCTCTCTCTCTCTCAGTCCAAAAGAGTGTCAAGTAAATCTCTCTAAGTAGAAAAATGTCATAATTTGAAGTTCAGTATCTGGGGATGTGCTACAAGCAATTACTTCATATCTCACTGGAACACAGAGATTCTCTCCCTTTTTAAGAATGTTATGGTTCAAAACTACTAAATTTGTAAGGCACAAAAAATTAACTTACCATTGACTCATCCATGAACATTGTTCATTATTGTCACTGAACAACTGTAATTAAATTTGGGACAAAGAAAAGGGAAAGAAGAGGAGAGGAAGAGCTAGTAGAATTATTACTACTGCTAGATACTGCATCTAACTAGAGACTGGATGACATTTCTCTGCCACCTGGAAAACAATTACCTTGACCCTTTAGACTACTGACCTCTAAATCTGACTAGATCAGTCTACTTCTGAAACCATCTATTTCAGTTGTAAAGTGGTCAGAAGCATGTCTCTTCAACTTAACTGCGATTGCTTTTGCTGTCCAAAATTGTTGTTGTTGGAACCAAAATTATTTGCTAGCAGAAACATTCTGTAACTCTTAGCTGTAGATGGGAATAAATGGATGAAGAGAAATCCAGTCCAATGAAAATGACAAAGAATGAAGGTGAGAACTGGATCCTTCTCCTTCCTGAATTAATTTTCTTGTGGTTCATGAAGTTTAGTGTTCTTGAAGTATTTTGATTTTTTATCTTTTCTGGAAACAAGATTAACAGTAATGTAGCATTCTGGAATTACCACATCACAATAAAGATAAAACTATCATCTCCAGGTACTCATACAACCAGTGGTAAAACACAGGAAGAATCAGTATCAGAAAAAAATCCTCAGTGTCCCAGCTACAATTTTTTCTTGCATTTTGAAATTAGTGGAAAAATTTTAATGACAATGAAATCTGAAGAATGGAGCACTATGATGTCTTTCATTACAGATAACAAGCCTTTTTACTTTTTCATCTACTACATTCTATAAGCTATGAAATGCCCTCCAGTGTTGATCGACCCTTGTGCACATCCTTAGAAGCTATATAGAGAAGAGCAGAAGAATGATTATTCAAATTTGACAACAAGCATAGAAATACAAGGGCAATTTTCATGTAATGTATGAATCCAGCAGAAAAGAAAACGGCTCTCCATAAGATTTTTGGGCAAAGATTTTTGTTTTCTTCAGGACTTCATGAACACTTGAGAGCCAGGCAGAGGGTAAACCACATGAAAAACAAATCACTTGTCTTGAAAAGTGTCTTGAAAATACCATAAAGTTGTACTAAAAGGAGGTGAGATCAATTAATTGCATCCTATCTTAGAGATCCTACCCTCCATCTCCTTCTAACTAAAAAATACTCACTAAATATATAAATATTATATATATATATAAAAAGATCAAGAAAAGCCTGAATCTCTGTGCCTGTAGTATCAAACAGATATATTTTTGTTGATGACCTGTAGTTCAGGCAAACACAGTTGATTTAGAACAGAGCTGGAGATGTGCTAGCATTTACAACATCAGCAGTAAATGTTACTCCAACCACTGAATGACACAGAGTAATGACTAGTAAGCCAGTAATACTCTGATGTACCTTTAAACTGCTAAAAAGCTATTGCAAACCTGTATTCAGACACCATACTGGATTCTCTATTCAGCTGAGCCATGTAACAATATTTCACTAAAAATTTTCTTATATTAAAAAACCTTCACATAATACTTTAATTTTTGTCTAGCCAAAATTAGAAAAAAAATGAGCATTGAACACCTATGATAATTTTCCATTTTATATTTATTTTTTTATGCTTACTGTGCTAATTTTAAACATTCTTATAATAGCTGGTGAAAGTCTAAGTATTATTATGATTATTTTATTTGCATACCAAATGTTAATACAATTTTTTGGTGGCTACACTGTCTAATTAGATGGATTTCCCACTGTGAATGGCAACATTTTAAGAGTAATATCTCAAACTAAATTATGAATGAGTTTTGGGTAATTTCGAAGATAAATCCTCTCTTTTCACCTGACCCAAAGAGAATACATTATTCTTCCACTCCCCTAGCCCCCCCATGCAACCCATCAGAAGTAGTAAAATCAGGTACAATCACATCACTGAAGGAATGCTGCATAGCATGATGGTCCCTAAGCTATTTTTATACTAATCAAATCCAATGTATCATTCATCTTCTTGCTGTTATTCATCCAAATTTGGCTAATCACTATAGATAAGCTTCATTTAGCTGTATGTCATGAAAGCACCTGGAAATGGAAAATTTGCTGACATTTTCACTGCCAATCAAGAGTCTATCACTTCAGCACCAATACTACCACTTGCCTTGTGGACAAAAATACACTCATCAGATTCTGACTTACTACAGAAACACCCAAGGTACAGATTCCAGATGCAAAAATACTATTTCTGTTTATATGTGTGTTCAGCAAGTCTTATTTAGTTCTTACGTATCAGCAGCAAAATTAGCAGCATAATCTAGAACCAATTCTGAAATCACCAGGTCAGAGGTGACATTGTTAGTGCTTTTGCTGTTGCCATCATTAGTGTTATACCTGTGTGCTATCCATTTCCCACAATCCCATGGTCAGACGTTTTAAAACACAAACCAAAAAGACAGTTCACATCCCAGAGAATTTGTGCACCTACTACAGTACAAGAGAATGGGTGGAAACACACAGTTGAGATTTCATAAGAAAATAATGAGACAGCATATATGCATTAGTAAGTCCTCCATAGGCATTCTGGCAAAATATAATTTTTCGAGAAATCAAAAGATACTGATTTCTGTTGACAATATAGGGATATTGAACTGCTTTACAGAGGATTATGAAGACTAGCTTAGTAAAGAGCACAAACATAATTATTTTTAAATCTTAAAAGTGGCTGGTGAAGACTTGTCCGATTAAGACAAGAGTTGAATGTCAGTAAATTCACAAGAAATTATAAAAGTAGTAGTGGCAATCTACAGTTTGAAAATGAAAACAATCATCTGCTGTTGAATATAATTACCAAATTAACAATAGTTGTATCATGGAAGTAGTAGAAATATTCACAGAAAGAGTTACAGGACAAAAAGGACATGTTGAAAGAATTATCATTCTGGTGCATTCTGTGTGGATGTCAGCTGATGGGATTTCTCAGAACCAGAAAAAAAAGATACTGGAGTAGTGGATATATGCAACATTCAACCGACAGAAAGGACTTGAGAATTATGAATGCGCAGGAAATACTGCATCACAGAGAATCAGCTAGACATAGAGATAATTTTCACAATATCTAGAGGCATGGCCAAATTCAAGATAATAATAGAGATGGACATCATGGCCATCATAGTGACATTGCTTGTGTCCATTATAAAGGGTGGAGGAACTCCCCTGTGTGCTTCACACTCCTGGTCCTACATATGAACTTTTGTGTGTCTTGATTCTTGCCTTCCCCATTTCTGACTAGAATTTTTTTAAGGATTCTTGGATATATAGATGAAGGGGTATCTATGGGGAAAAGGTCTTCTTCGCAGTGTTCATGAGGGTTACTAGAAGGCTCCTTAGGATTTTGTCTCATCGTGCAATCCAGCACTGACTGCAGTGTGTATCTCTGAGTGCACTTCTCCCACAGTGTAGGCACAGCTCTTCCCAACTGCAGGGGAGGAAAAAAGTTTTGTGAAAAAGTTTGAGGATGGTTGTAGAAGGAAGCAAAATTTTATCATTTCATCCCCAGGCAGGTTGACCTGGAGCTGGCAGGTGGTTATTGACAAGGTTTCCTGAGAAGTAGGCCACTATTTCGTTGAGTCAGAAGATTAAGAGTCTGCAGATCAGAACAGTAGTATGAGAAGGAATGCTGGCATCCAGATCAGCTCCCATGTCTGATGTTTCTCCATTATTCCCCTTCCTCACTGGGCTGCAACCCACAGGAAATCAAACTCCTGGGACAGAGAGACACGAAGAGCAACCCTTATCACAGAGAGGGGCAGGTCCTTGCCCCAGCTACCATTAGTGTTACTGAAAAGGAAACAACTTGGGGTTTGTGGCACCCTCAGAAAGCTGTAGGAGGTGATAAAGACTATTCAGTCCAGGAGTGGAAGATGAATCGAAAAGGAAAGATGAAAACCAGAAAAAAGATGAAATCAAGAGAAGCCCACTTGCAAGAAGAAAATGAGCTAGCTCTGTCAAGATAAGACAATAAATCAGTGAATATGTACTGTTGCAGAGTTTTGGACTTGAGAAGGTGTTTAGGGAATTAGATGACAGTAATTTCAATTGCATTGAAAATACAGAAGTGGGTTGGAAAAGTATAGAATATGATTAGGAATTAATACTGATAAAAAGAAGGTCAAAGTTTGTAGAATAAAGCAGACTCAAGCAGACTTTTTCCCGTGACAGGAAAAAATGAACCATTTTGCTGAAGAGTACTGTTTTTGCTGAACAGTAATGCACTATGTGGTACTGTATTGTAAAATGCCATGAGGAAAGAGGGAGAAGATTGGAGTGGGTGTATTGGAACCAGTGGGAGAGAGAAAGGAGATATTCCTGGGATGCTGTGAGGAAAAAAGTGGAAGCAGAAGGAATGAAAGGGTTTGAAGAATAGCGCCATGGCAGCTCAGTTTGTCCATGGAGGGTCCAGTTAGTTAACCTGGATAAGATTTGTTCAAGTGGGATGAATACAGACCTGAGGAGCAGATCAAGTACAAGGTGAAGGAAGTCAGCATAGCTGTGATAATTGCAGACATTTGCTTCTTACTGAGAGCAGGAGCCCAGGATGTAGACACTACAGCTGGTGATGATGGGACAGACCCGCAGAAAGAAGAAAAAAAATAAAGTGCAGAAAAACCTTGTTGAAATCATTAGAAAAAAACAGGAAGAGAGGGCAGAGCTAAGGAAGCCTAGAGATTGTAAGAAGGCACAGAACAGTTGAAGAGGAGAGGTTGAGAAAAAGAATATCAGTCAGAGATGGTAGGAGTGGGTCACAAAATGGTGGAAGAGGAACCAGGAGAGCTGGGGTCAATGAAGACTGAATCAAGTGAACAGCCCATGTGGGTATCAGCAAAGCTGGACGAGTAAGGGACAGTTGAGGAGGTGTAAGAAAAAGTTCAGCTAGGGTATCAGATGAATAATCAAATACAACTGAGTTACTGATACTATTAACTGTAGCTCAACTCTTCCGTAGCTATCTGTGAACCTCAGTCCTTCAAATCTGCACTAGTAATAGATATTTAACAGTACATTTCTGATTATTTGAAGCTTACATAGAGACTTCAGAGCTGCTCTCTTATACTGTAGCAAGCTGGTTTCTTCCTAGAAGAAGTGTATGAGAGATGATGAAAGCAATTTAAAGGATAACTTTTTTCCTGGAGCCAACACTGGCAATTTTGTTTGGATTTACACATCACTCTATGGCAAGAGAAAACTAGATTAAATGGGAAAAGATATAAACAAAATCATTTTGAAAGAGTACTCGAGGATTTACGGTACTGTACTTGACTAGGAGTGATTGGCAGCACATTAAATAGAGCTTTGTGTCAGCTGCAGAGTGGACTCTGCAAAGACAGGATGTCAAGTTACGAACTGCAGACTTTGCGACTCCAACTTAACTCCTTGTTACATTTTGTGATATTAGCTGGGAGAAAGTTTATATCTACAGTGCTGGAGAAATTAAACACACACACATTGTCATGTTAGCCAAGCAAAATTTTAACTAAAATAAAATATTAGTGAAACAAAACTAGAAAGAGAAACAAAACAATCCTGGCATTTTATAAGTAGGTTATTTCAACAAGAACTAGATGGGTTGCAGAGGCCCTACGCTAAGCTGTAACTTTGTCTTTGAAATAAAACTATTAGCTCTCCCTGTAGGTTAGGGCCGCTTTGGTTTGACAAACTTCACTTAATTGGTTTCTAAAGATTACTTGACAATCTGTACTCCAGCTTTTTTTCTCCATTAGTGCTTGTGACACCACAGTTACAGTACAATATCATTGCCACAGATAGAAAGGCCTGGTTTATATACAAGTAACCAAGTTTATTTTAATTTTTTTCTACTCATTTAACAGATTTTCTCAGGAAATACCTACTGGGATCTAACTGAATTCTGGAAACATATGGGAGCCTAAAAGATGTGGACACTGAAACCAAAGTCACAAATATTCCCTACTGGCAAAAATAAATACTTTGAACTGCTATGTTCCTTTTATGTAAGGATCTCAAAGTGTTTTGCAAATATTAGTCAGTGATTCTACATTCACGTTGGCCCTGTGAGAGAAGTAAGCAGTGTTTTAATGCCACTGCCTACAGCCCACAGACTATGGTCAGAATTCCGTTGCCCTTGTAAACTATAGACTTCAAGGAGGCCTATAGACATCCTTTAGTATCAAATCCTTCTAATAACAATTTTCAGGAGAACTTAATAAGTACCCTGAAGAGTTTTACTATATATCCTGTTACTGCAACACTTGTAACATAGTAGTTTGAAAACATATAGTGCTTTGTTTGCCTTTGTTTGCAAATACTGTGTATAAATGGCAGCTGCAAATAAGAACAATTTTGTCCGAGGGTCTCTGTGAGAGAAAAATTTAAACTTTCGTATGGTCAGAACACAGGCTGTGCACCACAATTACATTTTCCAAGATGTGACTCCTCTAGAGAAGCAAAATTAATAAACTACCTGTATCGTAATTAATCAGCAGTTTCCTGAAGAAAGGCCAAGCATTCATCAGAACTATTTATTTTAAAAAGTTGCTTTGCACAATATTTCAGTATTACTGAAAAGACTGATGAAGCTGCACATATTTGGTACCTCTGAAGATCGGATCCTAGCATTTTTTAATTGGTCATGAGCAGAGTTAATAGGAGTATGGATTTGTCGTCAATCTGTTCCTGTGAAGATTTACAGTGAAACTTTCATTTTCCTGGGTGATTTCACCAACCATAGGGATAAAGTCCATGTTCTGTCCAGAAAAGACTCTGTGTTCCCTATGCAGCAAACACAGAAAACTGTCTATTGCAGTGTTAAAGGTGTCTTGTGTTTGATGTCACAAGTCTGCCACGTACTGAGGAGGAAAGCAAATCAGGAGAAAAGCAAGTCAGGAAGGAAAAAAACTTAGAGCATGAAAAAAATTGAAATTGGGACAATTACTGATGGAATTAATAGATTAAGAGGTAGTCTACTCTCTACAGAAAAAGTCTTTACCCAAGTCTTTATTTTATGATATTTTATTTCTTATTTGACATGAAGCATGAGAATTTTTATTTAAAATTATGTGGTTTAGTCTCATTAATTGCTTCTCTTGTTTATGCTACACAATGCATAAATATGCTTACATTCACACATAGAATCACAGATTCATAGAATTGTTTATGTTGGAAAAGGCCTTTAAGATCTTTGAGTCCAAACGTTAACCTAACACTACCAAGTCCACCACCAAACCATGTCCCTAAGCACCACATCTAAGTGTCTTTTAAATACCTCCAGGGATGGTGACTCAACCACTTCCCTGGGCAGCCTGTTCCAATGTCTGACAACCTTTTCAGTAAAGAAATTTTTCCTAATATCCAACCTAAACCGCCCCTGCCGCAACTTGAGGCCATTTCCTCTTGTCCTATCTCCAGCCACCTGATAGAAGAGACCAGCACCCACCTCACTACAACCCCCTTTCAGGCAGTTGTAGAGAGCGATAAGGTCTCCCCTCAGCCTCTTTTTCTCCAGAATAAACAACCCCAGTTCCCTCAGCTGCTCCTCATAAGCCTTGTGCTCCAGGCCCCTCACCAACTTGGTTGCCCTTCTCTGGACACGCTCCAGCACCTCAATGTCTGTCTTGTAGTGAGGGGCCCAAAACTGAACACAAAACTGAACGCATCTTCATAAGCAGATTGTGACAGGTGCGCTATATCCTCCTTTACATCATACAAAATTTACAGTCAACTATGTTCAGCTAAATATATCCCTTTTGGGATATGCTAATCCTTAACTTACAAATTTCAGACCACTTCTATACACGTAATGATGATAATAAACTGTAAGAGATGCTACTGGCATCTATCTAGGAAGGAAGTCAAACATAAATGTCACTCAAAGGATTGGTTCCTAGGATTTGAATGTTGAAAGAGACTGAGATTAGATCTCTGTAATGCTCCAAATCTGCAGTAGCCTTCCAGAAAACAAGCATCTAAAGATTATTCTTGACCTTAGCACCCGTATAACAGTGGAACAACTGTTCCATAGCTGTCATTTCTCTTATTTTTAATTTCTAGTTAGAAGCACTAGAAAATCAAGTTTCTTAAGGAAAAAAAAAAGGGGGAGGGGTGTCTATAGTAAATCTAACTCTGCATCTTGATTCAGTTATTAAAAATCTGATTATTAAAAACATTCACTGAGAGAATGTTATCTTGGTTTGCTCAAGCTAGAAAAAAAATAAAAAATTAATAACATGAGAAAAGCATATTTGTTAACTGAAGATGTGGTTTATGAAACAAATCCATAACTTCTCCCATATCTTTAACATTTGAGATTTTTTTTCAACTGCCTCTCTTTAGAGAAGCACAACTAAGGTATTGTATATTTTGGATAGAAAAAATTTCCATCCCCAAAGGACTCACATTTTTATTATTGGCACAATCTACACTTAAGAAGAGCAATGAGGCATTTGCTATTTCAAAACAAAGAAAGAAAATTTCAGCATTCAGCAAAACTTCACCAGAACCATAAGCAGTAAGACTTTGCCTGAACTCTACTCCCAGGGATTTCTTTCAATGGCCTCAACCACTTAGCCAATATTTTAAAACCAATCCATCAGCCAAATAATATTTTTCTTTCAAAAATTCCCAAACACAAGAGTTTTCCACTCAGAGAATGTACATTGTCACAGAACAGGTAATATTTGCCACTTGATCACTGCCATTTATCCCATGGAGAAAGAAAATACATACTTTATGTTGCAATAGTGAAGACTGCTTATTTCTAATCTTAGAAGACTGGAACACATCACACAGCACACCTTAACCTCTTCCTTCACAAACACAGGTTTTTAAAGAAATTCTAAAATACTCCCAAATCATTATAGTTGTGGATAGATTAGGCCAGTTCATCTTTTACTACAGGGGAGAAAATTTCCATATTATTTCCCTTATAGCCCCTCATCTCTCTGGAGATTGTTGTGGGCAAAGGACTCTCAACTTGGGCTCCTCCATAGGCTGCAGTCCCCTCAGGGATGTCCCTGCCCCAGCACAGGTCCTCCACGACCTACAGTCCTTTTAGAGGGCCCTCGTCTGGCATGGAGCACCTCAACCCAAGAGCACATCTCCAGGCATGTTCCCCACTATGTCCCCTTCCACATGACTCCTCCGTTTCGTTTCTCCAAATGCATCTCTTCACATTTCTCTTCAAGTGAGCCCTTTTTGTGTGTCCTCCTATGTCTCCACTCACTTGTCCTTTTTGTGTGTCCTCACAAGCATCCTCACCTGTCTTGTCTTGTTCTTCCTTTGG
The DNA here is from genome assembly GCF_947461875.1 of Haliaeetus albicilla. Lineage (NCBI taxonomy): Eukaryota > Metazoa > Chordata > Aves > Accipitriformes > Accipitridae > Haliaeetus > Haliaeetus albicilla. The sequence goes on along the minus strand of NC_091485.1, from coordinate 7,998,078 downwards.
TGTCTCCACTTCCTGGGTCTCCTGTGCCAAACAGCTACTACTGTCACTCAGATATGTCTGACCAGAGGCACCACGCGATCCCCAGACAGGTTAAAGTTTTGACGTCTGATAGGCCGCCTCCATCCATTGCCGAGCATGTGGAGCCAGCTGTGACTAGCACCAACATCACTCCTACTACCTACCCAAACTCTGCCAGTTATGCCCAATACAGAGATCCATTTTTACTCACCAAGATGACTAAGCCAGATGTCTCATCTGTAAATTCTGGAGGATGCAGTTCTGCTCTTGATTCCACTCTGATCCCATCAGGCCTGCCAACCCATTCTTCTTCATCCACAGCATTGCTGACTCACTGAACCGTCATCAATGTTGACCTGAATGAAGATCTGACCTTTCAAAATTGAACCTACCACAAATACCAAAATGAATTTTAAATATTTCTCCTTTTCTACTCAGATGACTGTGCCAGACTTCCAGAGAATATGAACTAATAGAAAATTATTCTGCCTTGCTGAGGAGCTGATCCACTATCTAATTGAATATTTCACCTCCCTTCCTCCTAAGAATGTCAATTTACAAACTAACAATTTGCCAACATCTAAATTTGGTGGACATAGTCTGAACTTGCTGTGTTTTAATTAGGAAAAAAAGAAGGACACATTCTGTGGCATTACATACATATTAATTTGAAAAATGCAACCACTGATGAACAAAGACCAATAATATAGACTTTGTCTTTACTTCTGGCTTTTTCCTGAAGGAAACATTTTCATTGTTCTTTGTAGAGAAAGTAAACATTGTTTCATCTACCACCATCTATCAATGAATAAACAGAAAAGTCAGTTTCAGTCATGTCAATGAGCACATACTTTATCATACTTACAGATTAATTACCAAAGGTTAACTATACATATATATGACATATTAAGAGAGTGTACCATATATATTTTCATAACAAATTCCATGGATTGCAAATAAAATTGGCATACAATTCTTTCTTACATCCAGAATTCTTAATAAATTATAACGAAAAGGAGAAAAGAATATAAACCAGCAGTCTACATTTTTTAATATCTTTTTTCTGCTACTTTATCTAACATACATTCTAAAGTTGACACCAGAGTAGTATCATTAGAAAATAAAGCCTATAGGTTGTTACCAACAATATTCAGTTACACTTCATTGCCACATAATGTACACTAAATGTGACATTCCTAAGGTTGTCAGTTTTGAGAAATTGTTGTTACAAATTTTGTCTTTCATATAAATTTAAGAATGAAACCTAATAATTTCCCAGAGTATTCTTAACAAGAAAATATTTTCAATGAGGCCGAAAATACTACATAATATGAAGAGCTTGAACTATGGAAGTATTAAAAAGTGTAAATTTTCCCAGTAAGAATAAAGAAAAATAGAAGGAAAGAGACCTTTGCTATTATTAGAAATTAAAAATGATCCTCTCAGATAATATTTAATAGTTTGAGAAGAAATGTTTTGATACTTTTCAAATAAACCACACATATATAGTACATAGAACAATAATAAAACCCAAATGACACTAAAAGCACTATATTGTTCCCACTGAAGTAGTTTCATTTACTCAGTTTCCTTATATTGTTGAATTTACTGTACTTGTGTGGCATATATGATATACAAACAAACACAATACATGCATTTTTACATTTATGTTTCAATTATCTGAATAAGGCAAATACTCAGAGAGGAAGCAGACACTCTGAGAGGAAGGTATGGCACTCCTTTGTCTTTAACAGATATTTTTGGTGGATAACTTTTCTAAATTTCTGATCTCCTGAACAGATTGCCAAGATTGCAAAAAAAAGGATGTCAAATATCCTCCATTCTTTCATGCCAAGAGATACTTTTATTCAGGTGCTTGGCAGGAAGAGAGGGTTGACTATATGCCTGCCTTCGCCACAGCCATATTCTTTTCAAACTCACTGTCAGCCTCCAGACCCGCCCGATGTTCCTTTGCATAAACTCTAAACTTATACAAAAAAGTTATTAAAAACACATAAGGTTCTTTTAATATATTTGTTTTGCTCTCCCTCATGTATCACTATCTTTGCTTTCTGTAACAGGATTTTTTTTCCAGTTTCTATTTTCTTCACATAATAGCTTAAGAATTATTCATTAATGTTTAAAATCTATTTTATATTAAGTTAATACATAACTTACTTTTTAAAAATATTATTTCTGGATTATTTAAGGTAGCTCAATCTTTAACTAAATGATTGAAAAGGCACGTGATCCACTGCCACAGCCTGTGTCAAATCCTATTACCATGCTAAACTCAATTGTTAGGATAATTAGGTTAATGTGCATTTATTGATCTCTTTTTAATGAGAAGAAAATAACTTTTCATAATCTTGTGCTTTGATAGAGCGTCTGGGTTATTTCTGGGTTTGTTACATTGGTAAAAGTAAAACTAAGCTGAACTCACAATCTTTCTGTAAAAGAAATATAAAAATAGTACTATTTCCAAGCTGGACAAAAGCATGAAAATGGCTGTCATGGAGAGGTACAGGAGTAGGAAGGCATTCATTGAGTTCTACTGTGATTTATAATCAATATTAACTACATAATATACTGAGAAGCACAATACTCAGAGAAAAGGCATGGTTGGTACTGTTCTTTTATCCTATGAAGGTCATAATAAGATGGGTGAAATGACAAGAAAAATTGATGGAAGATAGTTTAAACTACAATGGAAAAAAAAACCATCTGCTATGATGAAGAATTCCCTCCAGAAATCTTGCAAAAGGACTGACCTGTGCTGTAAATTTGCTTGAGAACTAGAACGGAAAGTTTAAATGAGATCTTTAGTGATTTCTGGCCTCACAGAAAGCTGGAAAATGACAATTATTCAATTTAAGAGTCTCTCTGTCTCAGAAAGGTAGAAAAAGGGTCTGGCTTGATGCCTCGACAGACTAATGCTACAGCCTGTAGACCCTCTTGCTTCTGAGAACTGGTGTTCTAAACACCGCTAATCATGTCAATACATTTGTTTCTTGTGTCAAGTAGTGGAAGGCTTTGTGAATTGATCTTGATTTCAGTTGAAGGGGAAAAGAGGAAGAAATGTTGATAAAATTCCCTAAGGAATTTCCAGGTAGATGTATGTAAGTAATTTCACTGAGTAAAATTCCCATAGAAGCTTTAAAGTGCCTTAATGTTTCCCCTAGTTTTGCTCACCTCTCTTAATGACCCCCCGCAGATTTCCTTTTGGATAAATTTTGAAATACTCTAGGCCAAGGAATGGCCAGTAATATGAACTACCATCTTATATTTCTCAGTAGGGAAAGGAAGCTAACAATAGCATCAATTCTCTTCTTTTTATTACCTTCTCTACTAATTCTACGTAATGAGTTGCTTGCTGTATAGAGCTGCCTTTCTTAAGCAAATGCTACCATAACGAACATTTCTGTGTCATTCACAATGAATTAGGGAAATATAGTGTCATCCTGGTCACTCATAAGACCTAACACTAAATATAGTGAAAGTGTGAAGGTTAAATTAAAAAATAATGCCTATATGTTTCTAATTTCCGTGATGATTTCATCACGATGTAGAGGTACATTTCATGAAGTCCACATTCACAGACATAAGGCTGTTGGTACAAGCGCTCCCTGCTTTTTTTAATCACCAGGCCTCCTCATTATATTTTCTCCTTATTTCAGTACAGTTTAGTTGTTGATATAAAGGCTTGTTCCTGCTTCCCACCTTCTGGCCTTCGAGTTTTAAAATAGCATTAAGTAGTATTGCCTTTTCCTGCCATTCCCAAAGCAGCAATCTAGCTTCCGTTATTATCTGAAATGAAGGTAGATTGAAGACACAGAAGGAAACGTGAATTGTCACAGTTAGATTAATAAATTTGATTTCTAAAGCCCAATCCCAAATGCTTAAAATAAAATACCAGAAATGCTCTGAGGTACCGCCAGCTCCTTTGCTAACATTTATTTTAAAGATAATCTCTGGAAGCAGTTTCCCCAAGGCTCGCCAAATAATTTTGTGCTGGAAAGGTCACACTATTACTGAATGATGATTAACAAGAAATAACTATCAATAATAACTAGGAATTGTAAACAACCCTATCCAATTTTAGCATTGAATTCAAATACTTTGCAGATACCTTGGAGGCGGATTCCCATAAGCACCAATTCATAAAAGGCAATAGAAGATGGTACGCTCATTGCTGCTAGAAGGAAAAGTACAAACCTGTAGGCACCATGGCAGTGAAACACAATTTAGCAGCCACTCATCTCAAATTCAAGCCCGTCTCCTGCTTACGTTTCCTGCTCCAACCTGCCCCTAACAGTTGCTCACGTCACATAGGTCTTGTTCTCATTGCAGCTTTTCTTTCTGTCTCTTTTGCTTTCCTGGTTTAACTTACATTGCCCACCTGCACCTAGTATGCAAATGGAGATGCTCAGAAAAGGGGGGGGGGGGGGGGGGGGGGGGCAAACGTTGCAAATGATCTTTGACAGGTGTGAAATAATTCTCATTCAGCATTAATTTATTCGACTGCTTTTGCAAATTGAAAACTGTTGCATTTGGAAAACAAATCATTTTTTCCATTGTTATGCTTTCATATTTGAATATTAAAATACCAATCCATTTCTTTGGGGATTTTTCTTTTCCTATTTGCTTTTTTATCAAAGCTTTTCATAGATTCAAATAAAACCATAAAATGAATGAACAATAAGAACAACAAAAAATTCCACAAAAATTAACAAAATAAACTGAAACTCTGGAAAATTATCCCTTCACAGTTTTGTAGCAACTCATCCTCATATAAATTGAATGTAGCCCTACAGCATCCCAAATGGGGATTATGGAAGCCATCAAACATCAGAAGCATGCCAATTATTCAAGTGTCCCATTTTCTGCTTGGACAACAGATTCAAGAGGAAAAAAATTCACTCAAATTAAATACAATGGACACAGATATACAAGATGTTTTCTTCTCTTTGGTACAAAAGACTTAACAACATTTCAAGCATTTTATCTTTTAGTTCAGTTCAAGAAAAATCAAACCCAGAATATTTTCCATGTGTTTAATCACTTTCCACTGCATTTTCTATATTCATATTTACACATCCTAAACACCTAGAAAGTTTGTTTTGAAAGTTTGCTTAAAACCATCCTTGCAGCAGACTATCAAAGGAAACAGATTTGAGCTTGAACACTACTTTAATTTCCATCTGTTCTATGATACTGCAAATATTTCAGAATGCATTTGGCATAGAACATTGCAAACATTATTCTGCAATGCCCTTTATGCAACATAAATATGCTAGCAATCCAACAATAAAGTGCCACACAGCATCTGTCTATATTCCTGTACAGTACATAGCCCAGCTCTCAAAAAAAGAGGATATTCAACATCTGGTGGAAATGAACTGTATAATTTTACTGTTTCAAAGATTCTCATTTTGCCAAAATAAACATCCTCTTTATGTAACAATGACTTTTTAAAATCTCAAATTTTACACATACAACAGTAACAATACATACTGTAGGATTTCCACTAGAATGTACAAGGCAAGATCAGCAGGTGAAAATGAGAACATTCCCACGATCCATTTCTCCATGTTAAATCCCCACACAACACAGCACACTTAAAATACTCATATTGTCACTTTTTTTCCATTAGGAGCTATAAAAATCTAAAAAGATCTTTTATTTTACTACTTTTCTAAGCAGCCTTTTTAAAGGACAATTTGTATCAACCATGCTTGCATTCTTAGAGTTCACATAAGACAGGATTTCCTTTAAGTTCTAAAAAATGGGTCCTACTTGCCCCCTAGAATTTTATAGTGTTTACTTCTTCGTGTTACTTGTTATACGTCCTGACCCAAATCTGAAAGATTAAGTTCCTGCAGCAAAAAGGAATCCTAAAGTTTTGATAAGAAAGACACAGTCAGAACAAAGCTCCTGCTGCAAAGAAGTTAACCTCTCGGCGGGGCTTAATATAATTCTTCTTAGACTTCAGGTTGATCGCAAGACGTTGTTTTATGCCCTACAATATTGTCTGCTAGCAGAGGTCATGTGTCATGCAGATATTCTTCCTTGTATCGAGTGGCCTTTTAATTGTCTGTCAGTTCTGTCTGGGGTCCCGCCTGTGTACGCTCCAAATGCAAATATGAAAAGCATGAAAGGTGGAGCAGAGCCCGTGCTTTCATCTGTGTATCATTTTTCAGACTAACTGAAGCTAGCTTGTCATTATATTACGGCCCATGCATTAGGCACTCTTGTTTCACAGTAGCACAAATCATAGTGGGAATAGGGGCCAATCTGTCAAGCAAGGCTTCCAGGCAAATTCTTGTTCAGCACAATGGGAAATGGTACAAAATTCCTTTCTTCAAGAAAGGTTGCAGGACCTCTACCAACGCTGACAGTTTGCCTGAATATGATGCCCTCGTGACTCATACCACGGTGCCTCTGTCACGGTGTCTCAGGGACAACCTCGAAGATTTTTTTGTTTCCTTGAGTAAAGGGCTTTGCTCTTTGGCATGTTGCAACACTGAACTCACAAGTGTAAATTGCTTTTGCACCACTTTAAAAAAAAAGTCCAATTGTCTCTCAACCCATTGTGCTTTCAAATTGTCTCAATAGGATATGGCAAGAGATGATTTTCACATAGCTAAATCAATCCATTAAGCATGCAAAACCAAAGAGAAGTATAGCTCACTAAGGATCGCTACCTACCAAACATTACAAATTCTTATTCTGAAATCAACGTGAGGCTTTCCTTGCACCCCGTGTAGTTGCACTCGCTCTTTTCAGCGGACCTGAGGTAAGCGCATGAGAGAGATCAATTAATGCAGGAGATGAACTTTCCTGCTGTTCTGTATATTTGCTGCAGCGAGGCTGTGCCTCTAGGCACGGGACTAGCTCTTGCGTATGAAACGCGCTACTCTGGGGTGGCCCTGCGTCTCAGAGAATTCCCCCGAGGAGGCTGGGGGTTGGATGCTATTTGCAGAGGCCACCACCAGTGATGAGTCCTCTCGTGCTGCTTCTAGGCCCAGCACCCACCCTGCCTCACTTCTTGCTCATGGCCAAACCTATACACCTTCTCCCTGAAACAGTCGGTTGGGATGGGTGTCTGGGGAAACACTCTGGGGGCAACGGATCACCGTAGTCTGTGCCACCACTGTCTGGTAGGGGAGACGTCAGTCCATAAATATTCGCACTGAAGTCAGACCTGGGTGTTTCGCAAGTCGGTCCCATATGGGCAGCATGTGATTGCATCCAAACCGCAAAATGTCGCTTCACCTCCTATAGGCAATTTTAAGCATTAATGAATAAGAAATTGCAGTGAAATTAGCCTTTCACTTGAAAGCCTTGAGTCTGAGTATGTTTTCTGGTGACATATGTTGAAATTAAAAGAAAATAAAACTCAGGAAGTTGTCACTTATGACCTTTGTCTGCCCTTTCAAAAAGTGATAAAGTAAGTGCGTGTATTTGGATTCCTCCTAATAATACACAGACCTCTGCCATGTGAACAACTGCATGATTTTTGTGGGTATAAATTGCTAACATGTGTGTTCACATACTCCACTATGTCTAATGAACAGTATTGTGTGATAAATATAAACACTTTTATAGCTACTGATGTGTAAATTTATATATATACGCAGTCAGTATTAGGCTGCATGATAATGAACAGTTGATTTGACAAATTGTTTGGAACAGGCATTCAGAAAACCATTGTCTAATGAATTTCTGTGGGTTGAGCCACATGTCTCCTTTTTACTCAACTTGTTTCTAATAACTTATGTCTTTGGACTATGAATTCTGTACTTGGTTCATATCACTGAGAGGAGTCTCACTGTTGAACTAAAATGGAAACAGCAGGCCCAAGTTCTGCAGCCTTTTTTCTGCCAGATACCACAGTTATTTTAAAGGCGTTTGCCAAACCACTTACGAAAATTTCCATACAGGAAAAAAGGGATCCAGTAAAGTTGTAAATCATAAGGCAAATATTCTTCATTTGACAACTTTGGTCTTCTTGTGGTCTGTAAGAGAGCAATGAGTGGTTGAAAGAAGGCATGATGATTTGACTTTTCATTGTTCGAATCAGTTCACTGGCAGTCAAAAATTTTCAGGAAGCCAGCACTGATACATGTACGAATTCTCTTCAAATGTAGGGAAAACTGTCAATTCGAGAACTTTACCGTGGCTTCTCTGGGTCTAACAAACTCCAGATCAATTACAGCATCAACATAAATGGTCAACTCTGGGCAATAGGTCATGTTTCTCACTTTGCCTACTAGCTGGTAAATGAATTCAGTCCACTAGAGAGAACGATAAAGTAAAGAATGTAGGTAATTTAGCAGAATGATGAAAAGAAATGACATCAGCAGACTAAATCAGCTAGCGGTAGCTTTTAATTTCCACAGAGAACTGTTTACTTTTTTAGCCCACCAGTGAACACAGTCTTGAATGACATATTTGGAGCACACCAGAAATCTTCTTGAGCACAGCACTGTTCCTAAAGAATAAACTTTCAGTATTCACTTACATATTTTGTTTCAGATGATAGCATTCTGATATAAACTGAAGATGACCATAATTTTCCTTAGAAAAGACAAACTTGCTATCAAACATCCACCTAGCAAATTCCTCATTGGAAAGTTCCCTTATCAAGATTGTATGCAAGAGACAGAGCTGTTTTGAAAGTCAATGGTTTTAAAAAAGCTCTACTGGCTGTGTGTTTTTTAGATGCAAGCTTCAAACTGTCAGAGTGTTCTTATTGTTGATAAAGCTGGCCAGGGATTGATGCCCAGAGGGGGGTCTGAGTTGAAATTATGAGGCAAAGCTTGAATTTAATTCTCTTGGTAGGACAAGCAAAGACAGGAGAGAATATGACCCTGTTGCCATCATACTAATGGCTAATCTGTGATGATTACTGGTTGCTAAATACCTTCATTTTCTAATTTAAAAGACATATTTATGCTCTGGTTTTCAGCAGAACTATATTTACACCCTTATTAGCATTTTTCATTTAGAAAAGTGACTATCAAATATAGAAACGGAACACCTAAATGTCCTAAAATACCTTACTGTACTATGAGTATGTACAGTATGTACTGTACTATGAGTAGAAAAAGCTTCAAAACTGACTGTTACATCACTTTCAATAATTATAAAAAAATTTACATTAATATTTGTGACAAAATCTTTATTTATGTCTCTGTAAAGAGGGTCCATTAGATTGCCATTTCAAACTGACCACTGTAGAGGTTGTGAAAAAGATATCCTTGCCTGTTAGTCTCCTAACTTTCTAGAGTACAAGACAGACACCCCAAAAAGGTCAGCATAAACGAATCTTTGGCAGAAAAAAATATATGGAAAAATATTTTATTTCTAGGAAATGTGGAGCCCTAACTTACTTTGGCTTGTCAGCACATATACAGTGTAAGTCAAGAAGGTAGTCTTATTTCAGATTTAGGCACATTCAAACTATTAGCACAAAGTGACATTCCAAATTACTCCCCACCATAAATGCACCTCGGAACCAGAATCAATTGAAATATTTTACATTAAATGTTGTAGTTCATTGTGGCCTTTTCACAAGATTGTAATAATATTGTGGTATCTCTTCTGGGGATGTGACACAAGTTCAAATACTATGACCTCACCGTACAACTTGATGTGAATTTCCTTGTCTCAAATTTATTTTCCTTTCACACCACAAAGGAGTGTGAGCGTGAGTACCGAGTGAAGGTTGCTGCTAAAACTGTACTTTTGAAATGCTGTCTCTTCCAGCATTTTCAACCTCCTATTAAAGTATAAAATTCCAGGCCAGCTTATGCTTTACTAGTTCCACCCACACAGGGAGGTAGGCAGAGCACTAAGAAAATCCCTTGCCTTTCTTCAGCTGTCTTTGAGATGAGGTGTGATATTACCGAGGGAGAAAGGGAAGGAAAAAAGATTTTTTGCCATCGTACTAGCAGAGTCCAGTTTGGCATGTACACATGAGGTAAGAGCAGCCGTACAGTATCCCAATACGTTTTGATAGATCAAAAGCAGTTGCTGGCAATCTTAGACACATCCACAAGGAATTCCTTCCCCAAAGTAGGATCCATCCCCAACATCCCTTGTGTTAGTGTGACTTCAGCCAAAGCAAAGTTTTCATGAGTGGCGTAAGACTCGGTGACTCTACTCCTATGGATCAGGCTTCTGTTGCTTTTGGTACTGTATAAACATACGTATAATTTGCTACACATAAATAATTTATATATGAAATAGAAGAGTCTGTAGAACAGAGGGCCTATGTAGGACAGAGTTCACGCAAAATATTCTGTTTTTTAAAGCTATGAATATCTCCACACCTTCAAAAGCAAGGAAAAGCCAAAGTCATTGATGCAAGCAGCTAGTAATAAAAAAGTGATATTAAAGCAACTGCATAGCTTTTTTTTTCGATCTTACTGGACACTGTCATCTCAGTCTTACTGTTCAGTCAGTTCACCCTATGGAATAACTTATCCTTGGAATTCACGTGAGAGCAAGTTTTTGAGGACTAAAATTCAAGCCATGAGAGGAAGCAGCAAGAGTGAATACAGCCCAGTTTGGCACACGCACATGAAGTGAGAGCAGCCACGCGATATCCCTATCTGTTCCGACAGTGCCCAGAACAGTGCCTGGCACTTGTGGATGATGGATGGAAGTGTTAAATGGGGATCCTGAGCCCAAGGTCATGGGTGAGGCTGGTCAGGACCATTAAGGCTTATTGGTGCACTCAGGGACCCGACAAGCCAACCTTCACACTGGCAGCTAACAGATGACTTACCTTCCTCCAAATAATCAAACACGTAGGACCCAAGATGGCAAAAATCTAGCTATCAGTAACTTTTCAGTGGTTGACTTAATTCGTAACACACATAAATTAAAGACGCTAATCTAAACCACTGGATAGGAATTTTTCCTTCGTGTGTGTAAATAATAATTTTATACACTTGATTTATTTTAATTCATACTACTTTTATGTCATTTTCAAGAGCAATAAATTTTATCAGAATCTCATGGCTGAATCTCTAATAGAAGTACAAAATCAAATATTAAAAAAAAATAAAATAAAAGCCTGCTACCCATTAGTGTAGGATTTAATGTCACAGTTTCACTGGAACAGAGCTTGCACACTCAGCCAAAGATAACTGGGTGGAAATGATTTTCAAAATGTAAACAGAAAAGTCTTGGTTTGTGGTTCGTTTTTTGCTAATTTGGCTGTGACTTTTGTTTATCTGTGTTTTCTCTACAAGGGCTTGGAAAGATATAGGAATAAGAAATAGAAAGTACTTTTTTTAGTAATTTCTAATCCCTTCTTCCTTTTCTGTACAGGCACAAGCTCTGTCACTACGGTGGGACTGAATGCTAATCATGGCTGTGTTGTGACTATCCATTATTAGAGAAGCATTTCTTAATTTTAAGATAGGCTTAAAGCACAGAACAAGATTTGTGACATACTGAGATATGCTATGAGTTTGAAATAGTTCTACAAAACTGTATGTAGGTGATTAAAAAATGCTGGATTAAGACATACTGAAATTACAAGGAAGAAATATTTCATTAGAAACAAAATCCTTAACTGTTACGCTGTTTCTATAACCCAGAACTCTAGCTATCTCAGCTGCCTCTCAGCTGCGCATCCGTATTTATGATAAGGAATTCTTGTCTCCTGTAGAATGTAGAATAACATACCCATGTAATTAATTCCATAAATAAGCACATTTTTTAATTTCTACCATATTCATGTGCGGCAACTGTCTTCAAAATGGGGCATGTACTCTTTCACTTCCTTAACCCTAATTTATTTCCATGCCCATAGGCAACCCAAAATGTGGTTTGTGAGAGATTTTTAAAGGACTACATATTCCAACTGACTGATGGGAAATCATAAGGCAAATTTTATGTTGTCTGGACATGGATATAGTGAGAATGGAAAAGAAGTGAAATATTTTACCAAAATATGAAGGAAACCTTGTCATGTCCCTTGTTACTGTCTGATAGCTCACTTTTTTCTCATTTATTGGATGCTTTTGTAATATATTTTCTAATACTTGATACTGTCAGTAAAAGTAAACATTTTCTCATCATTTTAGCTATGGAACCCTAAAATATCATACCTTAAAGTCATAACCCATGGCATATAATAAAAAGAATAAAAACAAATGTGACATCAAAATGCATCCAAAATCATGTACATTATTGGCTACTTTTTATAGGCCTTCTGTGTTCTTACCATGCAACTTCAGTTGGTGTCATCTAACGTCAGTGCAGGCAGGACAACCATGGTCTTTCTTCAGATTTCAATGAATATAGCATCGAGACCTGTTGGTCACCAGTTCTACAATGTTCAGAAGCACACCTCATCCCTCACTTCGAAATTTTGTAGGATTGGTCCCACATTCACACTTAAGAAAATAATACATAAGGGAATAAGAGCTTTAAAATCAAACACTTTGTAGTGTCGTATTAAAGGGATGACAGAAATTGCTGAGGCAGAGAATCAGATAATTCAACTTTCACTACTACACTTAGTAAGCTTGTTACAGAAAGTGCAAATGGATTGCCTTGGGCATGGATGGATGATGGAATCTGGAATGTCTTTTGTCTGCAGAAAAAATTAAAAGCTTTGCTTACATGTGAAGGCATCTGAACAACAGAACTCTAGTAAATTTATTTGATCACTACTGTTTATAATTCTTCTACCACATTACTATTAGGATGAAATAAGTACACTTATAATAATGAATTAGTTTAACCTTTATCAAGTCAGACACCTTAACTAAATGCTTAGTTGCAGTGCTGGAGGCTCTCAGAACAGAACAACTGAGCTAAATGTGGAAGAGACCGTTTCCTCACAGAATGCTTTTATTTACCATTTCAGTCATCTCACTTACCATATAGGCCACTTAACAAGTTACATTCATAAAACGGTTCCTAGTTTTAGAAACTTATCACCAGTATCTTATAAAACAGCAGTAAGATTTAGCAAACTGCTAACATAAGAAAGCATTCAAAAATATAAAATTACGCAGGCTGGTATAAAAAAGAAACAAAACCATGAACTTGTAAACTGCAAATTGTGAAAAAGGGTAATCATGCTAAATAAACAGGACCCTTTTACAAAGAGCAGCAGCTGAGAACTGAAGTACAGAGAGGTATGACACTAAAGCAGAAAGTCTTGTTGAACTAAGGGACTTTTTGTGTCCTTGTCTCTAACATATTTTTTTCCTCAAGCCATGTTAAACACTATTACCATTGCTAGTTTGAAAAACGTGTTTTATTAAAGCTTAGGAAAGGCTTACCTTCCAAAAGTAGCTTTACTGGAAGAATGATCTAGAAAGTGTTCTGAAGTCCTTAAGTGACAAACAGTTTAGTATGCTCAGGAAGCAGCCTGTGAAAGGGCCATTGCATTTTGGCTCTAATCATCTTATTATAAACACTCTTGTTACACTATTCAAATGTCACTAACCATTGTGTTTGTTATCCCATTGTGATAAGGGCATTATTGCTGTACATATAATCATGCTTTTGTTTGCTTTAGGATTTTGAGGTTCCTATTTAAGTAAAAGTATTTATGAAGGTTACAATTTAAAGCACTGTACTACTGTTTCTTCAAACAACAGTAATCAGTATATAGATTTAGCCCTAACAAAGGAAGACAACATTTTTCCTGTGCAAATATTCAGCCATGTTTTAACCTTGGCAATCGATACAGCATAGTAACAAAGCTGGTCTATAAAACTTGAGATTTAAGACAACAAATATTTACTGTAGTTGCTTCAAACCTTTCTGTATACAACTGGCAATTACAACTTTACTTTGATGTTTTACTCGTAGCATTTGAAACTTCATGCTTAAATAGTTACTCTGAAATGGAAAGATTGGTTTGTATAACTTTATAGCAGACCATGCAAGCAGTAGTCTGTTGTGAAAACTGCTTGTCTCCTTAGGATTCTTCATATTTCTTTGCATTCTGTAATTTTAATGATATTTCACACTCTCCTTTTAATAACATGGGCCTCAATCTAGCACAGATCTCGAGTTAAGTATGTGCTTAGCTTTAGCTATGCATGTAGTACTTCAGAGGAACAACCTGCAGGGTGGAAGTTAAACATGCGCTTAAAAGGCTTTGCTGGATCAGGGCCATATCTGCTAATCATGCAACTCCAAGGCTACAAAGTGTCATTGAAGCTTAAGGAATTTTCTTTCTATTTACGTCAATAGGTGTTTATTTTGTAATTATTAATGTACAAATACTGTACGCACAGGAGGGAGAATGCAGTGTTTCTCTGCAGTGTTCACTTCTTGTGTTCATACATGAGAATAACCCAGGATTAATGGGACTTCTACATGTACATGTAGACGCATATTATGGGAAAAGTGGTAGTAATGTGCTAACACATTATTAGTTTATTTTTCTAATCAGTTTGATCCTTGTATCATGGATACTTTATACATGAAACCTCTCTATTTTTCATATGCTCTTCTGCTGTCCCTGGATATAGGCATTACCGGAGTACCCACGTCTTTTGCTGTCAGCACTCATAAGCAGTTTCCTGCAATCATTCAATCCTGCAGTTACTTAAACAATGACCAAAACATTCAAAATAGGTGTTGATTCCTGAATCAATTTTAAGCAGTTAAATAAATATCTCTAACAATTTTCAATAGTGCTTGTCTGCTTTCTGTATCACAACAGGGTAAGTGGGGCTGTACAAGGATAGAAATTTACTGGAGACGTAATTATAAACCAGACTATTCATAACAAAATTTCACCTTTATATTTCTTCAAGATGAATGTCTCCTTCCCAAAAATGTGTTCTGCTAGGGCTTGTCCCGTCAGCAAGCAGAAACTCTTCACTGGTATCACTGACACAAGAATATACTAAAATGTCTTCCCTAGCGATAGCCTATGAGATAAATTTTGGTGAATATTACAGAGAAGTCATTTCTTTATTTTGGGACTGGACAAGATGGGATTTGTGTGCGAAATGAGAAGTTTCTTTCCTTCTCTCTCCATTTGTAGGAAGAGTGCACACACACATTTAACTACAGATAGCCTGTCTAAAGGAGTTCAGCCAGAAAGGTGCTGAGTTCCTGTGGTCCTCGCTTAAGTTGTGTCAATGGGAATTACAGACGCTCCCTGGATCAAGCCCAGAGTGTAAGGAGGATTAGCAGCAACTTTTTCCAGAAGAAAGATGAAACTGATTCTCCTCCACTCTCAATGTTTGAAAGATTTACAGTAATGACACATGCCAGGCCTAAAAATCTATTCAAGTACCAGTAAATTCAGGTCTTTTTTGTGTGCTTTAAGAGTATCATGATATCAATTTCTTTTGGCAAGAAATACCTAATGGTAATCTTTTCCTGCATTCCATGAGAGTTATTAGTCAAAGTAATAGTTTATTTTTTTACCAGAAAAATAAACCATAACGCACTCAGGGCTGCAGTTCACTAAACCATAATTCTACTTTGTTTGACTTACAAAGTGCTCTATATTTTGAAAAATTGTTCTGTAATGGATGAGGGATCTGTGAAAAGTTCTACCCCACATTAATTGGCTAGTTCTATTGGAATTGCCACTGAATGAGACCACCAAGAGTTATCTTCCAAGACTGTGCTACTGATGAGATAGCATAATGTATAAAAGAATTCATGCTGAAAACAACTTTAACTGCCTTGGCTAATCTTTGGTAACAATGTGAAAGCAATGCTGAGTTAAAAATAAGTCTTCTAGAGAAATTGTAGATTCTCCAGTGACAGCAAAGCTGTAAAGTGATACATAAGAAAGGGCCGTAACAGGTTAATAAAAAGAAAACAAATGTTAATAAAAGTTACGTTTACAAAAGAAGACATATAATGTATATGCTGTGCTATATAAAGTATATGGCATTCAAAACGTTCCTTGCTCTACCTTAATAATTATGGCATAGACATGAAACTAATTCAGTTTTTATAATAATTAAGTAATAAAAGCGCTAAGTAAAAGACAGATGTGTATGTATGGCATGCAGGTATACAATATATACCAAAAAGCCTATATTCCAACATCATATACATTGCTCAGGAATTTAATTAGGATGCCCTTTTTTCATTTCTAAAGAGAAGAATTTTTCATTTTTGTCCTCTTAAATATTGCATCACTGTATTAATAATTTTTATTTCCAAAATCTAAGGAAATAACATACATGTATACATATATAAATATATATATATATTAGTCTACAGAGTATAGAACCAAGCACTCTGGGTCTATCTCTTTAAATGACTCCTAATAAATTCATCCTTAAGAAAACTCATTGTTTCTTAGATAGAACAGATAAGATGTGGTTGGAAACACAGCAGCAGTGGATTTTTTTCTCTGAAAAACAATTATATTTGCTGGGGACAATGCTGTAAATCTTAAGAGCATCCATGGTAAAAGACAGTAACAATACAATAGTCTTTAGCACATCAGTCACGAGATGGCAAGACACAAACAATAACGAAAATAATAGGATATGTGCAGCTTTATCATCATCTATTTCATATGCAATATTTACAATGATCCTCCCCACAAAATGACAATATTATTTGACAAATGCTCTGAGCAGTTTTGTTGTTTGTTTTTTGTAAATCTGGATCACTTTTCCACCCACTATATTTTTTGTTTACATATTAAGTTACCCTCACAATAGCTGTTTCTCAGTAATTTTGCATACGTATAAACACTTAGTTACCAATGATAATGTTCTTGATGCAAAAGGGGTTCAGGAATTCCAATTAATAAACATTTTCTACCAAATAATTTAGATCACTCCAAATATTTACTATAATCATGCTTTGTGAGCATTAAGTGGTCTGTGTCCTGTTAAGAAGCAAGGAAATTTTCCTTTCCCTTTGGTAGTGAAATTCCATGTTCCACTGTATTGGTTAGTGAACTATATCAAGTCTTTGACATTATAGTTCTCAGAAATTCTGTTACTGATCTAGAATTGAGTTTCTTATGCCCTTACTCTCTCTTAGATAACTTGGTATGACTTTAAGCAGAACAGAAGAGAAAAAAGGGATATGCCTCTGGAAGGGGACTTTGAAATACCACCTATTTGAAAGTGCTATGAGGGTAAAATGTTAGAGTAAGTTTCAAAAGGGATATATTGGTGAGCAGGAAGCAGGAGCTCTGATCACAGATGCGTGAAAATTCATGGCATGGCTCTGCAATTTACTATACAAATGTCATTTCTATATACATGGTGTGCAAAACAGAGAGAAAAACCACCTCTTCTTCTTACCCCACCAAAGACAAACAAAAACTGAACCCACTTATGTTAAAAGAATGTTATTTAAATTGTGAAATGAAGCACTTGAAAGTTAGGAAATGCCAGAAGGCAAGTTATCCATGTAATGTTAAATATGGCCTCCTACAATGCATGCTTTATAATATAGGGTACAGTTTAGAAGTACTTAGATGTCTTATGAGCTTGCTTTTAATGGCACTTAGAAGCCTGACTGATTTCTGCGTTGGTAAAAGTCTCATCAACAATCCTTATTTACTCATACAGTATTCTTGTCAGTAAGACTATACCCTTATCCAGGGCACAAAATTCACATAAGGTCAGAAGAAGCCAGTTCTCACCCATACAAGATTTTCTTTTGTAGTACGTGAATCCTTCCCCAAACAATACACTTATTCTCATGGTTATCATATTACTACAAATGTAAAATAAAAAACCACTTCTTCACTGGCTGAAAGTATCACACACTGTGAAACTTATTTAATATTCTGTAAGCATCAATTTCATCCAGAGAATTCCTAACACTTCCAAATTTTATGTGATTACTTTTTTCTCCTCTCTTTGCTTTCCACTTTAAACTTCTTCTCACCAACAAAAACAGCATTAATTGAGACCAGTACAGCAGCAGTAGTGTATCTACAGCTTTGTGGGGTTTTTAAACAGTGAAGCTATCCCAATGCCAGCAATTTTTATGATGATGTGAGTTAGTTCTGTTGCAAAAAGATTTCACACTCAGCTAAATATGTTGGTTTTTTTCTTCTCTATACCTCTACTCTTGAAGAAGATTGACTTGCCTGCTGTTTAGTAGAGGATTAAAAATTCACTGCCACTGCTAGAACTGCTGTGAACACAAGTGTTTAGATTTGCCTAGACCAGAACTACGTATTATGGCAATGTTTTCAGAAGTAAGCACAGAAACCCTAGTCCTTGTCTGCTTTCCAACAGCAGCAAGAGAATGTCAGATACATACTTTAATTACTCATTATTTTGAAAATATTATTGTTATTCACAATTATTCAGCACAGCTTGAGATACCTTCTGCTCTGTAACTCTGGGAACCACTGTGGAATCAAACTGAAGGCTCCATTAATGCTTGGATAAACTGTTCAAAGAGATGGTGGATTCAGGTAGTTTGCTTCACAATATGAAACAAACCATCTGATATTTGTCTGTCCCTAGTTAAAATTCTGTTCACTCACTTTTCTTTCAACCTCTCATCTCAGCTGCTTGAGCATGCTTGGCAGGAACTGTGACAACGAAACACTGACAAAATTTCAATAAAATATGACTGAATCATAAAAGAGATGAAAGAATGAAGTTGTACCTTGTGAAGCATATATTTGAATGTAAAAGGAACAAGCTTACCTCTTGTATCACTCAAATTGTTTTAAAATATATCCAGCCAGGATCACCTATGGAAAAAAGAAATGGGTTGGAAGAAGGCTGCATTTGAAAACTTTGCTTCAAGTGTTTAACGACATTATCTTTTCTGAATAGCTTTTTTGAGAACTGCATCATTTAGATTTTTGTGATCATTTTCTTTATTAAAAAGGGTAAATAATTCAGGGGTTGGGGTTTTTTGTTTCTGACTTACTTGAAAAAAGAGGCACTCAGCAGTGTTGGAGGATTACTGGAATCTATATCCTGTTTTCTGAAGACAAATAATTAGAGGTGGACAAATATTTCCATGGATGTATCAGTTTCAGAATGCAACAAACTTTGCCTCAGTGTAGTGCAAATGGTGCTATGCCAGGATTTTTTAGTTATATGTTTTTTTCCCAATACTTTTAGCCACATATTTACAAAGCCTAACGTACTACTGTGGTATTTAGGCGGTGTTGCAACTTTTGACAGTTCCGTATAGGTTAAGCCAGTGTGAAAGTGGAGCAACAGAATGAATCAGGTCTTGGAATTTATATACAATAGATAAAATTCACCTAAGCGCTGGAGTTGAATGAATTCATCTTATTTAAGCTCTTCACAGAGCCTGTAGGACCAGTCTGCATGCTGGTGTAATGGTCATGGCATTGTGCACAGGATATTTTTGCCTTTCGTCTTTCTTTTTGTCTCCCACTGCCAGCCTAGCACTCACAGAAAGGTCAGGTGGAAACTCATTTAGCTTCTGGAAAATAGTGTTTTCCAGGTATTCAGCCATCATATTTTTACTTTTGCCTATGGCCTTATGTTTTTAAAATTGTACAGGCTCGAGAGTACTTCTGAATCTAACCCCATCTTCAAATCAGATATATTCAATTCAAAAGTAAAATCCAATATGTTTCTAAACTTTCCTGATACAAGTCTAGGTAAAAAGCTGAGGTCCGTGAAAAAATGTACAAAAGTTGCAATAATGTATTGCATCTAAATTAACAATGATTAGGCATTATTAGATTAGACAAAATAATCTAAAAATCCTCTTGAATTTGGACTGAACTGTGCAGTTTCAAGTTAAAATTTGTCTAATTGACCATTCTATCTAACTGAGGTGTGACTAATACAGATCCAGGTGAATATCTGAAGCAAATAATATTTATAGTGAACAAAAGGAAGGTGATACATAAACTTGACATTGAATGATATGTCTTGATTTTATGTATCTTCTGTCTCTTTTTGATTCCTTATTCATGCTTTTTTCAAAGGATAGAGGTACGTGGTTCTATATAATTATGCTTTGAAAATACCAGTAAGTAATGCAAATAGGAAAGAAATAAATTTAGTACTCTAAATTTCTAGAATTTAACCATTTAACCAAGAATCTTTCCTTGTCATTCTTCCTATAGAGAATAAACTTTCAGGTGAACTAAAAACATTCTTTAATTACAGGAGTGCTGTGTACATTGCTCATCGACCCCTTGGAAACTATAATCAATGTTTAATATATTTTATGTTCTCCAGTAGGATCTTATTCAAGAAAGGAGCAAATGGTTTGCATGAGTCAGTCAACACTCACTGTCACACATGAGGGGTTTGAGACCCTCCCTGGGACAATTCAGTGGCTGGTGTGTAAGGTGGCTTCCTATATTGTTTGTGCACATCTTTTTGCAAAGATGACCTGCTTTGTTCAAGACTTTGATCAGCATCTGTCAGCCTCCAAGTCCTCAGAGACATTTTATTTTAAAGCATTACTTCATTATATCAAAACCCATTATTACATCGTGTTATTTTAGATTATGCCAGGAGGTGACAGGATGTCAACAGATGGAATAGTATAGTGACAACTCAAAAGTCAAAATAAAAAGGCTGATTTAGACTGCAACTCGTGTCAAAATTATTTGATCTGAATCATTATGGACCAGAATACGAGGACACAAAAAAAAAACAGCACACGTTTTCTCCCCTATTGCAATCTACTGTAAATGTGAACAGTAGCATATCATTACGTCTCACATGGTGAACTGGAGCAGAGAGGAGAACACTCTAATAAGCTTCAGTGAAATTACAAGTCAGCATAAACCCGTCTTGAACCAGTGGTATAGCCTTACTATAGACAATTTACAGTAAGCATTACAAGGAAGTGCTGATACATTGCAATAAAAAGTTGCTAATAAGACAAAGTCAACTAATGTATTTTGATGCCCTGTTCTTAAATAAAATTTTCAAAACTTGAAGCTATCTAGCAGCATCTAGCAGTGATGGGTACATCACCAGGAGGCCTCAAACAGTTCAGCTGCAGTAAACAAAGAAATGGTCAACCTCTGTAAAAACAGAAAAGCCAGATACTGATCTGCAAACCACTTTAGGCACCATAATTAGAGTTGAATGCAGGAACAAACACATAATAGAAATAAACATGTAGGTATTTTCTGTTCTCTACAGGTAATCGAAGGTACCTCCAAAGTAACCAACCTGGCAATGCCTTAAGAAGGAAAATAGCTATTTTCTCATCAGCTTTTCTTTATGCACTGCAAATTTTTTCACAGCAGTTACATAAGAGGACTTTGTGATTAGATGAAATAACAGTGCTAAGAAATTATACTTTAGAACAAAGAGACTGAAGGAATGTCAAGTAAGCAAGATCCATAAGATGACATTCAGTCTCTGAGTTTCCCAGTACTTGAAAATATTTCCCACATGACAGGTTGCTTTGGTCCTCTTCCATTCTTCATAGCCCTAGGAAACAAAAAGCAAACAAAAACTTCATTGCTTTATATATATGAAAAGCCAAATAAATAAGATTTGATAGTTTTCCCCAATGTGTCAGCAAAATTGTTTTCAGAGGGAAATTTGCACAGGCAGACTCTTATAGCTCAATGTGTGTCGTCTTAATCATATTAACATGGAAACATAAAAGTTCATAAAGCAATACATACTCCTTTAGAAATAAAATCCACATGAGAAAGCTAAATCCTGAGGCACTTACTCTTTTAACAAAATCTTTATCTGACAGTCTCCTACTGAAGTCAAAGGAAATGTGCTGGAGTAAAGTATTTAGGATTTACTCAACAGTGTGACTTAATCTGAACACACTGATATCACAAAGACTAATTACATAACCTACAGTAATATCATATAGTCCATATTTTTTCATTTGAAATTCATATAAAGATCCATATCTTTTGCATACTCTCTATTGAGAGAGATGTTTCTAGTACTGTATGTCTACAAATTATGTTACTGGAGCTAATTATAATCAAAAATAGATCCCAAGGAAGTAACACTTTTGAATGAACTTGTGGTTCTGGCTCCTTTTGCTGGGCTGGACCCTGTGGACTGTGTCCCCCTAGACATAGATAGTGATTTGTCTCCACACTTTGCCAGATGGAAAAAGGGAAAATCCTGCCACATCCTGGAATTTTAGCTGGGGAAGTCTCTCAGGAGCATGGGGATGACTCCAGCTCACCCTCCTGGCCAGGCGCCATGGTATGGCAGACAGACATTCTGTCCTCCTCCTCCTGGCACCACCTGTACTTCCAGTCATGGGGAAGGGCTTACATGTAGACTACGGAAGAAAGAAGCTGTGCAGCATATATACTGCCTATCCCTCAGCCACAGACATTGCTGGCAGCATCTCCACCGGGCCCCCAGGTATGTCTCCTCTGAGACCTTCTCTCCCAAAGCACACACATGACATCTAGTGATCTTTCTCACTTGCACGCACAGTGGGCAGAGCCCACAGTGGATCAGCGCAGCTCTTCCATGCAGCTGGACCTCTTCAACCTTTTGTTTAACCCTCCAAGAGAGTCCCAAATGCTCAAGATTCAACAGGTATTTTACAGGGTGTTTTGGCCCCTTGTCGAAACACCCGTCTTCATGGATTCTAACCATGCACAAAGCACTGCCAGGAGACCTTCCCTCTGAAGTTTCTGCTTTTGGTTTCTCACAGTTTGTTGGATGGTTTTACACTGATTTTTTTCAGAAGACTCATTTATTCTTGGGCCATGTAATACAGGGGGAAAAGAGGAAGAAACGTGGCCTTAAGAGACAGGCTAAAAAACTCTACTCAGCCAATTCTAGGTCATCTGGATGTGTTAAAATAGCCCACTTTTATGTTTAAAAGGTAGACTCCAAGTGTTTCTATCACTCAGAGTCATATGTGCAACAGCACATATGTCTTAAAACTTCATACTAGGCTATTTATTGTCTCAAATAAGTAATTTGAGCTTTGTCTTATCTGAGAAAACTTAACTTTGAAGTGGATATTGTTGCCTGCCTATGTAACGGTGGAAGATATCTAGAGCCTTCTGAGCTGCCTTTACCATGGAAAAAGGAAAGGATGGTGGGCAATTTGAACCTACTCTGAATGTTTCTTGGTTCCTGCAAACCTGGCGCAGGGTTGGCACTGCTGTGTGGATTTAGAGTTCCTCCCCGTCCTGTTCCCTTCAGCTGGTGGCTCTGCACTGTCTCAGTGAGACACTTGCACTCAACACAGACCGGGAAACAAAGATGCATCAGGACAGTCACAAAGAGTCATCAATCAAGCCTGTGCCTAGAGACCTCATATGATGTTCTCAATGTCCTCACCTACTTTACATAAACGGTACCTGGAAGATCTCCTCTGATGTTGCCACTGAAGATACGTATGTGCGTGCATGTTGACATATAAATGTATTCACTCACATACACGGCAACTGGAAAGGCTGTAGAGGTGTCTACTGTTAACATACATTCTCAGTATACTAAAAGAAAAAGTATGAAATGTGATATTTTGTTATACTTTTACATTTTGTGAAAAAAGATATTTTTGGGTGGCCAGCATCCATTAGGATAGCCAGTTGTTTTACACATCTGTTCAGGCCCTGATGGCCCCTAATCTTTAAGTGAAGAAGAGACCTAAACATCAGTGTAGGTGGGACAATATCGATATTGGCAGGTTACAGCGTTTCTGGATGTACATTGAGGACCCACTGTAAGCTGTTGGGTCTGTTTTGGGAGAGGAACTGAATAGTCAGAAATGAGTTAGAAGGAATCTGGATGTAACCTTTCTTGGATGACCTCAGCACAATAGCTGTAATGGTTCTGTAAAGGGCTAAACCAGAATATACGTAAAATCACATCTACCTTTCTTCAGTTGCACCAGAGTTCCCCTAACTTCACTGAATTGGTCTGTTTAACAGTGAGTCTACTTAATCAATTAGGTTTGCTTCTTAAATTAAAAAAAAAAAAAATTATTTCTTTGAATTTTTAAAGCTATTGGTTGAAGATCTTAAAAGACATGAGGCTATATGTTTTACATTGATATGACCTTATCATATGACCTTACATTTCATTCTCCTTATACACATCCACTTATACTGAAACTTGATTTTAGACTATGGATACCTTACACATACATCTTCACCTATAGTAATGCCATATGATAGAAAAATCTTATTTTATTACTCACAGATTCTCTGTTGCCCATTACTCTGTTACAAATAATTTTTTTCAGTGCAAGTGTTTACAGTTTAATACTTAGCGACATGTGTAGCCATATTGCTGAATTTGTATTAAAATTATAGTTCGTTTTAAAAATTACAATTTAATATTGTATGTACAGAAAAGTTCCCTGAGCAGCTGTACAAGAAAAAAAAATTATCTCCTAATTATGCATACCTCTGTAAATCCTGAAGGCCTTCCAGCATAAATTCAGTTTCTCAATGATTACACATAGCATCATTTCTTTGAAAGAAAAAAAAAAAGTAAAAACAAATTACAGTATTAGCTGTACTTCATACAGATGGAGTAAATTTTCAAAAAGGAATTGTCACAAACTTTGACAGAGAAAGTTTGCTTGCCTGTTCCATATATGTAAATGTAATATATAACCAAAGCATTTGTCCAGTATTATCTACAAGAAAGAGCAAGAAGAGAATTAGCAAAGCAGAGATTACTTTTCCTCACCAGCTTGGGCAGCGTAGATTTTATTGGCAATTAGAGAAATAGGCCCTTGGAATGAGGCTTCTCCCCTGTTCTGGCTTATCTTCACATAGCAACAAAGCACGAACAAAGCTGTTCAATTAAAGGAATGCACATTAAAAAATACAATAACTGATTTGCATCATCCCAGTGATTTGGGATTGATGTCTTGTACCTTTTAATAGCACAGCTTGATTATTCAGTACTCATTGGGTCTCTTGCCAGTCATCGGGCTTTTCCAGCTGCAGACTGTGGTCATTTACAGTTTTACAGACACTGGAGAGGTCTGTCTGAAGGATAAGAAAACACAAATTAGCCTTTGCAGATTGGCCTCAGTCAATGCTGGCTTTGTGCTACAATATCCTCATTCAAACAGTTGGATATATCACTTTAGGCATGTTGTGTCAAAGAATTATCCAGAAAATGACTAGAAGGATGGTTTCCCTTTGTGTGTTATTGTGTTTTTGAAGCTTTTGAGGCTTTCTGAGCATCTTTGAAATGCAACGCTATATGTATCTGTTGCAAAAGGCAGCGGTAGCCAAGTTGAGAATTTTAGGCCAGACATTTTGCAAAGAAACAAGAAAATGCAAATAATCGCTTCATTAGTTGCCAAAGCAAAATGGCAAAAGCCCCTTTTTATAATTTTTCTCCTTCTAAATGAAACCGTGATAGTGCAGATGATATGTTTCCAATACACAGACATTCCCTAAACTGTGTGCTTTACAGAGAAATCACAAAATCTTTGACTTGATTCCCCAAATTTAAAATAAAAATAATGATATCAGTGAGGGGGTTTTAACCTAATAGTGGAAAAAATATTAATATTTTCATGACTGTAATATCTAAACACATGCAGTGAGAACTTATTCAAATTTTGGTGTCTTTTTAATTCAAGATTTCACAATTTGAAGCCCATTCTTTGTTCATTAGTCACACATATCATTTGAAGAAGCCAAAGGGCTATTGTTTGGTCTCTGAATAACCACTAAAATGTGAACTCCACCTTGGGCATGGTGTGTAGAGCAAAAACGTTTCACTGAACATAGTACATTTTTAATTCAAGACATATAGCTTGAGAATGTCAAACTTTTTCACAGGAAATTTGCCCAAACATGTGGCATTCATTATCTAAATAATTCATTACAACCTATTCACTCAGCTTTATTATTAATAAAATTTTCTTTGAAATAGTTGAAAATCCTATGGATTTTAAATTAGTTAGAATCTGAAATTTTTAGAAGTGACTGCATTACTGTTCATATTTGACAGTGTTGATACTGTCTTTTTCTGGTGGAATCAAAGAAATGATTCTTTCCTCTAAAAGTAGTGACAATCATAGCAAACCCCCAAAACATTTGCTCTTCTATAGCATTAGCCTGAATGTTCAACATATCTTGCAGACTGGATCTGACAATCATTTCTGTTTTCTTTGAACCATCTCCCTCTTCCTGTCTCATAATAAAAGGGGAACATTTGGCGGGGGGTGGGGGGGGTGGCGGTTCATCTGCACATGGACTGGTTCATTTTATCCATAATGTATTAAGTCAGTCAAGATAGTTTCTAGAAAACGCTATTTGCAAACAGATACTTACATCTACTTAATTAGTTTTAAACTACATTCATTTTATGGACGGTAATCAAGATCTCATTTCTGTTACCAGCATATTCCTCTACTTAAGTAAACACCTTACAGAGAAACGTAAAATTAAATGCTGTTCTTAGGGATGTTTTTCTCGATTGGGGCATAATAACAGACATGGCCCAGACCTTGCTTGTTTTGTCCAGCTCCTGACTCTACATATGAAAACCATACATCTCCCTGGAACAGGGCTTGGCAAAAGCATTTCTGTCATATGTGGCTTTGTATTCTGATGGAAAGTCAGAGACCTGAATTTATCACTCCATAAAACACCTACTACTATTCCGATATGTTTTGTGCTAATACTTAAGTATAAAAACAAGATAAAAGTCATTGTAATTACATTCATCCTTTGCTTCTAATACATCTCTTTTATTAGGTTTGAATGTACAGTAGTATCAGTACTGAAAACCTTTAGAATTATTTCTGCATGGACCAAAAACACCTCTTCTCTGGAGTGTTTTTATTTGCTTACCTGGATTTTTCCCTTTTCATGAAGAGAAATCCCATAACTCTGCAGATCAAATTCTGTCCATTTATTGAGAGGTTTCCTGACATCAGAGTCAGAATGCACTGTCAAATGAGGAGGGCGGGAACATTAAGAAACAGAAAATATGAAAGCAGAGGATAAAGTGGCAATTTAACATTCCTATAAGCTGCAGCAGGTTTAATATACAACCAGTGTGGTCATTCAAGAAAATGAATAAGACAGACAATCATATGCTGCTTTGTGAAACCTTTTCTTTCAGGGACATCACATTCTCTAATATTAATTATCTAGTCAGATATGGGATTTTGATATGTGTAGATATAAGTAAATCTCCATAGTGACTTTTAAACAGTATATTTAAAGACAAA
Source organism: Haliaeetus albicilla (assembly GCF_947461875.1). Classification (NCBI taxonomy): domain Eukaryota; kingdom Metazoa; phylum Chordata; class Aves; order Accipitriformes; family Accipitridae; genus Haliaeetus; species Haliaeetus albicilla. The sequence goes on along the minus strand of NC_091485.1, from coordinate 7,970,946 downwards.
TATATATTTTCTGACTATTAGCATGTTCTCTTACTTGATTTTAGGGCAAAGTCATAATTTCTACAAAAGTTGGGCTGAGTAAAATGTGAGTAACCGTACCTTACAGTGCCAAATTTTCTATACCAACAGTAAAATAAACATATGAAAGAAAGAAAGAAAGAAAGAAAGAAAGAAAAGAAAAGTAGCAGCAGAGACAAGCTAATCATCTGAAAGGAAAATTCCAGAAATGCTAGAGGGATTTTGGTGCCTCTTCTAGTGACTGGTGTTAGCATTTAGTGTTGCATTGAGCTGGACTCTGATTGATATGTAAATGTATGCTTTCAAGGCTTTATGTATCCATTAATGTAAAATTGTAATATGTCTATGGTATCACAAATGTATATGCAAATGATGGTGATATTTGTGGTCATTCAAAAATGGACAATTAAAAAATTCTAACTTCTTATTCTGAAGGATGTAAATTAACATTTAGACCCTATTTTTGCCTCTTCTTCCATTGTTAAGCATTTTATATCAGAAATGAGATATGCTAGCAAGGGTAAAGCAAAGCAACCACAATTAATCTGCAAAGAGAGAAGTCATTTATAATTTTTTTCTCTCAAACACATTGTACGAATGCATAATATTCTTCTGTTAGAAATTCTGTTGCAATGAGAAACACGATAACTATTGAACAGTATAAACCAACATGTTTTGCACTAGGCATTCCTATGAAATTCTGTTGTCATTTCAGATTTTTCTGTTCATTTTGACAAACTATAATAGAGCACTCAGCTCCACTTTCCCTCAGGTGGATATACAATTTCTACTAAAATAACTTAACCATTAAATTTGGCTGATACTGAAAAATGTTGGCTGAGACATTGATACAACAATTGTAAATTTAAATGCCACTGTTTGAGTAGATTTAGTAATGTAAGGTACACATTCAAATACCCTGAATACTAGTTTGAGGTCTCCCCTGTAGATTTTTGTTTACAACCAGGCTCTTTCCTACAAGCTTCTGGTGGGTTGGGAACACCAAGAGGAACCTCTGGTGATATATTCCCTATGAAAACAAGTGCTTCCAATTAAGTTTAATCTATTATTTCCTTCTGTACTGCACTTCTGTAATATTTTTATACGTTATCTTCAAAATGTACAAAAACCAGGAGAATAGAAAATACTGTATGAAAACTCTCAAAAACTTCTATTTTAAAGCCTTGAAAATTTAAGCCATTTCTTTATCTACCCATTTGCTGGCACTGTAAACTGTTGTTGCAATTAAGTTATTTCCTACAGGTTTTAGAAAAAGATTAAAGTAAGACCAGGTTAGGAATAAGAAATTCTGTCTTATTAATGAGTTTTAGACAAGTTCTATGGAAAACAGTAGTTTCTGTTGTTATTTGCATAACATATGTTGTAGCTTGCTAAGCAACTTACATGGAGCTCAGTCTGAAAGTAATTAAGAACATAGTTTGCAGTAAATAAAAGTTCCAAATCAACAATTTGTTTCTCTGCTTTAAAAAATAAAATCATTAGCATGCTTAACTCTTGAAAGTTCAGAAAGAAACTGATAGGCAGTGAACTGCCAAAGGAGAGAGGTAGGATGTTCCTTTCACTACTCCTTATGTACAGCAGAAAAAGAACATACCAGTAACAGCTGACTAATACAGCTTTCACGTCATCATCGGCAAGTTACACCTTGGGAAACAAAAATCCGCTTAAAATTCCAGACAAAATCTATTCTGTTGCTTTTTAGGACTGCCTAGCCCTATCATATACGAAATCACTAGACACCATCATTCTTAGGGTGAAACTCCTCCAGACAACTTTGCTTGTTCAGAAGCATTCAGATGAGCCTGTAACCCTCGCCTAAAACATTTTTTGTGATCTAGAAATAGAGAATTGACTCAACACTTTGCAAGTGCTAATTTGGGTAAGTCTTAGGTCCTATCTAGAAGTGGACCTGCACTGAACTCCCTTGCTGAGAGCACCTCCTTCACTAAGGGATGTCTTCTCCTGGAAGGCCAGAAAAGGCATTGATGGAAATATAAGAAACATGAGTTCCATCAGAGGTGATCCAAGGTGACACTGGACTCAGCCCTGTAGAGATAAGGGCACTCTCCTGAGAAGTGAAAGGACTAAGGTTTTGGCTTCCTGCTCTCAGAACTTTTAAAATTTTATTCAGCAATACTCTAAGAAAAAATACATATATATTCAAAGAAGCAGTGTCTGGGACAACTAAGCACCATAAGCAATGCAGGTCACAGTGCAAAACCAGAAGACAGTCGATATAATAAAGAGGACACACAGACATGGACATCTGTATGGACCTGGAGCCCAACTGTACAACAGTAACATTCAAGGAGGGTGACTGACCATTCTTTGATTTGCAAAACCTTAAGTGGGCCTCTTGGAGGGTTAAGTGACCTCAAAAAATGCAGCTAAGGAATGAAGTGTATTTACTTAACACTGTTTCCTCCTGGAAGTCACCACTCTCCTTTTAAAAGAAGACGACAGACAGAACACATAGGATCTGGCTTAGGATTTGTCCCCAGGTTTGTAGAGTACCTTTAGATGACATGCCCCTTGAAGGCTTTTGCCATCACACCTGTGGTACTTGATAATGGTCTTCTCCGTGCATTCACACATTAAAAATCTAGGTTAGATGGAAAATTCTATCCATTTTTATTTTCCCTTTTCATTTGGCCAGTGCAAGGGCAGGTATACTTAGAAACAAATTTTTAAGGCAAAAGATCCTGGAATGAGGTCAGCGACTGGCCAGGAGAAACACTGACTTCAGTTGCTGTCACGACCCAGACTGGACAGACCAGGGAGCCGTGTTTAATTTGAAATTCCCTTGGGCTAAATGAAGGTGAAATAACACCAAATGATCAATTAAAGATTTTATTTATGACAGAAGCAAAGTGAACTGGGGAGGCATGGTAGTAGGTGGCAGGTTTTCTCACAACAGGAATTGGTGTAAGACTACTTCTGTAAACTGTGTAACCATATAGATCAGTTCAGGGAATAAGGAGATCCCTCCCGTTGAGTCCCGAGGTTCAGAGCAGACCCCCTTGCTTTCCAGACTCCTCCTCAGAGAAGGGTCTAGGGGCGGCTGGATCCACCCTTAGTCCCAGACTTGGTCAACGGTTTATATCTTGAAACGGATGAGGTGTAGGGATTGTGGAAAAGGAAAAGGAAAGAGAGAAGAAGACAGAGAGAAAAAGGAAGAGAGAAAGATTTCACCGGTCCTGGGTCCAGCGTTGGTTCAGTCAGCTGAGGGATCCAGTCCTGGTGGGCTTGTGCACCTGGGGCTTCAGTGTATGTCCTTTTATCATCCTTGCCCCTCCTTTGGTCGGACGCCTGAACTCCTCAGGTTAACGAGCAGTTTGTGAGCCTTTGGGCTTGGGGGTCATTTGTGGAGTAACTTCTCCTTCCCTGCAGACGTGGCCGTGGTTTGATCTTTGTATCAGAACAGGGAGCTGCGCACCCTCCAGCACGCCCTCCCCCTCCTGTTGCTGGTGTCTGAGCTGATGGGCTTTTCACCTTGGGGCCTTGCTGTGCAGGGTTTGTCTTTAAGCAGAACTTGCCCCACCACAACGTTTGAGACATTAATTCTTTCAGTCTCTCACCACTGCCTAAGCCGCCTCACCTACTCCTGTTTAGCTCCCTGTGTGGCAGAATGAGCCCAGGCACCAGTGGCCACTTTTGTTTTCTGGCCCACATATAAATGCATAATCCTTCATCCAAACAAGAAAGACAGTCCTAAGATAGAAGGCTGGGTTGGTGATGTGTTATTTATCAAAAATACAGAAAAGTAATCCAAAAAATGAGTGTCTAGAAAAGAAAAGAAAAGAATTTGCACTCTACAGGGATCTGGAAAAAATAAATTTTTGACATAGAGTATTTCTCAAGATTTATTTCCATGTTATTTTGTATCACCAGCTAAAGAACAATATCACAAAATTTACCTTAATAAAATGATTCTTTCAAGATTTAGTATATTGTTCTAAGCATGTATATTCAAAGATAATATTTGATCGTTTCCTGAACTCCTTAAAAATGTACTTGTGATTTCATACTTCCAATATAATAATTTATTTTAAATTTAACTTCAAACTACAAATTAATGCTGATAGGGGGTGGTTCTGGAAATCAGAACTAATAAAATAAGAACAGTATATACAAATTATAACATTGAATCTATTAAATGCCTAGATAGAGCTATGGCTGTAAAAGAATTTCCCTTATAAAAACTATAAAATTCCTCAGATTTAATTATCAAGGAAATAATGATAAAAATTCAGCCATTAAATGATCTTACACCTCCAATGCTACTTAAGGATTTCTGAACAATTGTTAAAGTTATTCATACATGAGGTATTCAGGAAAAATAAGGATTTTTTTCTTATAGTAAATATATAAATATTCAAAATATAATACAATTGAAACAAGAATTAGTTGTATGAGCAGTATGCAAGTCCTAATTAAGTAAGTATCATTGCTTAAGCATATTTCAAGCTTTCAATATGAGTAAAGTTTAAGAATGTATTTATAGATATCCATATACTGAGAGCTTTATCTGCAGCACAGGAAAGCTATGATGCTAAAAGCATTTTAACAAATATTAAAAGATCTTTCTAAATTAAACATGCTACATGCTTCAAATTAAGCATAAACTTTGATGTTAGCCTCAACAAGGATTAATCACATGGCTAAAGACTGTCTAAATCCCTAAAAACTGTTGCTGTGAAAATCTGCACAAATTTGTCATCACAATAAGCATCTGCAGGATTTTTTCTAACAGATCTTTACAGAATGCACAGCAAACAGGTTTAGATCACATAGTGCATGAAAATTACCTTAAATATTCGAAAAATTACAGGCTTGAAATACTTATAGTTTAATCTTTTCAGGATTGGATGAATATATATTCCTAAAATTTCTTTCTAGATTATCCATATATTTTTACTGGTTGAAGATATCAAATTTTTCCATTTCTGCAAACGCATAAACTGTAATCTGGTAAATATTCAGTAATGCAGATCATTTGGAAAAGAAAATGCTTTCAGTAAAGAAAGGTGAAGTAATAATATGTATAGTATGAGGTTCAGATTTTAAAGCTATATATTTATTTTTATGCAGGCAACAGCTGCTGTGATTCTAACACACTTAATGAAAGGCTGAAGACTTTGAAATATTGTAAGCTAAACTAAACACAAACAAAAAGATACAGACACACAAATCAAAAGAAAAAAAACCCTATATTTTTGACGGATAAAATCCTGTGTGAATCCAGACAAGGTCCCAAACTGCTGCCTGTGCTGTTCTGGGTTATCCAAAATTAGAAGATGTAAATACCATCTGCAGATTTTACTGCTTGGACGTCTTGAATTTCTGCACTTCCATAGCCAAAAAGCAGGTCTAAAAATATTAAGAATCATCCAAAATGATCTGAGGAAGGTTTAAGCTAAAAAAGGGGAAATAATTCATAAGACCAATATATTTCAGTTCCAGAATTACACTTTCATGGGTTTTGCTATGCTTTTGCAAGGAAATGAAAGAAAATCAGTAGCAATTAAAAACATCATGCAGAATCTTTCTGTCAGTTACACCAATGTAAAATGAGTGCAACTTCACTGATTTCAGAAATGTTATTCAAATCTTCATGGGCTTCACTGTAAGCACACTTGGACTAATTTTCTTTACTGTCCTATCATTAGAGGCAAACACACAAGGTCTTGAATGTGGACACTGACAAACATTTTTTGTGAGTTGATTTTCCTCTCATTTGGAAGGACTGAATTGCAGAAATCTATGTGTATCGAGAAGAGCTTTGTATTAATAGTAGCTCTGAGATAATATATTTCAATTTATCAATACTTTGAGAAAAAAACCTGCAAGTTTGCTTTCAAAGTACTTTGACTTCCTTTTACACATTTTTATGAGTTTTATAGAAATAATCTTTTATTTTTGTAACTGATGTTCAGGGTGGCCATTTGTGCACATGCGCACCCTTCAGAATGCACAACTAGGAATTTGAACAGGTGTTTAAGCACAAAATGCTCAAACAATCCTCTCTAAACTCTTCCCATCTATTCACACAATGTGAGGGATGAATTAGCTACCATCAATAGTTTTCAGACAACCCATAAGCTGAAAAATGATGGCATGAAGAATCCACTGAATCACTGCAAATATCAAAGTTGGTAAAAATCAAAATGTAAAATGTAAATTATGAATAAAAAAATTAGTCTGATCAAATAAATTATAGTCAAACAAATTGTCCAATCCTATGCTAGGGATGCAGATAGCATTCAAATGCTGCTCCATAGTCTTCTGCCATTTCAAGTAAGTACAAAAGAATGAAATGAATGCAGCTGACTGGACAAACACATTGCATGAGGAAAAACACTAAGCTGCTGAATAAAGATGTTGGGAAGTAAAGTGGTTAGGAAGCAAACCTGAAAGCCAAAATGACCTGATTTTAAGACTGTAAGTCATTCAGAATGGCAGTCTGAGCAAGGCTCAATAGCTACAGGGTTTGCTTTTTTCTCTCAGACTTAGTTACTCCCACTTACCCTGAAGTGGCTGATGAGGGCTATAGAATGGCAGGCACCACGTATGAATACACCAAATGGCACACCTCACTTCTGGAGGCCCTTGAAGCTGCTGTGCTCAGGGGACTAACACTTGGCATATAGGAATAGTATGACCGCTTGCATTTGGTCATTCACACTCGAGTGGAAGAAATTCCTAAGTACAGAAGATATCAAATATTAGGGAATCATTATGAAGGAACTTTAGTAGGCACCTTTGAAAAAACTTGACTGACAGGAGAGTTCGATGAAAAAATGGAACAAAAATGTTTCCACAAACCCCTGCCTTATTCAAGACTAAGTTCTTTGTCCCAGGAAAAATTCTACAACATATGAAAGAGGCAGGTACTACATTAAGAGAACCAATAACTTCATTCACTCCCAGCAGTGCTGTATGTCTTTAATGAAACACAGTACAAGAGCCACATCCATGCTGATCAGAGTATTTGATCTTTGGAGGTGAACTGCCTGGTTAGCCTTCTCACAAGAATGAGGCAATATCTTCATCCATATGAAAATCAATGAGTGACAAAGAATATAAAAAAGTATTATTTGTTAAAGTTAATGGAGTTGGTGGTAGATGTCATTGCCTGGGAGTATAAGCTCTAAGCAGATGAGAGAAGATATTCCAAGTCTCTGAAAAGCTTGAATTTTGTATTAGCATGAACTACTCACCCATATTTTTTGTTATTGTTACCCATGGTAAAGAGATTAAGTTAGCACATGCACGCCACAGTTGCACCTATATTTTGCTGGGTAGTCCTCCAAAGTCCACATGCAGGGCAGGGCATTTGTAAACACACTTTCTTTACAAGATGGGAATCCATCTAATGTTGAGTAAGATCGCATAACTTTGCTTACACAGTGTCTCTGTTGACATATTGTCTCAGCTTGAATTCTCCTTACTACTATTAATAGATTTTGAGCAAGAGGATATTAAATGAGTTGAGTGTGACTCCGCATTTGCAGATGATGGTCATACCATAAAAATGAAGACTCTCATGTTTCATTTTAGTTCTCCCCAGAGTACTTCCACTGAAAAAGAAGCACCAGAAAAACATGTAGTTTTGTTGAATCCAAAGTGATTTTTGGAAGCATACAGGATTTCCATAAAGCTTTCAGAACATGAGTTCTGGGGCTGAAAGGGAGAGACGTTAAAATACCTATTTGCCATTACAAAATTGCATTTCAGCATATTTAGAAGTTTTAATAAAATGTCATGCTCTGAGATACACAGAGAAGTATCGTAAGTGGATCACTAATGCTTGTTTTATTCACAATATTATGAACATGCTAGTCCATTTAAAGTGTGTTGAGACTGTAAGAGCCAGGAAGAACCAAGTGACATCTCTACAGCAAGACCACACTCTTTGTCAGGATGGTCCCAATTCCTCTTCAAATCGTGTTCAGATCCAAACCCTTCCCCCTCAGCATTAAAATCCCAGAGCTGCTTCACCTCAGCTCCTATAGCGTGACAGGGTAGATATGCTCTCTCAGGAGCTCAGCAGGGAGGAACTATTTTTCTGCAACCAATTTGGATGAAAAAAATAGTCAAAACCGAGATGTCCACAGCACAGCCTGACAAGAGGGGAAAGTATTACATTTCCTTGAGAATGGAGAATTTGATCAGTTGCCTTCTCAGGAGGAACAAGAATGGTTTTAGTTGTACAACATGCTGGATGCTTCTCCCTGCTGGGAAGATAGCTACCAAATCCCCATAACATCAAAAATACTATTAGCTCCATGTATGTGTCTATATTACTGAGCATGCCTGTCTGCATGTGTAAGAGAACATCAGTTCCCCACCAAGGGCTTTGAACATATGAAGGATATAATTACAGCCAACCCTATCAGAGGCTTTTTTTTTTTTTTTATTTTTTGCTTTGCAAAAATAAACTCCACATCTGGATTAAAAAGTTCACTAGCACTGATAACATCACGAATTAAAAGTAAGTTATAAAAATTTAGTGGTTAAGTTACAGTTTCTTGGACAGTTTCTGAACCACAGAAAGGCTCCCTGCAAAGAGAGAAGTACCCAGACCTCAGACCTCCCACGTGAGAGCCCTCATCACAAGGCAGCAGAGCCAGGCTCCCTTTTTCTCTCTGCCCTGAATGAATATTGGATTCTCATCTGTGCAGCGACATTATTTTAATTTCTTTGGTGTAAGAAAATGCAGAGGATATTATTGTGACTCCATTACCATAGCTCAAACAAGATTTGGAAAAAGGAATGGTTTTCAGGAGCAAAAGTCCTCAATCCTGTAACGCAGAAGAAGAGACAGAATTTTATCTTTTTATTAAAAACATGCAAAAAAAGAAAAAAGAACATAAGCATTTGAAACATAAACTTTTAAATAAAATCTTTAAAATATTTCTTCCTTTCCTTTTAGCTGTGCGATTTCTAAGATGGGAAAAAGTAACTTTTTCAATAATCTTTTCAATGATATTAATCCGGAATTTAAGTCCTAATTCTCCTGGAGCTGACTGAGAACTCTAATAATACCTAGCAGATTGCAGAAACTACTTCAAAATTTTAGGCTGGAACTCCCTGGGTTTTTTGATTATTTTTGCAAGCACTGGTTGGAAGCCAGTGAGTTTCAGTCCCTCTTTCAGCAGGAGGTGAAGATCTCATGGAAGAAACTGAGAACCCCTTAATGAGATCCACAAATGTGTGTTTCTTGCTGAAACTACTTAAGTGAGTCATTATCTACCCTGATGCATAATGTAATATGTGTGGCGCTGAAGTACAGGACTAGGAGTTGGAGTTTAAAGGATTAAGGTGAACATACATCATACTTTTCAGCACTTACCAAATAATTTGTGACTCTTTAAAGAGTTTTACAAGGTTAAACAGAAGCTGTACAGTATATTATTGCCTCTAACAATTACATCACTCCTTTAGAAAAGTTTATACTCCGTGGCACTTTACGGTGTCATTGTCAAAAGAGGTGCAAGAATGCAATCAATAGCTGTTAGAAACTACACAGCATAAAAGCCTGAGGAAAATAAAGTTCACAGGTGCGTTGACTGCAACGCTACTGCAGTAACAATGTGGTTTTTAGTCAGTGCTGAATACTTTTGAAAAGAGCATTTTATGAAATAAAATTCACGTTTTCTACTGACTGCGCCATTTAAAAAAAGCTTTCCTCGTACACTAGCCCTGGACACTCCTAAGACCATTTATGAATTTCATTTACTACAACTCCACATACATTCCCTTCAAGTACAGTCTTTTTTAATCACATAACATTCTTGCATAATCACAGTGGAATGCCTAGGATATTTTTTTAATTTTTTTTTTTTTTTTACCTGTTCAGGGCCAAGTGTCGTATGAGGTATTAGATGAGTATCTTCAGCAGTTTCTGGTGGGGGTAAGTGTGTTTTTCCAGCTCCTTCTTCCCCTGTGGAAGGCAATCAATACTGCACATAGCAGAAGGTAAGAATCCTTTTCTGTGAACAGTGGACATTACTTATCTCATGTCTGTCTCTGACATGAGGCGGTCATCTCAAAAGGCTCCATGTGTCTGTCAGGTTTATTGCAGAATTAAAAACTAACCTGACCACAGGAAAATTCTCCTCCTAAAGCCCCCACAGATCACAGGTTTGGTTATATCCTAGGGCAGAGATTCCTGTACCTTATATTTTTATTCTTGTATCTGTACCTCTTGATGTTCCCATGCACCAGGAAAAGAAATTGTTACCTAAACCCACTGAGATTACTGACACCCACAGGTACCTAACCAGGAGACAGAATAAAATACACTGATTGCCTTCGCTACTGACTGCAGCCTATCAACCGAGCAAGTGCTGCACAGCATGCTGAAAGAATGGAGATAAGTTCAGCATTAATTACACCTGGAATATGTCAGGAATTTTCAGTTCTTTGTCAAAAGACCACTTGTTGAAAGGGAGCTAAAAATTGCTGGCTTATTGTTAATGAAAAAATTATCACAAAAAAGGAAAGGGGCAGAAAAGTTCTATATTTGCTTTGTGATAATATTACCCACCTTTTGCTGTTCTCTTTCCTTCTTCCTAGTCCCATTGCTGTAGACTATTTGTATAGGAGCTTCTGCAAAGAATGGCTTAAGGAAACAGAAAAATGTGCACATCTTTCCAAATTCTATTTGAAGATGAATAAATGTTTAAGAATCTTTACTGATTATGAGACATCTTTTTACCAGCTCGAGTGGCACCATGCAGATGTGCCCAGGACTCCAGACATCTGTGTCCCAGCTCAGCTAAGACTCTCAGATCACACTGGTAAAGAATTTGTAGGTACTGACTCAATACCAAGCCTATAGAAGCCAAACCTAGTGCTCTCCTGCATTTCACCTTTAAGCATACACATTTGAGCTGTTTGAAATGCTGAGACAAGAAGGTCCTGCCAAATTTGCTCTTTTTTTTTTTCTTTTTTGCCATTTTGGCTAAACCAAGGAAAGATGGGGAATGGTTCAATATTTCATTCTATCACAAAACTGAGAGCCCTTCTATGGTAACATATACTTACTGCAACCAGAATAGCCTTCAAAAGAGCATGTGTCTATTCCATGAATATGCAGGTTTACTGGGAGGAATATGGGTTTTCTGGGCAAGCTACTATTAAAATTCTCAATATCATGCCAAAGGATCCTATTTCTGGAAAGAAACATGAAGTATTTCACTAATCTTGTCTCCATATACTCTGCTGATGAAAACATTTCACATGATAAAGATAATGATAATGTATTTTTTTAACGCTGCCTGACGTCAACATACTGTTTGGGTAACAAAAAGTCTAATTCTTACTAAAGTGCTGCATGACATTTCTCCCCGTTAAAATAAAAAGATGGCAAAGCCTAAAGCAAGGCTTAGAAACAAGCATTTAAATATTCCAGCTCTAACCACACTGCTTATAAAAGGGGTTTTGAATAAAGAACCTCCCTCCTCCCAGGAGCTGCTTTTAACTTTCAAATGAAGCATGACTAAATTCTAGCAAAGCAGATTTGATGTTTCCAATTAGCTCAGAGAGTTGAAAATAGTTGTGATGTTATCAGACAGTGGGTGCTGTGAATGGGAGCCACATCCTGACATAGCCTGCATGCTGGTAATAATTTCAGGAGAAACATAAAAATTACTTAATAACATAATTGTGCCTTCCGATTTTTTGTATTATTATATATTTTCCACAGAACTGCTGCTCATAACCAAGCATCTGCATTTTATTGTTTGGTCATATTTTTGGCAGCCAATTTGTAGGTTATGAATACTAATCTGTCTTAAAACAGTAAGCCTCCATAACATTTTCACCCAGGGCCTGATCCAGATTTCTCTGGAAAAAAGCCTCCAAAAAAAAATCAGTATGAGTCTTTCCCAGTTTTGTGTCTTTTTGTTAGTTTGCTGTAACTTGATTGCAATAATACCAGCCTAGGCCACTATCTTCCAAAGCCTAATCTTTGTATTAAGCACGATCACTGCTATTGGAGACAAGTGGGGTGAGCCTGGGTCGTGTATTTTTCCTAACATTGGCAAATGTAAACTGAAAATGTTATGCTACTGATGAGTTATTCTCTCTTTAAATTGTGTTTAATACAATAAAAGACCACAATGCGAGCTGTAATGTAAGAATCCTTTGTTCACATGCTGTATTATTATTACTGTATTATCATTGGCTCTAGCCTATGGCTTTTTTTATAATTATTATTATTCCCTTGTATTCTCTGTTTATTTTTACAGCTAGTAAAAAACAGGCTCATCCAGGACATACAGCATGGTTTAAACTGAACAAAGCCTTTTTAGAGTCAATAAACTAGTTGTTTAGCAGTTGGAGTTTGGTCAATAAAATGGCTTTTATAAACTGAGTGCAAAATGAATAGGCAGCATTAACATAGTTTTGTGAATATTTTTTATTTAATTTTAGTGTAAACACAAAGGACAAAATACAGAACACAACTGTTGAACAAAACACGCACAGATTCCTGGGTTTCCTTCCCTGTAGAAAACAGTAAAATGTTGTCATTTGAATATATGATTGCGTGCTAACACATTTCTGACTTTGGTCACATGAAATCAGGTGGTGGTACATTTTTTTCAAGACTATACTAAATCTAATAGGATTGAATAGTGCAAGAAAAAAGTAAAAAAATTAATGTGACAGAACCTTTGTCTGACTCAAGTGGTCAGATCAGTACCTGCCATGAGTATGCATGCCTTTGAACACACAGAACTCAGTAAAATATTTCTTCTTCCAAAAAGAAATTGCTTCAGAAGTAGTACCCATTACATAAGAAAGAAAATAGCTTTTCAGTAATACTTCTGCCATTCCCAGTTAATTTCAGAACTCAATCTCAGTTTCTGGAGGAAAAAAACTTTTTGGGGGTGAAGAAATTATATTTAAATTGATGGTAAACTCTGTGGGCCTTCAGGGAGGTTAAGTATTCACCACTAGTTTTTAATCTGCAAGTTATCAATGTTTCTTGTGATCTAACTGACATTATTTTGCCAGGAAAGTTTTCACAAAGTATTTTAGAAAAAGAGAGTACTTTTTCAAGGACTGAATATGATATGGAAATTGGCATGTCATGGAATACGTTTCTACTGGTGTCTTTTTTTTTCCAACATTGGTTTAGAAAAATACTGATATTTTTCTTTCTTTTTTTGGCTTTATGAAAAAAACCACCCCTGTGTTTTCTTCTAAGAAAATGTCTGTCTTCTAAATATGAAACCAGTTTCAGCCAATAATTTTAAAAGAGCCAGCAAATTATACGCAAGGTTTCTCACCAGTTATACTCTATAACAGGAGCTGCTACTGTCCTCCAGTCTTCCCACTAGTTTGCGAGGTTTGTTTCCTGTGAACTTGATAGAGAGCTTCTCCTACTCCCTGGGAAATCCCATGGAGAAGATGACGAAGTCCAGCCGCTTTGAGCTGAAGGGCTTGTTGTAATATGGTAGACCTCTTCTCTCGGCATCTGTTATACTACAGCTGTGTGCAAACCTCTTTCTTATACTAGCTAGAAGGACAGAAAAGCAAAAAGTATAGGCTGTCGAGTGAACAGGCTGTGTTAAGGAATAGAGATCAGCTTTGCTTGGAAGGTGGGTTTGTCAAATGAAATAGAAATTGGGTAAGCCTGAAAGGGGAACTAGAAAAAGATAATTTGGGAGCCATCTTTCTCCATCCCTGATGTACACACCACTGTCAGTATCTCCAGGTCTGAGGCTTTTTCCTGCTCAAGAAGCAAATATGTATCAGGCTGTTCATTCAGTGATTAACAACAAAACGTTGAACTGTTGGAGCCTCAGGTAGAGCTGCACACTTATTCTGAAAATGGAGACGATCACATTTAATTGCTTCCATGCGTGGTTGGATCACAGATGTGACAGGCACTGTGCCTGACCACAAATTATTAAAGAAAAACATTAGCTGGTATAAGTCTTGTTTATGAAAGAATGCCAGTGGAAAAAGTCACAGGATCATGGTCTCCAGCTACTACACAGATGCCAAGGAAAAGCGTATCAGCGAGGGCTGAAGTTTATAAAAAGTATGCTGTGCTTTTTGGAGTAAAGAGGTTTCTGGCTGCATTAACTTACATTGTTGTTATTTTCACAGTAAATAACATGCAGACATCCAGCTAGCTAATTGGCTGCTGGAGTTTTCATTTGGAATAATTTACAAAACCACGACATAAGATGTTATGTAACGATTGGCTGTCCACGAGCGTCATTCCATACCGCGGCCCTACCTAAACAAAATATCAATCGGGCAGACATTTTCCTTTTTTTTTTTTCTCTTGTTTGGCACCAGATTAAAGATATTAATTGCAAAGCGTTGGGCTAGGCCTGTTAGTCACTGACCCACCCTGGTCTCTGCAGGCTCATGTCACCCCAGGAGGAACCTTCAGTAACGAGCGTCCTGGAAAAGAATGATCCAGCTCCAACAGGCAGATTGCCGAGGGATACAGCCATGTACCTGCTCAGGGGCTGGGAAAAGGGGGTTTTGGTTCCCAGGACTGCTTGCAGCCTGTGGCATGACAGGAGGTGCAATGGCAAGGAAGTTCCCATCGATCCCTATGGACTTCTCCTTGAGGCTAGGGACTGTTAAGGAGATAAGAAGAGGCTTTTTCTCCATTCTCCTGATATCCATACTTCCTGCAAATTCTTCTTAAAAAAAAAAAAACAAACTGCTCTTATTTCCATGGGTTTAAGTTCCAAAAGAAATGGGAAAACTACATGGCTGGATTCGTATGTCCCCTCATGCTGGTCTCAAAGATGTGCAGAGATTTAGGGCATGTTCCACAGAGGCTACGTTTGCAATAGGACTTATTGCTATTCAGGTGCCAAAATGCAACTTTCTGCTCCACTCCTTCGCCTGCACACACAATTTCCAAACCGACACAACAGTAGCTGTGGAAATAAATGTCTTAAATCCATCGAGCACCTACGCTTGGTCCTAAATTCACTGGTACCATGAAATAGCTGAACTTACGCTCCCAGGTATGGGCAAAAGAACCCCTGCAAACCTGGCAGGCACCTACCTAAGATCCACCGTGAACCAAAGGTCTAAACTTTAGGTGTATTTTAAGCAGAGCTGAATGTACATGAGCCACGAGTGCTACACAAGACAGTAGCCAAAAACATTTGTTCATTTGAGTATGTGGGTATTGTTTAAGCTGTTACATGAAAGACCACTCATTGAGAAAGTGGGAATCCTGTATTAAAGCCTTTTTCTACCCCTCATTTCCCACATACACCCTTGCCACCAGCCTATAAAATGATTGATGTGGAGGTACGCACTGTAACTGGGTGATCCTACAGCTAACAATGCTTAGTGGGAAGAACCTTATTTTCTTCCCCCAACAGACAGGTTTAAAAATAGTCCAGTCAGCACTTATTCTCAGGAGGGGGGAAAATCCAGCCTCACCTTCACTGCTACAAGTATTTGCCCCATGGAGTGCCAAGTGATGCAGAGCAGCTTATATTTGCCATGCTTGTAGCCAGCTACATTGACACTGCATAGCACTTTATCCCATGTCATTCCTCTGACCCTAAGACATCAGTGTACGTGTTTTTCTGGCTCAAAACTCTTCAGCTCTTATGAGGTCTCTTTCTCTGGTCACAGCGGTGGTGTTACAGAACGAATGTGGAAGATGTATGTTGTGGGCTCAGAGCAAGGCTGTGAGGGAATATTTGCTTATGACGCTTGCTCTGATAATGTTGAAGGCCTACATATGGTAGGTAGAGTCAAACGACCTACAGTAAAAAGTTTCTGGCTTGAACTGCATCTTAACTCTATCTTGCAAGGGACTAATTGATCTGTGACAAAATTGCATCTGGGGAAGACCAAACACACAGCACTGTGGTGATGAGGGAAGGATGCTGGTGCGAACCATAGCCAAATGATTAGATGGTGAAATTACATCCTTTGAGTCCTAATAGAGAAAAACTAGTACTGAATGAGAAAAACTGAATGAGACACATTGCTAAACAAAGGGATGTACCTGAACTCCTGTTTTCCTCTTCAGCTTACCCTTTTTGCTACCTTTCTGTGCCTTCCTGCGCAGTCTGCTGCTGAATCGCTCCCTGTTAGTGCACAAGAACCGTGGTGGCTTACGTACAACTCTGACCAGCTGTAGAAAAGCTTCAGAATGGGAGCAAAATAGACGCACATAAAGGAGCATCAGTATGCCTGTCCCATCTCTATTTCTTTAACTATCCAAATGACTAGTTTCCCTCTTTTTAGACTTCTGGGGTTTCAAATGGAAAAATTTGTGTTTAACATCTATTATTTATCTCAAGTGCTACCGCCCTCAGATGAAAGCAGGCAATGAGAGCTTCCTCTTGTTTCTCTCCCCCATTGTCTGCACTAAGTCTTGTTGGACTTGATGGGGTAGTAGTGCTGTTGCAAGAGGGGCACAGGCAGGGATATTCACCCCCCCCAAAAAAAATCCAGTCTACAGCCTCTACCTGTCATTTCTACATCTTTTTGCAAAGATCTTGATCTACATCCCAGAACTGAAGACATAAATTCTACAGCAGCAAACCTGCCGCTGATCCTGTTGACGTGCTGCTCTGCTTGGGAGACTCAGAAAGTGTTTTTCTTTCCATAACACATGCCCTTTATTAAGAAGGGAGAAGATTTCCCAGTAAAGTAGAGAGCACTTAGTGTCCACTTCCAGCTTGCACAGCCTTCCCTCTACAGCTGCTCTTAGTACACCTCTGCCTAGTAGTAGCTGGCAAAGGAAACAACCTTTCAGATTATTAAGTCCATTTCCTTGCAACGGTAGGACAGAGTCCCGTGGGAGGTAATATATCAGATACTAAAGTGATTTCACACTTGATCTTAGCCAACAGGTCAGACCTAATATTTATTGTACATGGCAGTTCTATGCGTTTGGCTACTTAGTCACGTTGCAGTAAATAGACAAAACCTGTGAGGTGAGCACACGCTTGCTGTCTTGTTTGGGGCAATGAATCCCACAAAAGCACCCTAGTTGTAAGAACTTTGATTTTCAGGTAACTCGGGCTCTTGGGAAGCCAAACAAGGAGTCTCGCAGAGGTATGGTTTCAAAAGGCTCCCAAAACCATGAGTAGAGTCCCAGAGCTAAACCACCATGTTTGTATTGGAAAAAGCACATGTAGCTTATAGTAGGTTGGACATCATTACCCATATGCACAGGAACTTAATATCAGGCAAGGGGCATCCTCTATTAAATCCTGACATAATATATTCAATAAAAAGCCTATTTAGAAATAAATTAACAACAAAACATAGTGAATTAAAAGCCACAATGGAGGAAAATAATTTAAGGAATGGAATAACGAGAACAATTTTCAGCCATGAAATGTTTTTATCTTCTGATAACTTGCGAACGGTAAAGCCATGAATTTATGCATAAGATACAATACACAACAAAGAGATAATTCATATTCAAATCTCATGGTCCTCCATCACACATCCCTCTGTTTATATGTAGATAGTCTTATGAGAAAATGACACCAGGCACAACCAAAATTATGAGACAGCAAGTCAAGCCTGAAAATAATAATTACTTAGTTCGCACAGGCACAGTGAAATTCTTCAGCTCACTGTCTTGGTGGCCTGCAGTGGCAAATGTATCATGTGAAAGTAGTAAATTAGAAGGACATTCTTTCCTTTTTTTTTTTTCTGAAACACTTAATGAACTAATAACTGTTTGACAAATGCATGGCTGGGATTTAAGAGGGAAGGGGGAACACGAGGCTGACTGGGAGCACACAGAACCCAAATCCATTCCCATTTACACTCGTGTAAATCTTGAGCAAGTCCATTGGCTTTAGGTGAGTTACTCTGGATATTAATGGCATAAGGTGGAAAAAAAATGTACAAAGGGATCACATTTTACTATGGGAAGGCATTTGCTTCCAAAAGAAACACACACCATATAAACTGCAAGGAATACTCAGTGTCCTAGTTAAAGGTAATGTGGTAAAATAAAGCAATGAAAAATTAATCTAATCTCATAAAATAAAAGCATTAGAAAAACTTATTTACAACATTTTCCCCTTGATAAAAGGGACTATTTATCATTTTGTCAAGATGCTTAGCTATTCAAGGTCTTCGTTAGACTAGCCTATTGAGATATATTTAGCAGTTTACACAAGAAATGCCTTAGTCTTCTCTTCTTCCTGAGAAAAGTTTGACTATTTACAGTTTCATCAACACTCAGATTCTCTTTTTTTTTCACCTCAAAACAGTCAACAGAGCAATTAATTATGACATTTCTCTCAAGTTGACTACAGGCTGGAAAGTGTGCAAAGCGTCTGTTTAATATAACGATACATTTAAACTTCCTAATTGCTAGAATCATGATATACAATAGTCTTTTCTCATAGAAATTGTGATTAAATAGTCATAGGGTGTCTAAGAATAAAATACTTCTGGCACTTCTGTAAGAGAAATTTAACATCAAGAAGATTTTGTTCTAATGAGTCTTAAAGCAGCAAGATGTTACTGTTAAGAAATGCCAATATATAATTCTGCCACAGGATTTTTTAATGTGAATATTTGTATTCCTTCTCCAGTTATTTTTTTTCTTTAGAAGCACCTTTCTCTTCCGGTCTCCTAAGTCACTTATAAAATGATCAATCATGTATTTTCATTCCTACTAAAGCTGTAGTAATACTTGTAACAGTTTTCTTACTGGTCAAGTTCACTGCAAATTAGTTAGAATGTACTGTATCTTAGCTCCTAAATGTGATTTCACAATTTGCTTGATGTAAACCAAATGCCACATATTCATGACTTTAAAACCAGCTGAGACTCTTACAAGAAATGTGAGAGGACACCAAGAAGAAATACTTCTTTTTGAAAGAATATGAAGTGCAGCTTATAAAATGGGAGTGCTTCTTCCAGGATTTCTGGATCTGCTTGTGAACTAGAGAGGACTACATGTAGCAGATGAACACAAGCAAGTGAATGCTAAGACCATCTGCTGAGATGAGTTACAACAACAAAAAGAAATATTATAAGATACTAGGGTGCATAAGATATAAAGTATGATCACAGGAAAACACAAAAACACAGATAATTCAAAAATCTGGACATATAGGAAATTCATCAACATGAAGTTAAGACAATTATATTAATTCACAAATCTTTTAACAGAACTTGTCTAAACATATGCTAACATAGACTCTGGATTTGGAGAGATTGGCTGCACTGAAAAAATTAATTTGAACTGATTATTTTCTTCTTTAAGATTTTGTGCAGGAAATTTGAATCTGATTTTAGAAATGCATATTCATGCGGATGGAAACCTGGGGAAAAAATACCGATGGGGAAAATTGCTGCAAATTAATACACTCAATTTTGTATAGTTTTGCTGGCCCATTAAGTTAGCTTTGCATTTTCAGGTGTCTACGGAAGTGATGAAATTGTAATAGAAGAGGAGCTATTACAGAATCTAAGTTCAGTTTTCAATGAGAATTTCAGAAACCTGATGGAATACTAAAAGGCAGTTCAAATTAGTACTTTTTACTTAAAACCTTAATCCAAATGTTGCATCCTGTTCCATAAAAAGTGTTAATTCACTAACATTCTGCCAATTACAGGCTTTTTACTTCTTCCATTTTATTTCATGCTTTCCTGGCAAATACCTATCAAGTAGTTTTAAAATATGAGTAATATCTTTTATGGGCTTATATTTACAGAATAATTCAAAGGTACCAAGCCTACCATTTAATACTAATATGTCATAACAAAGACAACCATCCCAAGACAGTTCAAGAAACCCAGTTCAATTCTTTAATTCATATTATAATAAATGTTTAATAGAGGTGAGTAGGTAATTAAAAAATAATATTTGATTTATTTAATTTCTTTTTTTCTGTTCATAAATTATCTGCAAACAGAACACATTATTTTTCTGTTATTGAATTATTTGAATTACAGATTTATTCCTCAAAAATATACTGATAATTTATTAGATATCTAACTACTCTGGGGTAGCTTATTTTGAATATTTAATTTAAAAATCAGGTTATTTATATTATCTACACAGTTCATTTTTGTTCTTAAACTAGATAAGCTCAACTATTAAATCTCAGGTGTCTGATGCAAATTATTTTGATTACAATTCAGCGAGTTTTCTTCAAAGATGGTTATTCACTAGAATAGTTTAAAGAACATGAAAAAAAAAATTTGTTTCAAAGTCTAAAATTTCCATAAAATTCGACAGCTTCCAAGTCCTTAGTTAATACTTGCTGTATAGGAAGGGATATAATAATTTCTTCAGTGTCAAAGTTAACTCTACAGATCTAGCTAATGTGCACTAGGAATACACCCGACAGTGCAGAGATAGGCAGCTAAAAAAGTGTGCATTACGGCAGCACAGCTCCTGCCATGAACTGTAAGTACTGGATAAAAGACCGTCTGAGCAGATGTGCGCACAGCACAGTCTCAAATCAGAATCCAGGCGGCATTAACTCATTATGTTGTTTAAATGAGTAAGAAAAGAGAAAAAGAAGAAAGCATAATTTCTTCTCTCCTCTCGCATTCTCTCTCTCAATCAATGCAGGAAAGTTTAATAGACTTTTTTTTTTTCCCCCTGGAAACCGACTACCCTTTTTGAAAGAAAAATTCTTAGACTGCATTGCACTTTCTTATCTGCAGTGAGGATCTCCTCTGCACTCCTGCTCTCTCTGGAATCCCAGTGATGTCAAAGCCGGATCTGCATGCAGAGCGAATGCAGAGTAAGCACCTGGGACCCATCCTGCGGGTAATTAAAAAGAAATCCTACTTCCTTACAGGACAGTAGATTCAAAAGACTTATCAATTTCAGAGATTTAACTGTTCACAGCCACTACTGTAGAGAACAATTTATTAACAAAGGTTAATACAGAAAAACATCAAAGCTAACTTAAGCAATATTATTTCTTCCATACTTGCAGTTCAGGCAAGCCCCACAATAATCATTTTGAAAACCTAACCAAACAATTTACCAAAGAACTCCAATTCCACATCCTGTGTGCCTTTTATAAATTACCGGTATCACAGGAAGAGTTAAAAAGTCCAAAGGAAGGAATTCTGTAGTCATCCTTTGAGACCACGTTTTGGAAAACCACCCCGTCCCCCAGATTGCACATAATTTCATTTACATTTGGTGTTGTGTTATTTTTGTTTTGTTACTGCTGTCTGTGCATCCAAGATTCTTTCAAAATTAACTTTAAAGGCCCTTGTAAGTAACATTATTAAGGTTTTCTGAAATGGTATGGCAAAGGTAATGGACGCTTATCGTGGCTTCATAGAGATGAATGCTCTGGAAGGCATTTTTCATGTCAGATTTTTTAGCTCTGTCATTTTCTTAACATGTTTTCCACTGAAAAGAATGTTTCTGTTAGTTTCAATTTCATTTGAATTTGAATTAATATGAATTTCTTCAGAGGTTTTGATAAACAACCTCTAGTAGCAGAAAGAGCACATAGACAAAACATTTTTTAATGCAAATTTTAAATTAATGCAGTTTAACGTTTGAAATGTGAGCATTGCTTACTTGAAGAGCTAACAGTACTAACCTGAAGGTTTTCTGAAAAACCACAGAGGCGTATTGTGTTTGTTGTGTTCCAGTAGTTTCCATGCCAAGTGTGATGACAGCAAAGTGTTGGGGCTCTAATGGAGTCCTCTGGTCTGATATTCATTAACTATAACTAGACTTGAATCTCAGCCATCTGGGTTCTTGCCTAATTGTGGGCCCAAGCTTTTTGTCCCTCTAGCACACTGTATGCACTTTGTGTGGTACTTTAACAGTGATGACCTCTTATTTTGTTTGTTTCTACAATAAGTGGAGACCTCAACCTTTTACCCCCACTTCCCTGTTTCCATACTTTTCAACAGTCTACAGTCAAAGCACTATCTAATTTATTTATGTATTTTTTTTTAGCTGTTGTGGAATATGAGGCAACAAGTCACATAAAACTCAGGCTTTTAGGAAAGTAACTAAATAAGTTGAAAACACACATAATGTTAGAAATAAACATGCACCTACCTAGATAAAAACAGTGGTTCACCTGCATGTTCTCTGCCTTATTTTCTTTTCCCTCCTGAACTTCAGAATTCAGGTCATTGTCTTCTAAGGAGTCCTACTGCACATAGCTTCTCTTTCAGAGCAGAAAGTCCCACCAGGCCATACCTCCTGTCTTTGAAGCAGCTAGCAAGAAATCTATTCTTTTCTAGCCTGTGCTGACATGTTCAACTTCAACAGAGTGGTGTGACTATTCCTAATAGAAAAATGCAGTCCTTTAGTCAAAATATAGTAATAATTATGTTGATTTTGCACTTCACTGACTCCGTGCAACTAGCAGAAACAAAACAAAACAGAAAAAAACATGTTCTACACATCTATTTTTGTCAATCTGTTTGCTCTGTGGAAGTAGAAGTGTGACTCAGCGGAGAGGTGGCCAAGATATACTCTCACAGCAATACTGGCAGAGTAGAAGACCACTCTTAAATGAGCATGAGTTATTAGACGATATGGGACAAAAGTAAGTTAAAATGACCAAGCTGAATTCAATCAGTGTGCTTCAATTTCCTGAAAGTATTGATGAAAGTACTATAACTTACCATCACTATCAATAACATTCATAAAACCCTAATTCATATCAGGGCTATATTGTACTAAAACATACATATATATATATGTAATTAACAGCTGTTGATTCTTGCCCAAAATTTGCTACAAAATAAATAAATAACATGGACAAAATGCGAGTGGTCAGCAATTTATTCACAGTAGTTCTCATATTAGATGCACTACTGAGAAGTTGTACCTCAGGTCATGCAGTTCACTACCTGGTCCCATACACAGCAGGAAATATTGACTTTGAAATTCTGCAGCATTTTTTAAATATAAGATTAAATTTTCTCACAAGCCAAAGCAGATAGAATTTTTGATACTCTACCTTCCATTTACAACTATAAGGTTTTATTGCCATTAATGAGTCATTCATGGGTGTCCCACAGATGCAGAGAACAGAGTATAGGGTGGAGATTTTCCATCCATATCACAGAGAAGAATTTTGTCTTGTGTTTTTGCAAAAAGTTTAATAAAGTTCTGCCTCCATTATGTTCTTTTGGCCAGCATTTTAAATGTCCACAGCACTTCAAAATCCTCTGAAAAACAAAATCCTTTCCCCTGAGGACTTTATAACATCATACATTAGCTCCAATACATAAGGTATGCAGACATAATCACTGTCAGCATCAGCATAAGAAAACTTTGACAAAAACATTAAAAAGCATTTGAAGGGAAAAGGGAACATGAGAAGTCTGGGGAATTGGGCAGAAGACAATAGGCATGTGAATCTGAGAAGGCAAAAAAACAGCATCTAAAGGATAATTTTCCAATGTGTGTATAAAGAAATCCTTTGGGGGGAAAAAAGTAGGTAAGATTTATTTAGTGGTAAAATCATGTTGACTCTCATGGCAGAGTAACAGCTTGGATGCAAGTGTACAGCAGACAAGACATTTGTTGTGGTAATAGTAGCTGAAGATGATGATCTTAGATATAGCATTTTGGGTAAACAGGAAACTGGAGAAGTTAAATGAGTGGAAACTAGAAAATGAAAGAGGGTTACAACTACAGGCTTAGAGGAGATTGAGGTAAACACTACAGTTTCAGAAGCAGGAATGGCAAACACCACAGTTTCAGAAATAGAATTCAAAAGGAAACAAAGTTTTAATTATAATTTCTTTATGCAACAACAGAAGCTCCTAAATAAATGGAAGGATTTTTAAAGTTGCAGAGAGCCCACCGAGTCCTGTTTATATCAATGAGAGCTTCTGCATATCATGGACTTTTGAGAGTCAGGACACTTTTGATTTGTGACGACAACATTCAGGGCTTAACCATTGACTTCTCTTCCAGAAAATCTTGGACACAGATTTCACCTTAGGATCTGATTAAGGGAGTACAAAGAGAAGCCGAAAAATCACAGACAGAAAGGGTGAGAGTCGTGCAGCATTATTCAGTACAATTCTTACGTATGTTAGCCCTGGTTTTCATTTTTCTTAATATATGCATCTATTTTATTTTGCCTCAGAATCCAACTGAATATTTGAAAACTTTCATATAAGAAAAATTACTTTTACAACCCAATAAGGTGGTCAGAGATAACAAAAATGTCCTTTGAGTTCCAAGCCTACCAGGTTTGAACAAATGTTAACTTTCAAAAAAACCAGCACTGTTAATAACATATTAACTAGTTAACTAATTTATATTAATAAAGATAAACAGTATTATAATTATTTATAGTTGTTCTGTGCCTGAAATATGCAAAATGAGTTGGTAATCTCTCTTCAGATCATAATATAAAGCAGGCATCTGTACTTATGCTTCATTATTAGAAGCCTCACTAAAGAGGCCATGAATAGAAAGAAAATATTGTCTATTAATTCTGAAGGATTATCTCCTGGTAAAATTGGGTCTGTTGTTAGTCTCTCACTATATCTACTCTGAGCATTAAGAACTGTCACTCTTTGCATGAGTTACAGTTCGCTTAATAATTTTTCTTCAGTTTATTCTACCTTGCAGAAACAAATTTACCATATAATATGTTTTTGCGAAGTATGGTTCTTGGATTTAAGTGGCTTGCAAAATACTTGGTTACTTTATCAAATTAGCAGCTTGATCACAGTGAGGTTCAGTTGTTATCATGCTGGTTTTTTACAAATGTCTCTGTGAAGAAGTATGAAAAGAAAGGAGGAGAAATGTAATTGATAACATTGGCGGCATCCCACCTTTTTGCTTATAAAAGGCTAGTTCTGCTTGACCCTCCACTCTGGCAAGGAATCATTCAGTTTATAGGTATTTTTCTTTCCTCCCACCAGTTCTGAGAGCAAAGAAGAGGTTTAACTGCACACTATAAATATGTAATATGAAAGCTATGTAAGCTGTCAGAGAATATTCCAGTGTTTAATGACAGTTTTCAGAATGTAAGGCTTGCAGATCTCAGATAGCATGCATACCTTGGCCAGTGAAATATATCCATACTCCTGCTGTATTTATTTTAATATTTCAGTATTTTAAACTATTCCCATCCAGCCAAGGCTAACCAGAGCCTGAAATCTCTGAGTAAGTGCTACTCACAAATCTTGTTTTGGAGTCACAAAGGAATAAACTCAGGAATAGAGCCTGCATGGAAAGTCTTTCCTGAATATCAACCCTATTCTATTGAGGAGACAACACTGTCAAAACCAAAAACCTGTCCTACTTTTCAAAACCCTTTGGAAAAACAGCACATGAAAAAACTTGCTAAATAAAACACTTCTACATGCTGTAAAATTAAAGCGGGTGAACAAAGCATTTTCTTGGGCATACAAGATCATAAGAAAATTTACAGTTTCTTATTGGCTTCTCAGAGTCAGATCAAGCTCTTTAGACAATAAGGGCTCAGAAAAACTAATTGTGTATACAGTCAAAATTCTGCCACATCAGATACAAAGGATTTGTGTTATCTTTAAGACTGAGGGTGGACTGAAGTTTTCTGCGTCCTTTACCTTCCATTTAATATAAAATAGGAAAATATTTTAAGTCTTTTTCTCTAGAATGGCAGAGAGAAGTAGAAACATACAGCTTGATTTTGATGCTGAAAAGTAATCTCTTGAATCAGATCTACAGAGCTTTGCTATGCATTTAATTATCCTATACTCAAAATATTTAAAGTATACTTTCCTGATAAATAGCATACCTTATGTGACCTTTTTTTAAGGAGAAACGGGCACACTCCTTTACTCTGTTTTGACATGAAATAGATGAATTGTTCTATGTTTTAAAGCCTAAATCCTCACCTCTATGAGCCTCAGTAGTGTAACTGTGAGACGGAAAAACTAGCAGAAAAGAAATGGAAGATGGTCATTTCATTTTGGTTGTTGTAAGGAGGGAAAGAGTCATTGCACAACCCCTGCAACAGCACACAAATTTGAGTAGCTTCCATGCCCTCAGTGCTACCTTTACATGGAGGAAAGTTTCGAGAACACGTTTGTGGTTTGGTATGTTGCTCCACTCCACCTCATTTCTTCCTACCCTGAAAAGTAAGGCACCAGCAGCTTTCCTTTGAGTTAGGGTAAGGAATGGACTTGAGGTAAACTGGTTTGGACTCCGGCTGTCTTTCTGCTCCAAAGACATGATGGAGTTTATTAGAGATAAACCTGCAATACATCTGAGAGATGAGGAAGGATTTCTATGCACTTTCAACATTGCAACAGACCTGACCAAGTGCAGTCAATTCATTTCAGTACATTTTAACTATAAAGCGAATTTGAAGAACTATTCAGTTTCTACAACTAAGATCATGAAAATTGGAGAGACACTAACTTCATCAAGGATTAATTATTGAACTCAAAGGTGAACTAATTAAGAAAATTGTTGTAAATCATCAAGTTAAATAATTTTGCATTTAGAAGGTACCCGCCATGATCTTTAACTTATGACAGTCTATTTTAATAATCTGACCTGTCAGATCTGAAAGAATTTGTGTCCAAAAAATATTTATCACACAACCTAAAACAGATTCAGAAATGAAGCTATAGTCATTTTAGCTTGTAATTTAGCTGTAGCATTAGACCTAACAATTGCAATATTGCACAATTACTGAGAGATATCATAGATCTCCTAAGCTAAAACATATGAGCACAGCATTTTGGCTTAAGGACACAAATAACTGACATAAATACCTGACTTTATTGCTTATCATTCTTAAATTTCTAGGGTATGAGCTAAAATCATGGGGACATTACAGTAAAACCACTAGATAATATACTCAGAGTTAATTGAATGTTATTTCACTGTGACATAACACAATTTGCATTCTACAACAGAAATATCTAATATATAAGTATTAGATATTTAGATGTTTATTATATATTATATTTTATTAAATACTTTAAAGTGTGCAATAGATTGAAAAACACAAAGCAATCAGAATTTCAGAAATATTTACAATTATAGCTCTCAATCAAATACCTTTATATCAAAAGGAAGGAAGGAGATCAGATAGATAGAAAACAATAAATTCAATAATGTTCAGGTGGATCTTGGTTTGGATTTTATCTGTACCAGCACCTCTATCAAGTGTTGGAATATTCCCTATCTAATGTGGAAGGATTCAAATTAATTTTTTTTTATAAAGACAGCATAGATTATTTTTTCTTTAACAATTTCACAGGCAGAGACACTTATGAAGGGCTGGAAAAAGGCAGACAGGATGAATACTGCAGATTTTTACACACTGATGGTGTACAAATTACAAGCAGAAACCAAATACCAAGTAACTGAATTTTTTAGTAAATCAGTGGTTTATGGGGAAGCAGTCTGATGGAGTCTGACAGCTTTCTATAATTATAACATAGTCTAATTGGCAAATAACTGGAAATAATCTCTTAAAAATTATTCCTGAAGAATAAAAAGAAAAACATCTCTGGAAAATTTTGAGTTGTGTTGAATGTATAGCTAGAAAAGAACTCGTAGGAGGTATGAATTTAGAAACAGTTTGTTTTCAGAAGCTGTAAATAATCATTTTAATAATGTAGCATATCACATTGTTTATTTCACAGATTTTTCTTCACAACTTCTTAATAAGATAAATTCCTATTGCAAAAAATGAATATAAGGTTTAGACTATTAAGATACCATCATCTGATATTAAACTATCACAAAGTTCTATCCAAAAGTTTCTCTGAATTTTGGATTCCAGAAATTAATCTCCGCATAAAGCTGTAGTTATTTCATTACAGGAATTTCCTCGTGTGTTCTAATCATCCACAAAGCACAAAGTAGTCTTTTCACATCTCATGAGGTTAGTGTTATATTGTGGACACTGAAGGTGGTGACAGAATGGTGGGAGAAACAGTACTTAAGATCTGCTTCCTTTCTTCTCATCTTTCCTTACTTGCAGTCCAGGATGTGCTGAACTTACTCTTCTGAACAGTTCTTCTAAATAGATTTTATTAGCAACTTCTTAAAATTAAATGGAAGAGTAGTGGGAAACAGAGAGGAACAATTTCACAGAAATTTGTAGCCATTACAAAAGGGATTGGAACACTTTTTGGAGAAAGCAAATAAGAAACAAAATCAGAACACTAGTTAGGGATGAAATATCAAGAAATCCCATGTTATATCATTCCCAGTTTCACAAATGCAAATATGCATAACATTAATTTGTTTTCAACAGCATACTACCTAAAAAGGATTATAAACTATTAACCGAGAAGCAAATTTATTTATTGGGAAATGTAGCCTTCACTTGAATACTGACACCTGACCGTCGTTGCTTAAAAAAATAACAAGAATATTTGGAAAGCTATGTAACAGAGGTTTATTTATATTTAGAGAGCTATAACAGAGGTTATAATGCACCCTTCTAGGCGGCACAAGGGCCACTAGATCCTAAATATCTTTGTATCTAAAGCTCTGCTGAAAATCAGCCTAGGAGAAGAGTTTGAGAAGCCACTGCTAAGGCCAAGAGGGTACCAACAGGCTGTGCGTCCCAGGTGCCGCACGGTGCCTCTTCTCCCGGTTCAGAGGAGCAGGGAACCACAGAGCTGGGGAATAATCTCCTTTCCACCCCACTCCTCCCCTCCTGCGCACACCCGCGTAGCCCCTCTGTTCCCCACCGAGGTGATGGCACACCGGAGCTGGGTGAAGGCACGAAGGCTTACAGGGCTGGCAGCAGCTCTAGAGTGGGTTCATTACTACTTTTCTAGCTTTCATTATTACTACCTAGCTTTCATGCTGGTGATTTACTTCCATGTAGACATCTATTTTAGGCATCTACATAATGCTGAGTACAGCTGCTCTCGCAGACCCACGTTAGCCCCTGTACAGTAAAGAAGTCTTCAAGGAGACGCTGAAATCACAGCTCCTTACTTTCACAACTGTGAGCAAGTTTTGCCAGCTTCTGCTCACCTTAATGAATGAGAGGATATTGGGTGTAAAACAATTAAAGAGATCAGTGTTGTCATCTCCATTTTACAGATAGGAAAACTAAGGCATGGGAATGCAGTGCAACTCCCCAGGGTCACTCAAGAGACCAGAACATAGATTAAAATATATATATATGAAAATGCAAAGAACCCTGCTTTGCTACTCTGACTATCCAAAACTATAGTTTAGACATGAAGAGGCCTTATACAATACTTTAACTTTGGAATGATAATTAGGTTTTAATCTTTCATTAATTAAAATAAAAGGTGTGCTATAAAAAAAAAAAAATGGGAAAAAAACCCCAGAATTCCTAAGCCTGTGAACTTTAATTTCATATATATTTATTCACTGCTGTTTAAGAATGAATAATAATTAAACGATTGTCTCTCTTTTTTTCTGTTTTTAAGTACAGCTTCATTTTATAATCATCTGAGATAATACTAGTGAAAGATAAAAGCTTCCACATAATCATTAGTTAATAGAAGTGGAGCATGCTGAAAATCAGTAAAGTTAAATGGAGGCATATGGAAAATTCATTTCTTTAACCACTGATTGCCTGACTGTCTATTTCCTGTGCATACATTGCCACAGTATATGTTCCTAAATTATGTCAGACACTCCTCTTCTTCATTTTAAAGTTATGCTATGAGAAATGCTAATAGTAGCACAATGCCAGACAGCTGATTTTCCTTAGAGAAAAACAACTTTTGTGCCCTCCTTCTCATCAGTTTTTTCTCAGCTAACATTGTCACAGAAAGAGATCTACATTTGAATTGCAGGTATCGTCCTAAGCAGTAAAAGCCAAGTTGTTGTGATCAAATCTCTTTAACAGAATGAAGTACGGAGACAAAAGCTGATGAACTTTCTGAGGACAGCACACTGAAAAATACCTGTTGTGCAGTACATACAGCAGTTGCTGCCTTTCGAGATTTGAGAAGATTAAGGTGAGCTCTATTGGCAATGATTGCTAAATCAGTGCCAAATCAAAACCATTAGCAAATTCTGTTTAAGTGGAGCTTTAAAACAGAATTAGAAGGGAAGATTGCTCACGTGATGTTGAGAGATGATGAAAATTAATCTTCAGTCAACTGGAAAGCCAAATCACTTATTTATCCTACCATGATTCGCCATTGAAGCCAGTCTATGGAAGGAACTGGGATATAAATAAATGAGGTTTGGGACAGACAGCAGGTATAATTCAGGTAAACTGATGTTTTACAATTGACTAGCTGCTTCTAATCTCTGAGGAGCACTGCCCTTCATGCCGTACCTGTTTCCTCCTTTGTTCTCAAACAATTCATTTTTATGTTTTTTAACTTTAATTACATTTCCTTTGAATCTGTGATAAGACCTTCTCTAGAGAATATGCTGGAAATTGTTGGTATTTGGGGGAAAATTACTGAGGTTGAAACGAGCCTTGAAAAAGCTGGCTGCCTTCTGGTGTCGAGAAGTGTCTAGGCATTGTTACTCCCAAACAACTTCTTTCTGTATTTCTTACACCTGGCTGTTGTTGAGTATCAAAAAACAGTCATGTCTTTCTTCACTAATATTCAGTCTTGCCCTAAACCAGGCCACATTCACTAACTAGATGGGTGTAAAAGGCTTTACATAAAGTGGATTTTATTCAGCATATCTTTGTTTCTTGCTTCTGAGGTCCCCGAAGACCCAATAACTACAAAGCAACCTTGAATAACAGGAATGTAGGAACAGATGTTATTTGGGCACTCTCACATAATAAAGACTTCTAAGAATCCCTGATGCCCAATTATCTAAACACTTATTCTTAAGTTTCCATTCAGTGCATGATGAATTTAGTCTATTTTAGCTGAATACAAAAAGAAAGTAGTTAGTGTGAAAGTGATGTCAATCAAAACAGACACATAAATGGACTGGGTAACACTATTTCACAAAGCATACATAACCTAATCAAATAGGTAATTTAAATGAGCTCTGTTTATCCTGTAATAATTACATAAGTACCATGTGTAAAGACGGTAATTATTATCTTGTTATTTTTGAATTATTTTGGATTATTTTGGATGCTAGAGCATTATCATATATACTATATTATTATAATAAAAACCCACAGTCGCATGGTCCTTTTAAACTATAATCTTGGAATAAAAAAAAACCCTGCAGTGACCCAGAATACCAAGAGACTCCATTTTGATTTGGAAGATCTTCAGTTTCACCAGCGTTATGTCCTGCAAAGGACTTCAACGGGCTAAGTTTGGAGTGCATCAGAGGTGGCACATCCATCTTCAGTGACCCCCAACAGCCAGAACTGTTACGGATAATGAAACTAACTTCTCCTCATCTCAGCTACTTCCAGACTCTAGCTTCTTCAGCTCCTATCTGCTCATGGATGGCCAGATTATTCCTAGTGACAGGACTGCACTGAAGGGAGCACCACACAATTAGGTTTATATTCTATACGAGACAAGGGGTTAATTTGTTCGACACTTTTCTTTGTAACGCCATCTTCCCCTACATGATTCCCAAAGATGGATGGAAAAGAAAAAAACCTCCAAATGTAGTTGAAACATTTGAAATTCTAACCCTAATCTTAGAGTGAGCCAGCTGTATTGTGTCTTCATTTTTTGAGAGAGAAAACACAAAAGGTTCTCTATAAGAGGATCATAACTAAGCAGAACTCAATGATGGCTGAATCAGGACGCCAGCAGTATTTTAAAAAACAGTAGTAAAAGTCATGGTCATGCTGCCTGCCCGAAGGATTGAGAAGGCCTAGGTAAGTTTAAGGGCATACCAGCAAGAGTCAGTGTAAACTCACAGAACTGCTTCCTGTTAGCTACTCAAAAACAAGCTTTAAATTTTGAAGAAAAAAATTAAATGTGATGTTATAAATTAACAGCCATATTCCCTTCCACTACTCAATGTTGCACAAATAAAAAAAAAAGGAGGCGTAATGGAAAGAATTGATAAATTAATTATTTTGAGGCCAATAAATTCCATCTCTTTTTCAATATTTTCTGTGATGGTGGGTTATGACTGACAGATTGTGTCAATAGGTCTTCCCATGCCTATAACATATCAAAAAGCAACATGGAACACTTATCTGTGCCTTCTTCATTAGCCTTTTTTTTTCTTTAATCAGGATCATTAGGACCCAAACTGTCTTGGATGGATCAGCATCAGTCTAATGTTCAAATTCCTCTTCTGTCTCACTTGTTAATATGCTGCTCTCAGTAAGGGTACACATCTAAGAGGAATTTATACACACAAAAATCCTAATACTATGGGGATTTTCCTTTGTAATATACATGAATCCAATACAAAGCAATATGGATTATTTTCTATACATTTGTATCTGCCAGGCATGTGAAGTCCAAATAAGGACAAATAGAAGGGGGATAAAATCAAATATGAATAAATGATCTTTCATGAATGAAAAACAAAGAGGTTTTCAAACACTGAGCATGTACATTCAAATCACCTTGAAGCAGGTCTAATATATGCAACAAACACTGTTGAGACAGGGGAGGCACTAGAAAGGCAACATTTTTATTTGAAGTAACTTTGAAGAGTCTGGTCAAGAGTATCTTACTGTTCACTTGGTCTCACATAAAAACATCCATTTCCAGGCAATTTGTGTTTCCTTGTGCACAAGTTTTACTATCTTGTATATTAACAGACTGGGAGAGCTTTTTTTGTATAAGGTTTGGATTTCTTAGGACACTTGCCTCCAAAATATGTCATAAATAATGTTTTAGTGATGTAGGCCAGTAGGTCTCCCTCAGTGAGATTAAACTTAATTTTCCTCATTAGTGACATCTTTCATCTTTCACTTCAGAGTGGACAACACCGCAGCAAAGCAGAGTGTTAAATCCTGATTTTATAATAGTAGTAGAGAAAATATGTGCTAAGGCACCTTTTGTAGCAACGCAAACCGAAGTAATAAGCTGTTTGATATGCACTACTGAGATTTATTTATTGCAAAGCTCTACGGAAAGGGATGCAGTTCCTCAGGCTGGACTTTGGGAAGCAAGTCACTGAGAGCGAGTCAGACTGCTTTACGTCCAAGCACCAACAAAACCTTGAAGCACCTAAAGCAAGCTATGGTCTAAACTGTTTATTCAGTTACACAGCAGAGCCTGGCTCCCAAGGTTGGGCATGTCCTGGTCAGACATGAGAAACAGGATTCAGGGAACTGTTTTGTCATCCAGAGACAGACAGAACTTTAGTGCTTTCTTTATGAAGACCATGGTAGACCCTTGATAGATTACCTTGATAGATCTTTGGGCAGAAAAGACTCCAGACACAAGGCACAGAGCCCCATTTTCCAGACAGAGTGTAAAATCAGGGCACTGCACTGGAAGACTTGGGGTCCAGCTCTTCCTTCACTCAGGTGTGAGCAGTCACCTCAGGAATAACACACCTTACAGGGTGTTATAGGGAGCGAAAGACAGAGGACTTCTGCTTCTCATGAAGCTGGATCTCTGTACAGCAAAAATAAGGCACAGGATGAGACTGTTTTCAGATGTATTCTTTCACCTTTACAAAACAAATACCTCTGTGTTAAGTTCTGTAGCTCCGTTTTACATAGGATGGTATAAAACATAATGAAAGATTTGTGTTACTGCTGTGTCAGATACTATTCACAATAGGTTTCTCTTTTGACAACAGTGAAGGTTTAAAGTATACAAGTGCTAACTTAAAAAAAAAAAGGAAACAAAACTTCAAAAAAGATTATGAAATTGGCTTTAACTAAGTAGGGTTTTTGCAGTGTGTTTTTTCATGAAGGTAGTCTATGATTACACATATTTATATGAATGTGAATGAGGCTAGAAAGGCAGTAAGGAATTATCAAAATATTAACTTTTACTGAGCATTACACTTGTGTAGGAAATACCAGAATACAAATACAATGTGTACACTACTGGGACTTAGTGTATACAATAAGTGCAACTTAAGTACACTAATTATGATTTCAAACATACAGAACAAGAAGGTAAATGATACATGGATCTTCCAGCTCCAGCTTCCAGAGCAACCCATCAATTTCAAGTTTTGCATTTAAATTACAAATATACTTATTTCAAGTCCTCATGTTCACAAAGAAAAACTCGAATATGAGAATAAAACTTTATTACGTTGACAGACAGACCTAAGGCATACCGCAGGAGGAGTCAAGTTCAGCAAAGGAACTTTGAAACTGGTGGATGTTAGGAGGCTAAACTGGTTCTGCAGACAAAAGAAAAAGACAGAGAAAGGCGTTATCACTGTTTCATCACAAGCCATGCCCAGACAACCCCATCAACAATTCTGTGCTCAACTTGCTTCAGCTGGGAGCCTTTGCACTGCAGAGGACAGAAGTGTAAGGATAGGGAGCTGGTGCAGGTTACCCATAGTATGGTGTGAAGATCATGGCATACGAATCAGCACACCTAGTCTTAACACTACTATTGACCTTTCTGGGCTGTGTAGCAAGGTGAGAGGCATAAAACACCCTCTGAATAGCATCTACAGCTCCAGACTGCTTTAACGCAGCCAAGGGCAAGAAGGCCAAATCCACATGGGAAAAAGCAATAATGAAAAGCAAGGACGGTGTTAGGAGCGAGAGATATGTTTTATGAAAAGCTAACAAATCTAGTCAGTTGAGCATTTTGTATCAAAATCCATTTGGCCACATGCAAAGCACTGTTCTTTACCGTATGATCCATTTTTTCTTATCCTTACTACAAAGGGTCTCAGGCACATTCATGGAAGCAACCCCCATTCAGCTTACTTGTGAAAAAACAATGGCAGAGTTTTCTAGGACAAACAAATGAGCTATTTATCTCACTGAAACAAAGGTTTACCATTCAGACAGGCAGGAAGGGAGAAGAAGAAAGTGCGCAATGGTGAATGCTGCTATTTTAGCAAACGGGTTAAGATATAAATGCAGTAGGACCTTCAGAACATGCATTCCTTGACAGTCAGTAGATAAGTACTTTCTCAACTTGTTGTCTGTCAGTTGTGTAATGTGTTTCCTTATTCATGCTTTGGTTAATCTAGAGGCTCCTGGTTTTTATCCAAGTCCTTATTTCTTACAAACATATGGCCAACTAGGTGATGACATTGATGGCAGAGGGTGAGAAGAGAAGAAGAACAGTCAGATGCTGTCAGGAAGTTCTGCATCTAGGTCAATAAAATCTCAGTTTTATGGTCTTGCGTTCATACTGAGCAACAGGATTGAATAGCAGAGTATCTAAGGTACAATTTTTTTCATAAGATGAAGGATTTTAAAGGACTTTTAGAAGATCCTGCCCATCACAGCCCTCTGACAGCTGTGATGAGAGTGAACAAAGCCAATTTAAAGTGGTTTTGACAACCTTCCCCATGTCACGAAGTTAGGCTTGTGGCCAAATATAGTGGATTATCCACAAAACAACAAAGCAAATTAGTAAAATCCTTTGTCTAACTCTGGGAATATTTATCAGCTGCTGCAACCACTGGACAAAGACAAGCCTAGAACACTTTCATCAACTAATGTTACTCATGTTTTCTTGCCATTCTTTTCTCAAGAACTTTGCCCAGGAAAGGGGAAGCAAAATCCAAATTGTTAAAGTTATGGCTAGAGTTCAGCAATTTATATTTAAACACCTGCTAGATTATTGTGTGTTTCACAGTGTTTGGGGCATCCGCTTCACTGACTTTATCCTCCATAATGATGGAGGAGCTCCTTATTTCCTTGTTGCCTTCCTTGTTAAAACACATAATGCAAGAAGGCAAATGTCAAGAAAATCCCGAAGTGGATCAAGTGTGATCTGCCTCAAGTAGAGACTTTTATATTTCTGTCTTAGTGAAGACAAGCCCAAATCAATGGAATAACTAGTTGTCTGAATTCCTATTTTTAAATTGTTTCATCATTTTGTATACAAATTCTAACTTTAAAAGTTTCCATATTCTGAACCTTGTGCATAAGATTTTGCCTAAAATATTATGAATCAAAAGCAGAAAAACAAGTTAGAATTAAAAAAAAAATCATAAACACTGATGTGATTTCACAGAAGATTTGCTTTCACAAAAGAGCACAGTGTAAAATATGATTTCTGGTGTGACCTCTGCCTCTTACTTCTTTCAGGAACAACCTAACACAGCTATAGTATATCTGTAATGGATGCTAATTTTTTCCATTTTGCCTTCTCTTTTTCTGTTTTGTAAAAGGAACAGATAGCAGCAGGCCAACAGAAAGAAAGAAAAAAAAAAGAGAAGAAAAAAGAAAAAAACATAGCTTTAATCCTTCCCTGATTGGCAGACTGGAAAGCTCTAAATTATTTAACAAAAGACATAACTTCTAACAGCATAGAAGTGACACGTAGAGAGGAAACCTTCAAACAGGTGAGAAAGCACACAATGAAAAGTGAAAACCACATTCAGCTGTATCCCCTTCGTCCCAAACAGCACTTCATTTCCTCGCTGTTGAGTTCCTTCTGTCACAAAGCTTCACCCTTTTGTGGTGATTGTTACGAATGATAAAGCATGTTTTTCTCTTCCGTAATTTCAAATGTTAAGAGTGTAAAGAGTGAAAGCCTTGAAGAAGGTTGACTAGTATCAAAGGGGAAAGCAACTAATACTCAACCAGGTTTTCCGGGCTCACAATTCAGGCAACTGAAAGTAACCAAAGCATGACAGCCAATACCTTTCTAGAAAGAAAAAAACCCCCACATTTCTGGCTAAGAGAGGGGGAAAAAAAACCAATCAACTGTAAATCTTTGAAAAATTTCTTTTCAACTGCTTTTCAACTGATAATTGGTTTTCTACTGAACTTTCTCTCCACCGTCAAATAGAAACACCTCCTTTCCATAGTAGTTTTCAACTTTCCATTGGAGAATTCTTAAAAAATGAAAACTTTCTGGAAAAAGTGTTTTCCAGGTTTGGATCTTAAACAAAGTCAGTTTTCTCAGAAAAATACTGATGAAAATATCTTTCCTTGGCCCTATTGCCATGACTTACAACAGCAAAAACTAAGATCAGCCAGAAAAATCTGAGCAGGTGCACCAGTGATCTCCTATAGCCCCTGCAGAATGGGAGGCTAGCAGGAAGTTTTGAAAAGTTCCCTGACTGGAGTTCATAAACACACTTTTCCGAGGTTACTCCATGAGCCATCCCTCATGAGTACATCCTGTGGATTCTGGTCAGGAGCAGCAGCAGAGAGGCATGCAAGCCTGAATGACCCAACCTAACCGTCTCTGAGGCAAAGGAAAACCCTGAAGAACTCTAATGTGGATCAAAGCAACATTTAGGCGGACTTTACAACCGAAATATGTATAGGTGGAAATATAGGTAGTCTGAAATTCATACCACAAATTGTTCTTCTTTGTTGTTCCATTTGTCATGTGTTAAAATGAAGGAACTGCTCACCCAAAATATATAACTCATATCCTGAATACTGTTTGGGAATATTGCCCAACTAATTCGAGTTACATGGTGACCCTAGCCATTGTAGATCTTTAATAAAAATTAAGTAGTGCTATTAGCCTTAGGTATAATTGTTTATTATTTCTCAAATATTAACCGATTATCTAGGAGTCTTAAAGTGCAGACAGATAGTTCTACCACACAAACACCTTGGGAGGTAATTACTTTTTCATTTTATCAGTTTCTTTCACCTAAATATGGCATCTCTTTTTCCACAGTTTAGACTTAATGAAAAAGCACCACCAACAGCGACACTGGTCAAAGAACTGCACGAGTTTCCAGGAAGGGGAACATTTATCAAAACATACTGTATGGTTAATGATAGTATGCATGGATAAAGAAGCCTGTAATATATAACAACAATAAAGTTGGATTAGTGTATCGAAGGTTGTTTGGACAAGATTCAGTTCCATTTTCAAGAGACTTCAATTTCCTTTCACATAAACTCTGTGAAATACTTTATGTGACATGTTTATGACTAGCTGTTTTTATGAATGTCATAATTGCAGACCCTTATGAAGGCTGAGAACAGTGTTGCCCCTTCAACAAGCTAAAAAGCAAACAGATGAACATGACAATTATTAGTTACAGTAGAAGAGACAAAACCCCCATACCTCAATTACATTGCACCAGATTACAGCACTATATGGTATATCCTATATTGGAATTTTTGCAGCTCCCAATAACTAATACAAAAGGTATACTTAAGTTCAAGTGTAGGCAATAGGTATGAAATTTAGAATTTCCCTCTGACTTATTAGGTTTGTTTTATCAGCACATTACATAGTCACACTTCAGAAATCAACCATCAGATTTACAGTTCACGTGTTGTTAATTTCTGTTTAAATTTTCTCTTAGGAAGAGCTCATAATATGCTTTAGAGAAATGATTATTTTGTTTCCCCTGTGAAGTGTCTGTTTTACTTTATCATTTAGATAGCTCAAGATATTTAAGCACTACAGGCTATAATCTGGCCCTGAACATACACTTTTATTGACAAGTCGTTGCAAAAACAGAGTCCAGC
This sequence comes from Haliaeetus albicilla, assembly GCF_947461875.1. Lineage (NCBI taxonomy): Eukaryota > Metazoa > Chordata > Aves > Accipitriformes > Accipitridae > Haliaeetus > Haliaeetus albicilla. The sequence continues at coordinate 7,932,490 of NC_091485.1, read as the reverse complement.
CCTACACAAGTATTTTAAGTAAGTCAGAATTTAAATCAGAATCATCACCTCATATGAAGGCAATACAAGAAAGCTATGTCATCTGTTCTCACACCCTAGATACAAGTAAATAAGGTATCCGTAGAGTTTATTGCTTCATATCCATAAATTGAACTAAACGACATTATATAAATTTTACAGGTAGAAAGCCAGACAATGACTTAAACAAGGAAATACAATGAAATCAAACTATAAGTTTTTACAGACCTCCACAGCTCCATATCCCAGGGAATAACACAGGTTACATGCCTAAGCCCATCAGGACAAGTTCTTATTCACAGAACCACAGAAAAGGTTGGTTGGAAGGGACCTCCTGCATCTAATTCAATCCTCTGGCTAAATGAGAATGAACTTCAAAATTAAATCAGGTTGTTCAGGGCCTTGTTGCAACTTGTGACTGTTGCATCCTGGCCTTCTACTGTGCATGATTGTAACCTGACCAAAGAATATTGTTGATATTTTCTGAATGCTGTCTCTACATACTCCTTTCATGACTCCTGTATATGTCACAGATTCACCAACGTTATTTCAGATGTACCTTCTAAATACTTTGTGGAGTTTTTATCCTCTAGATTGTGATGGTTTGTCCTGTAAACATGTTATAAATTCATCCAAAATAAAAAGAAGTACAAACCTAAACAGTATTCTATTTCTGCCTTCACCTGAAATTCTTCAAAGTGCTTCCCTGACACACCATGGCATTTTTAACTCTAAAAGTTGTAGATCTTTAAACATCCTCTTGAATGGCTATAGCCTCTATACCTCTCCATCTAGGCCTCCAATAATAAGTAAGAAAATCAGATTTTGGTTTCTTAAGGTAATTGTTTACATAATCCAGATGACTTTAAAAAGAAAAGAAAAATAGTTCAAGCAAGAAAAAGGCTGAAAACATATATAAACAGGACAGTAAATTTTCTGTGATAGAATTTCATTTCTATCTCAGTTGCTCATTCACATTGCATGTAGCATTCATTCCTGCAAGAAAGATACTTTCCTATCACTTTTTATTTCTTCTGTTTATTTTTAACAGTTAAAAATAGTTGCAATTCACATTCCTCAGTTCATCAAACCCTTCCAGGCCTAGAAAGAAAGAAACACTTCAATTGAGATAGGCAGACATTTATATTTATGGTCCAAGTGGAATAACTACATTTTGTTTACACATGCATTTTTAAATTGTCACTGATCCCTGGCTTACAAAAATCTAGATGAATTTTGCATGCTGAAAATCACTTTCACTGGCACTTTATCAAGTGGTTGCATCCATTTAATGACTACCAGGATGCAAATTATTACATTTATATTCCATTGAAACATTCCCCTTCAAGTAAAATGGCTACAACTGTAGATGTTAATAAAAAAAAAAAAAACCTAGCTTCCTGAGACTGCATTGTGGGGAGAGAATAATTACTGTGACTGATCACAGAACAAATATTACAGTGCATTTCTTCAGTAACTACTGTGTTACCTGTAACATCCCTACTAATTCATCACCTCTAGGTCTACTTCTAACTTTCCAACACTCTCAGTACTTCAAAAGTTTCCTATTAAAATGAAAACAAACATGACAGAGTACTTCCCTTTCTTCCCATCTGCATTTTACACTAAAAGATCCAGGATAAATATTATTGACTATAAGCTTTTAAAGGAATACCTATCACATTTATCCATTGAAAACCCTTGAGAAATGTTTTTCCTGTTCCCTTTACACAAGTGGACTGATTGTAGTAAAACAGTGCTCTGTTCCAATAAAGAATTTCTTTAAAATCCTTTAAAAAAACCCAAACCTTTCACGTGACCATTCTTTATATCAAAATGTGGTGTATGTAAAATATAATCATATTGCAAGATATACCTTCCAAGAAGTATTCTTACTGTCAGGATGGATTTATTCACCACTCATACAAAAAAAACCCAACCTCTTAAATATTTAGTTGTATGGACTCTACATCACACCATCATGTATGTATAAAACATCAAGAAAAACAAAGTAAAATAACATTAAGATTACAAAGCCAAACTCTGAAGTTTTGAGGTGTCAGTATTAAAGTTGCCAGTAAAATTTTAATTCAGGGGTCTGGCATATGTGATTTTTTTAAAAGAGTGTTCAGTTAATTAATCACATGCCACTCTCCACAGAAGATCACCACTTCAATCAGCATGCAGAATGGCTGACATTGTGATCCTGAGATAATGTTTAATGCTTGGCTTTCTTCAGTGTGTGCCTGTCCCAGCTTTAACTTTAGCTCACTCTTCAAATCCCACTCTGAACGTAGATTCTTTCATATTCTCATGGGTGTTTTCCTATGTCACTGTAGCATAAGAATTTATTTTCAAAATAACAACGTGAAGCGGAGAGATGTAACTATCTTCATTTTACAAAGTGCTGATGCACACAGACACTGAAGTCAGAAGTTTCCAATTATTTTAAGTATCCCGTCTGAGATATCCTCCACAACTAGTTTTCAAAAACACGACAGAGTTATTCTCTAAAGCGAAGCACCCCTTGGCTTCGCTCGTCAGTGCATCTGCTCCCAGTACTGTGGCATGAGGTCAGCCCAGGTACACAGAAAATGAGGCACATACAAGTAGAGATCCCTTGTGAAAAGCCTGGTGTAAGGAGCTTGCTAAACACCATGACAGGGCGGTAAAGAATTTGGTTCTCCAAGGTGAAACGAGACAATAGCAAGACAGTATTACCTCTCTTCATTGGCTGTAATTACGAGCTACATTCACTAATCCCTTTTCATTTCTGCACTAACGTGGGGGTGAAGGAGACAACAGCTTCATTAATGGCAACGTTGGTCCATATCTTTTCTACGTCACAAGCCAAGATGTTCATTGGAAAAACAGTCAACTATCACGTAATGAAAGAACGCACCTAAATCTGCCACGGTACTTCTGCACTGAATTCAGGACTTGCAGTTTCGGGTCCTGCCTCCAAAACTACAAACCCTGGCAACTGACTGTCAGCTACCAGCTAATCCTGGAGGTACTTAAGGTTTCATTATCACCTTCCCTTTCATCATTTTTAACTTCAGAGCTCCACAGGCACCTAGACCGAAGCACGGCAAGCCTTTACAGTCTGGGCAACTCAGCAACCAACCCGCGCTGAGGCTCTTGTCAGTCTGTAGAAGCCATGCATTTGTCTGCTGACATCTCCAAGGGCTTCGCCTCAGCCAGTGCTCTCAAAACACATTTAATATGCTCCAGAATTATCAGCTTCTCACAAAAAAGCCATGCTACAGTCAGGAGGAGCTCCTTCTCTGGCCGATTTTAAAAGGTATCAACTGCTTTTTTCTTTGTAAATAGCACATAGTCGCCTGTCTCCATGAGGTGGCTCTGAGCTGTCCATCCTAAACATATAAAAATACCTCATTTCGCTCATAACAATGCAGCTAAACTGCAGGAATTAAGATGCACCCCTGTTCCGACCCGTTCCTATTTCTTAGCTCCAGGCAACAAGATGCTAATTGGGCTGTTCAGTATGCAAACATTTTGAATCTCATTCCGAAGTACATGATGCTCTTATTGGGTGATTAATGAGAGGCCAGTGTCTCCGCTTCCGAGATTAATTCTTTATGTACATTCTCACTACTAGTGTAACATTCTTTTAATTTCTGTAGCACTGTCTGATAATTGGCTTCTTCTTGATCATTTTAATGGAAAACTTTTCAGCAAATCTAATGTCATGGGCTTAATAAGAATAATAAAAAAATCCCATTTTCCTCAGTTTTCTCTGTAGCTCCATTTACTTTCATAAAAAGTTCAAATTCTTATATTAATCTCTTTCAGATGGCTGCTGCATGTTTGGAGAGTTCAATTTGCAATGGGGTCTTATGTTGTTTCTACACTCCTTTATCAACTGTGTCTTTCTCTTTCAAGAGCTTTCTTCACATGCCTTTCAGTTCTAGCATCAGGTAAGCTTTACAATTGGTGGTGAAGAATTGTTTCTCTGTCATAATTAAGTCTTTTGTACATTCAAAATAAGTTGCAAATATTTAGAAAATCTTAGCAAGGGATATGAAGAGGTTTGCACGAATTGGTTCCTTAATGTCAGAATATCTCCAAGAACAAGCTAAACCGGAGCCATATTACATCACATATATACACACAGATATCCATATATCCAGCTTCCCCCGTGCACTTGATGGAGGTTGATGCCTCGATGCTAGATGCCAATGCAGACTTAAAATGCTAAAATATAAAGCCACCTTAACTTTTTAGTTGTCTGACTGCTTGCTTAGTTCTGTGTCATAATGTAAGCGGATAGAAGATGAATTAAGATTGCTCAAGCAGCTCCAAGTGTGGCAGTACCTAACTGTTCAGTGTTTGAATTCACAGCCTTGATAATATTTTTCAGTGTACTTCTGCCTGTAATCTTCTAACTTTTCAAAATGGGCAGTGACCTCATCCTCCCCTGTTATTCCATGGTGTTATTTCGATGCTTGCGTTGTCCCCATCCTGCTGATGAGCTGCCAAGACTACGCATGGAACACTATCAAGGGAGCCCACAGGTATGTGTGGAGAATCTTGTCCCCCCATCCATAAAAAAGAAAGGGATGCTTTTCACAGATATTTGCCAGTAGCAGAGAATAGAAAATTTTAATTTTAAAACGAGCTTAAAAGCATGGCCAAATCTGAGTAGATTTTAATGGGATTGGCAAAAGCATATATCTAATACAATTATATTATTTTGCCAAACTTCAAGTCTTTCCTCTAAAGAAAGTGGACTCCAGATGAAGAAATGATCACAGAGAGGATCATCACATTCATTTTTAGCATGAAAAACTAAAAAGGTCATTCATTTTTTAACAAGGGAAAAACATAGCTTCACTTTCAGGAGTGGCTGCATTCTCAGTTCCATACCCACCCTTGCTCCACCTTCCTACCTAACCTTCCTTTTGTCCTGCCCTGTACCAAAAAAATCAGACAAATTTGGACAGTTAGAATGCAAAAATATCAGAGCAGGGGTTAAAGCTGTGGAGTCATAAGCACTGGAAACCAAGACCTTACTTAAAGTAATCCTTATAAGAAAACCTGTTAGAGAACAGTAAGAACTCCTGTAATTTAACTTTCGCCCTAAAAGAGATAAGAAATTTACCTAATTTTTTTATTCTTGCTTTATTCCTACCTCAGTCTGCAACAAATAGCTGGAGCTCAGATAAGGCTGAATACACAAAACCTATGAAGCTAAGAATTAACACAGTAAGCAAAATGTAGCATTTTTCCCATACAGTGACACAAAGCTAACCTTAAATGGCTATGGTAATTTTCAGTGATCACAGCTTATTTCTGCTTGTATTTAAAATAATTTTTTCTGGATCAATTATATACGTATGTATACAAATATATTTATACATATATAAAATTTATAAATCAAATGGCATATAAAATTTAAAAATCAGATTACTTAGTATCAGACTATTAGCACAGAGGGTTAATCAAAACATAAGCTGGATTCCTGTGTTTTTCATTAGGTCCTTTGCAATTCAATACTTTTTGTCATCTTTTCCAAAACTGAAACAACATTCTCTCCAGAGAGCAATGTGTATAGTAATGTGTGAATTTTCCTCAGAAAAGATATTATTTGGGGTTCTCAGTATAACCAGTATCTAGCTTACTACTTTGGCCTAAGAATTTCCTTTCTGCACCATGGAGAAACATTGCACGGATGAGGCTGAACACTTTTTTGATTGCCCTTTCATCTTGACAGACGCAATGCAGAAGCACATAAGTGGCACCTACTGAGAACAGTAATGGACTTATTTCCTGGATTTTCAATCTTGACAGAGCATTTGGAATCTGGATTCAGATGAAGACCATGAAAAATGCACAAATCCAGACATCTCACTCAGTAAGGTAATAATAATAATAATAAAGAAATCACTTGCCAAGCATCTTTTGAATAGTTTACCTGCATTTCTCACTTCAAAGAATTAAGAGTCTCATTTTAATAATTCTGACTGGGAAAAGGAGCCGCCTTATTATTGCAGGCTCTACTTGTTAGGCTAACATCCCGAAGCTGGTTTTGGTTAGTGTGTAATCATGAAATATATTGAAATTGGCCGATATGTAATCACAAAGGCAATGATTTGTAGTTGTCCTGGTTTTGCATACCTGCAGTGTTAAAACAGATGCCTACAATCTTGTAGTGCAGGTTTGCGCCTGTATGGGTGGCTATAATGAAAGAAAATTCACCTTCGAGTGATTGACTTCATAGTGAAGTTCCCTGTGAAAAGCATTCTGCTCAGTGCTGGAGAAAGATTGCCTGGATGAAGTAGCAACTGATGAGCTGAAGGCTGACAGGGAGAGGGAGCCCCTCATTCGCAGACATTTCCTCTTGTATCCATCCCAGGCTCGAGAGGTTTTGTTTTGGCACAAGATGATAATCACTAGGAGAATGAGAGGTTCACGGGCAGAGCTGGGTAGTGTGGGAGAAATACGTGACGTGAGACAAGATAGAGGGAGAATGACGCCTGGCATCAGAGTAGGTGGATAATTTGCTTAAAGATGGCACCGTAGACGATCTTGGAAGCCCCTGTACTGATGTTTTGATGTAACCCTTTTGGTAGCTGCCTGAGGATGAGTGACAGGAATGAAAGCAGCCTGTGTGCAGATGGGAGCAGGGAATAGGTTCAAGCCTTCATTCTGAATGCAGTCATGAACCATGGGCACGCCTACATGTAGGGTCATATAATAAATCCAGGTCTACAGCTGGAAAAACACTTTCAGCTCACCCATTAACCTTTTCCCCTATTCCTCCACCACTGGATCCACTATTCACAATTCTAAGCTAGCCCTCCAAGGACCCTAAATCTGGTGCACGAGTCAGGGAATCAGAAAAGCACTGTGGTACTGGGGTAGGAACATGGTCAGTGATGGTACCATAACAGAAGGTCAAGAGAAAGGGAGCCAAAGCCCTGGAGGTCTCCCAGTAACCCTGTTCACAACCAAGATGGCAGAGCAGAATGGTGTTCCTGGAATATATTGGGATCGGTCCTGAGGGTGTCATCTCTCCAGTTCCTCAGTGCCCTGGTAGGGGCCAAGCAGGAATAAAAATCTGGTCCAGATCATTTCATTTCATTGAGTTGTTCCTGCCTTTGATTATCTTTTAGCATAACAGATGTCATGATCTTTTTCCTATGTTCAATTTGACTGAGGAAGAAATTTTAGGTGTGTGCAGAGTCTACCATTTATAATTTAATTTATACTGTGTACATAAGCAGCAATGTATTAAAAAAGCCTGGGTTATGCAAAATTGTCAGGACTGTTTTGGTGCAGCCATCTAGTGAAATACTGGATGAAATTTTCCTTCTTCAGAGATAACAATGGTAGCACCTTGGCATGCTTAATGTCCATGTAAATTACAGCTACTATTGTATCAGCTTTCAAGATTTCCTTTATAACTATGAAATTTTCCTGTGTCATTCTGCCTGGATTCAAGTGAGTAAAGTAGCCTGGGTCTGGTGTAGGCAGAGACTAAAGGGAAAAAGAATTGAAGCTATGCTTTTGTGGTGGTCACAGCTGAAATTTCGCCAGCTGAACTTTTGAAAGATGGCAGACACACTGGTTGAAATTTCAGATGATATATTAGATTGAACAACCTTATATTTTCCCATTTCTAACTTCAGTGATTTTGCGAAAACCAAACAACAAACAAAACAAAAAAGCATATAAATAATGGATGCTCAGAGCACCAGTGACTCATGTAGAGTTGGGAGAATTATTCATAGTAAATAAATTATAAGATAATTTTTTCCCTTTTCTGTTGGCAAATTGTCTGTGAACAGTTCATAATTTTCTCAGATTTATTTATCTGAAATTAATCAATTAATTATTCATGTGATTCATTCATGGCTGTATCTTATTCTGAAAGAATTATTTGGAAATCTGTAATAATAGGGAATTATAGGGTCATGATCGCCCAAATATTTCACTGAATTTATTTCTGCTTTAGGTCAGCTGAGTGAAATGTCAGCTCCAGTTTCCCGATATTCATGTCTGTGAATTTTAAAATCCTCTGACAATAATATTTTTAAATATTTGCTTGTAAGTTCTATATATCAGTGAACATTCCTATTAGTAAAACTCTCTATTAAAACTATTTGTAGAAATCAAACAAAATGAGTGAAATAAAAAGACTAAGTATTGAAGGGCTATTTTCCAGGAAATAATGCTGAGCTGGATTTTTAGTGACAGTGAAATTTTCAATAAGCTTTGTTCATTCCTGATACTCACACAAGCATGCACTTACTAAACGGTATTAACATTTGGCAAGGCAGCAAATGTGCTGGTTATGCTGTGATTCCTGATGGGAAGAGGAATATTACAGAGCTAAGGGAACAACAGAATGATGCTTCAATTCATTAGTCCATTGGTGATAATCTTAGATGCTGAGTACCAGAACTCCCTGACTGACATTCAAAATTCATTGAAAGACAAGTTGAAGTCAAAAAAGGTACAAGAGCAATGAAAATGGCTACAGGAATAAAGTCGTTGCAGTGAAAGAAAAAAAAGAAACAACTGCAAAAGATGGGACTTCATTTTGGAGAGGAGAAGGTTAAGGGGAAATACAATTGAAGTTTATAAAATCATTACAATGATGGAGTAAGATCAGAGAGAATTGTTATTTAGCAAATTCCTAAAATCTAGAATTTCAGAGCTCTCACTGAATCTAGTAGATCATCTAACACAGATGGAGGAAATTAATTTTTTTTACTGAACAGGTAGCTAACTTTTGAAATGTGTTGTCACAGGAGAATGTGCAGACAGATAGTATCAGTGTTTCAAAAAGAGATTAGACAAATTCAGAGACACAGTTCCATAAATGGATGCAGGGATATAGTCTCTATCCCATATCCATATGTATCATGTATCCAACGTCTGTGAATCCCAGGAGAGGAAAAAGGCAGGTGGCCAGACTCACATGTTCAGGCTAAATATCATCCCCCACTGCCAGTGTTAGAGACAGGGTATGGTGTAGGACACAGGTCTCGCTCAGGAGGATGCTTGTCATGTTTTTATAGCATTTGGAACTTTTCTAGTACGCCCACTTTCAGTTTGTACATTTCTGCTCAAAATTAACATTGGTTCCCTGTGTACCATCAATCAGGTTCTTGTGATCAGGTAGCATGAGGCAGAAGTTATTAAAATTTCAGCACCTTCACAGAGCAGGGCAAACCCTTATATCTGTATATGTTCTTTAAAGATCCTGTAGGGATTTACTGGGCCATATTCATTCCACATCCCCCTCCCCATATGAACTCTGTACAGTTTCACAGGCTCACAAGACTCAGGATCTCTAGTTGTTAAGCCTGCTCTTTGTGAAAGATGAAGTATTAATTTTGTTCGGTGAGCAATTTCTGTCTTTAGGGATTGCCTCATCCTGTGTTTTATTTGCTGGACATGGGAACTGCACATGAACAAGTCCTAACCAGTGTTCGTGCACTGATGTAGCTCCATCTGAGGTAGCAATGAGAGCAGAGCAGAGGAATTCTGAATGAACCACATTCTGCCAGACATTATGAGTCTGTCACTATTGAAATATACCTTAAAAGCATGGTCAGCTCACCTGGAATTTCCTTAGAAAAAAAATGTGTGGACAAAAGCAATAGTATAAACATTTTTTTAAGATCACAAGGGTCAGAGCAAGCTCAGTCATACAAGTGTGTTTAAAGAAAAAAGTCCTTCCAGGCTCCATTGCTGACATTCTCTCCCATGGCTTACAGAAAGAAAGAAAAGAGACTGTTTTCCTTTCATGCCTTATACTTTCTTCCTCATGACATAATCAGGAAAAACAGGGAATGCCAGACAATTTTCTGCCACCCATTTCTCTCGTGGTAGCAGAAGAAAATAAAAGTGACTCTTGAAGTCTCACCCATCCTCAAACCTCTAACTTATCAAAGGAACACAGAATTCACACACTCACATACTTCTGAACAAAACAGCTTAAAAAAAAAAAATTTCTACTTTACCTAACAATGAAGAGCTGATTACACTGTTCTGGTTTTTTGCCTGTAAAAAGTACTAATGGCTTTGCTACTCAGGCTGCAAGAAAAACTAAGTCCCCTTTCCTTCCTTAGCTGTGTGTAATATTATCAAGTCTCTGGCCGTGAAGCTCCGAACGCAAGGCTGCAACAGCAACACTTCAACACAATTCATGCAGTTACATAGATTTACTTTCTTGTCAGAGAGATGCTTTCAGTTTAAGGCATACATTTAGGCTATGAAGCAACTGAGATGATCTCTCTGTGTTTATATTTCTTCAGAGAGACACTATAACAAACTTTCAATACAGAGGTCAAACATCAAAGGCAGTTACAGGTTGTTGGCATTCATTTGTCTTCTGGGTACAAAAGAGAGCACTTACTCACTTTGAACATGGAAGAGCTGAAGCAGACTTTAAATCAGCGTATGTTAGAGGTTAGTTCAAAGAGCATGGAGTATAGCACCATACTACTGGTCTATAAATGGAGGGAAACACATCGGGACAGAAAAAAAGTAAGGAAAAAATCCCCACATAGTGTCTGCAGAGATACTGTTACAAGTGAGAGAAGAAAAATTTTAAAAGGATGAAAACTTTTACTGAAACTGTAAATAAACATATGTAGTGCAGATTAAATTGCGACCTTGTGTAAAATACTAGCTGATTTAACACCAAACCTTTCTATAATCGTGCTAACAGGAGAAGAAAAAGAATGAAGTAAGTCCTTGCAATGCCTCTTCCTCTCCAGGCACTTTGCTTATTTATCACTATCAAGAGGGCTCCAGGCAGAGCAATAGAAGCAGGACTGCTGTTACCTGGGAAAGTAGTACCAAAGTCTGAATGACCCTCTAGAATTTGGGTGCTTTTAAGGTTTGGTGAAAACTGAAGAGGCTTTTCAGCATGGCTGGACTTAATTTTAGAATTAGATTTCCAAATTCTGATTGAGGTCTCTTCTAATTAGATGCCTAAATTCCATTTGGGGTCTAGGATGAAAAGATTTCAGATGCTTCCTTTGTTTCTCTAGCGTTCTCTGTTCCTCTCAAGTTGACATATGACATGCTTCTAGTTCTAGAAGTTATGTACTTTTTTTTGCAGGTAAACAAGGTGCTTGAAATTTTATTTCAATGAAATTTAGATAAATATTTTCTTCCGACCTTAAAGTCTAATAACATCTGTATATTCACAGCTCTACAGTTGTGCCTGTAGATATCTCTCTTTCTGAGGCCATAATCAAGTTCGTCTTTCAGAAATCTTGCAATTTGTTACAGAAGTCTTAAATTCTAAGCTTCACCAAGAAAATCCCAATGTTAACAATTTATTCACTAATGACAGATTAAGCCCCATATAAGGAGTAAGGTCCTGTGTAGTACCTGCAGTTCAATTATACCTATTTTGAGAACTAAAGTGTTACTTTTAAGTGATACATCATCTGTGAATACACCCTTTGCTTATGGCTGAATTCACCTTTGAAGAATATGAAAACTTCTGTTAACAGACCAAATAGAATCCTTTGGGCTGGAATGGACCTTTAAAGGTCATCCAGTCCAACCCCCCTGCAATGAGCAGGGACATCTTCAACTAGATCAGGTTGCTCAGAGCCCCGTCCAACCTGATCTTGAATGTTTCCAGGGATGGGGCACCTACCACCTCTCTGGGCAACTTGTTCCAGTGTTTCACCACCCTCATCGTAAAAAAATCCTTCTGTATATCTAGTCTGAATCTACCCTCTTTTAGTTTAAAACCATTACCCCTTGTCCTATCACTACAGACCCTACTAAAAAGTCTGTCCCCATCTTTCTCCTAAGCCCCCTTTAAGTATTGAAAGGCCACAGTCAGGTGTCCCCAGGGTCTTCTCTTCTCCAGGCTGAACAACCCCAACTCTCTCAGCCTTTCCTCATAGGAGAGGTGTTCCATCCCCCTGATCATCTTCGTGGCCCTCCTCTGGACCTGCTCCAACAGGTCCATGTCTTTCCTGTGCCGAGGACCCCAGAGGTGGACGCAGAACTGCAGGTGGGGTCTCACCAGAGTGGAGTAGAGGGGCAGAATCCCCTCCTTCGACCTGCTGGTAACGCTTCTTTTGATGCAGCCCAGGGTACGGTTGTTTTTCTGGGCTGTGAGCACACATTGCCAGGTCATGACCAGCTTTTCATCCACCGGTACCCCCAAGTCCTTCTCAGCAGGGCTGCTCTCAATCCCTTCATCCCCCAGCCTGCATTGATACTGGGGGTTGCCCTGACCCAGGTGCAGGACCTTGCATGTGGCCTTGTTGAACCTCATGAGGTTCACATGGACCCACTTCTCCAGCTTGTCCAGGTCCCTCTGGATGGCATCCTGTCCCTCAGGTGTGACAACCACACCACTCGGCTTGGTGTCATCTGCAAACTTGCTGAGTTTTGCCGAGTTGCTCAATCCCACTATGTCATTGATGAAGATATTAAACAGTACTGGTCCCAGTATGGATCCCTGAGGGACACCTCTTGTCACTGATCTCCATCTGGACATTGAGCCGTTGACCACTACCCTCTGGATACCCAAACAATTCCTCATCCACCAAACAGTCCATCCATCAAATCCATATCTCTCCAATTTAGAGCGAAGGATGTTGTAGGGTCCGTGTCAAAGGCCTTACAGAAGTCTGGATAGATGACATCCATAGCTCTTTGCTTGTCCACTGATGCCTGATGATGACCATTTCTGTATGAATAGGTTCTGCTTTCACTTGCCTCTCCAACAATACAGCACAGACATTTGATTGATAAGCAAAACTAACTTTTCCTGGTATGTTCTTACCTATATATTTATTGTTAACTAAGCAACATATATAAATTTTGAGTGTCCTTATGTGGGGTTTTCACATAATAACTCTTCCCATACAGCAGGTATTTTTGTGTTAAAAAAAAAAAAAGAAAAAAAAAACTTTTATTCCTCCTGTAGACTGTAGGACAGTAGTGCTTTAATTTAACCAGCTGAGCTATTGTCCTAGTTTCAGCTGGGACAGAGTTAATTGTCTTCCTAGTAGCTGGTACAGTGCTGTGTTTTTGAGTTCGGTATGAGAAGAATGTTGATAACACACTGATGTTTTCAGTTGTTGCTAAGTAATGTTTAGTCTAAAGTCAAGGATCTTTCAGCTTCTCATGCCCAGCCACTGAGAAGGCTGGAGGGGCACAAGAAGCTGGGAGGGGACACAGCCAGGGCAGCTGACCCAAACTGGCCAAAGGGATATTCCACACCATGTGATGTCATGCCCAGTATATAAACTGGGAGGAGTGGGGGGGGGGGGGGGGGAATCGCCACTCAGGTGACACTAACTTGGTGTTTGTTGGTGGGTGGTGAGCAATTGCATTGTGCATCAGTTGTATATTCCAATCCTTTTATTATTACTGTTGTCATTTTATTAGTGTTATCATTATCATTATTAGTTTCTTCTTTTCTGTTCTATTAAACTGTTCTTATCTTCACCTACAGGTTTTACCTTTTTCCTTCTGATTCTCTCCCCTGTCCCACTGCGGGGGGGGGGGGGGGGGGGGGCAGTGAGTGAGCAGCTGCGTGATGCTCAGTTGCTGGCTGGGATTAAACCAGGACAGCTATCTTGAATGAAGCTAACTTGAATTTGTTAAGTGGAGGAGATTCATCATGACAGTGTTCTTAGGTTGGCCAATGGACCAAAATACAAAACAAAAGGTGCTTAAGCCAGAAAGTTGTCAAGAGCTCAAAGCTGAAGGTGTGAAATCATAAAAGCAACTTCTTTTGTAAAGTTTGACACCCAGCTCCAGGAACAGAATTTGCAAGGTCAAATGAAGTATTTGAAACTCCTAAATATATTAATTAATTAGGCAAAGTGAAGTGAATGGATTGGGATTCACAGTAAACAGCATGTTGAGCACAAAAGTATTTAAACTAGCTAATAAGAAACAACAAAAGCAGGTTCTGTCTAAAACTCTGCCTCCTTCATGGAAGCCTATGTCACTGACTTGTCACCCAGCCAATTTTTGCAGAGCAGCTCACTGGCTTAAGGTCTTGCTTATGAAATGGAAAACTTCCTCAGCCAGTGAGAGGTTTTTACACATTTATCTACGTTATGCATGTACATAGGTATAACCTCACCACCAGCTAATCTGGTGTTATGGATAAAAATTTTCCCTAGTTAGTGAAATACTCTGCAATTCTTAATGCAAAATTCATAAGGGAAGAAAAACTGTAAGACAAACAAACATGACCTGGCTTAGTAAGCAGTAAGTTGGTTTGAAAAGCAATTTTTTAAGTATTATGAAACATATAACAAAATCAATTGCCTGCATTTAGAAATGTTAGGCTCTGACATGCCCTTGTACATTGGCTCGTTTGGTCCTGTAGTCGCATGAATAGTGAGACAATTTCTTCACGAGGTTACCATCTGCACTCAGCCTCAAAGCAAATGGAGCACTTCTCAGTGTTGAAGAGGACAGTACAGTAGCCAACACAGTAGCAGAAAGCACAGTATAAACACTAAAAGAAAAGCCACAAGCAGTACGTATGTATTTGAAACAAAACACCTACGGTGGAGAACTTATTTGCACAAAGAGAATATGTAAAGTGTTTGGGTGAATAGAATTGAAAAGGATTACAGTTTGTCAGGGTGCCAAGGGAAGAATATTAGTTTGTGAAACATCTCGAGTCCTATAGGGCCAGGATCATAACAACCAAAGAGGATTTTAATGTCATGCTTCAGGGAATAAAGAAGTTAGACCAGTTGCCCCAAGATAATGCATTTCATAGGAGAAACCATTCCATACTATGGCAGAGGATGGAAATGAAGTTTAATAGGCTCACAGCTCTGGAAATTATAGCACGAGGAGAGAAACAAATGGAGTAAGTCTATAAACCGGTCACTGTAGGTGAAAAAAACAGATCTCACATTTATACATAGACCTGAATTAAAGAGAAGAAATATTTGTCATTGCCTTAAAGCAGAAAGGGAAAGGGAAATTGTGGAAGAAATGGTTGACATCACTTGTTTTTCTAAGTTTGATTAATCAGGGGGGTTCAACTAGAGTGCTTAAAAAATGGGACACCTGTTCAACACTGCTGTGAAAAACACCATTTCTTTAAATTGATTTATATACAGCACCAGTGACATTTCACAGGAAAATACAATGTTTGCTGCTCTATATTAAGGTCTACAGAAATGACATCTTAATTTGGGAAAAGTGGTAGAAGGCTGAGACGGGTGACTTAAGACAGCTTTTCAAAGAGCAAGAGCATTTTTGTCAAGAAGTCTGAGTAATTGAAGTAACATTTCAGGAAGAGAAGTGAATATAGTAAACGCTATGGGCAGTTCACAACCTAGTCTCGGCCAAGCCCCAAATCCGTCCTCCAGCGATTATGAAAGGGTCTTGCAGCCTCATTGGAATGACGAACTACATAGAAAAGTGTATTTCCAACCTCTTTGAACCAGCAGCCAGAAAACTACAATACTATGATGCTGGATAGCTTAAAATTCTTAATGATGTGTTAGATGAGCTGGAGGGATAATGAAATACCCTGCCACAGAGGTACTATGACAGTAAATGAAAATCAAAGCAGCATGTATATAAGGACAGTACAGGCACATCACAAATGAGTTTTCACTGTCTTACAATATGGTACTGGATCAAAAGAAGAAACCCACAGGCCTCTGGACTAGCTCAGGACACCTATAAGCCTAGTATTTAATTTCTTTGTTTAACAGCCTGGTTATACATATTTGAAGCATTCCAGAATCCTAATACAGCTTGTAAACTGTTATTATTTTTGTACCTAATTAGGAATAGAAGATGTGAAAGACTGGACCTTTAAGAGGTTTTAGCAAGAAGTTGGAGCTGACTATTATCTCATGCTGAGACTCCTGGTATATAACATTGATTGGTTAGGAAAAAAAGACCCTGTCAGCTTCTTTGGCTACGAATGATTTCTGAACAAACATAGCTTTCCCATATGAGGTGATGGTTTAAAAATAGGAATATGTATTTACCACATACAGTTTTCTACGAGTGAAGCAATGACATCAAACACAGTAGTTGTTGGCTTATTTAAAGCTGACTTCTTAACATGGACTCTCCACTCAGTATGACAGAACGCAGTTAAGAGCTGAGCAGTAAAATTCAAAAATTTTCCATGTATACAAAAAAAAAAAATAATGGTAGGTTGAACCATTCCCAAAATTAAACTCATAATAATTCTGAGCAAATGACTGCTTTTAACAGTTATTTACTATATTTTATAGCACAATGTTAACCTAAGCCATAAAACATAATGACTTGGACTGCAAAAGTGGCAGCACGTTTCAATTTTCATTCCAAAAATACTAATACATACTGGTTTTAACTTTTGCTTTAGTGCTTTGTATTTAATGTGCAGGAATTTGTTGTAAATTGCTATAAAAATAGGAATTAATTTCTAAAGCAAAATAAAAACAAATTATTTCCTTCTGACCCCCTCAACCATCTCCTGGACCCATAAAATAGTTTCTTTTATTGAACTACTCATGAAAAATGTAGTCTTTTTCCAAAGTAAAGTTCTCTGCAGTGATGTGCCAAGTGATCTGATCATAATGAGGGAGCTGGGTAACCATGGAGTTTGTTTTCCATCCACTTCATAATTACACTGCTTATAGTTCATGGGTTTAGCCTGCAGCTACCATGAAACCTTTTTCAACGTGTCTGACAGCCAAAGCAGTTTTTCTGTCCTTGGTCTCCACAGCAGCAGTGGTTGGTTGTGGCCTTTCTGATGGGTAGCTAAGTGGTCTCAGGCATAACACCTTGTGCCTAATTGAAGCTAAAGTACTGTACAAGGTGAAAATCAATGTGCGGAGGGGAGAGAGAGCAGTAGAAGCTGTCAAATACCATTTCTGACAAGCACTTTTGGCTGTAAAGGAAACACAGGCCTCTCATAAGATGGAAAATTGTGGTCCCAAGTCTTTGTTTATTAGGTGTTCTCAGTCTCAACCCCTAGGAAAATTAAGTAATTGAGGCAGTTTGTTTATTTTTAACAATGAGCAGAATCACCTGAAAATTTGACAATGACAGTGGCCTTTACTCAAAGATCTGCTGAGAAAAGAATAAAGCAAGATGTAAACTCTTATGGAAAATAAATCTAATGAGGTAAAAACTGAGTTCTGAAAAGTTAGCTATTGCTTTAAAAATTATATCAAGGGCACAAGTGTAAATTACATTGTGGCATATGAAGGATAGAAAGTGAAATTAGTGACAATGAGTTTTTCAGTCACTTAAAATTGAAGAACGAAGAATAGAGAAGTAGAAGCTAGGTAATTTAGGAAGGAGCTTAAAAGAATAGTTGGAGCATGAGGAAAAGAATAGAAGAGCTAGGGCTCAAAACAGGCAACTGCTGGCAAGAGACGCAAATAGTAAGAAGAACACCAGCAAAAGGGCTGGCCGCATCTCAAGGGAGCAGGAAGCTATCAACATATGACATCAAGAAACTGAAAGTAAATTTAATGTCTTTTTTGCTCCAGTCTTCACTAAAAAGGTCAAGTTCAGTCCAAGAGGCAATGCAGTTAATGCTCATGACAAAAGGATAAGGAGTCAGGCTATAGAAGGATAAGAACAAACCTGAGATTGCTAAAATTTTTTACACAATTTTAAGCCAGCTGGACATGCCCATTTTCACTCCAAGATACATAAAGACATGATTTCACTAACATCAGAGGCATCAGAAGTCATTCTGGAAGACTTGTGACAATAAGCGAAGTTCCAGATGACTAATACAGGACAAATAATATCCACCTTTAAAAGTGCAGGAGGAAAATAGGAATTACAAGCAGTCAGTTTAACTTCACTCATACAAATGAATTACTAAATTTGTAGAAAGAGGGTAGATAATATGGACACGAACAAAAGCCAACATAGTAGAGAAACGTCTCATTTTCTTCTACAAGATGAGGAGCCTTTGAGTGTGGATGAGCTACAATGTCTTGATGTCAATAAATTACACACAGCTGTAAGACAGCAAACCAGGGACCAGAGTGTGCTGAAATATTTTGGAAAATCGTATTTTCAGTAGTGAATCAGAAGACAGATATTGCCAGTTTCCAAAAGGCAAACAGCACCCTGGGAGGGGTAAGTAGGTGTCCTTTCCCAGAACATGCAAGGTCTCAGCCTGCGTGGTGTCTTGCATCCCGTATGGAGCATTGTTCAAACAAGGTTTATAAGAAGGCAATGAAGTAACAGGGCTGAGAGATGGTACTTAAAAAGAACTTTTGAAACATTGGGGTTGTTTAGTTTGAAGAAGGTAACAGAGTAATAAGTATCTGATGTGCAAATGTGACTAAGAGCAAATGAATAAGTTGTTCTCCACACTGAGCGTGGGTAGGGAAGAAATAAAGGCTTTAAACTGGGAGAAGAAATTAAGCTCCAGATGAGGAATAAAACTTCCTAGTGGGAAGACCACATAAGAGCAGGAATCGGTTTCCCAGAGAGACAGTAGAAATACTAGTTTTTAAAAGCAGATTAGGCAAACATTTTCAACACCATAAGTGAAGCTAACCCAACCTGAGATCAAGGAAAGGGACTGGATAACCTCAATTTCCTTGTACATCTATCTGCCCGACTGCTGCGGGGAAAGCAGGAGCGAAGGACAAAAACAGTTCAAGGTGGAAGACCTTACAGAATTAGAAGATTGGATACAATTCATCATTGTGCAAAAAGTGAATACCAGCTCTGTGTAGCATGAAGGTTTCCCTAACGTCCCACAGATTGAGTGGTGCTTAAGTGCTTTGCTGGAATTACTGTTCCTTCAGAACAGGAACGTTCCTGCCTCTTCCAAAACAAAGTGAACCAAAACCTCCGAATTGCTCTCGTTATTTTAATTTCATCTTGTTCACTATGGTATTGCCATAAACTAACCAAAACCAAAGCCCTGCAATGTTAGATATCACATAAGTACAGAAGAGTGCATAGTTCCTGCATCAGAGAGCTTCCAACGTATTCTTCCTGCTTTCCTAATGATAATTCTCACCTACATGAAGGTGGAATTTTTTTTACCTTTGAGATCTCTGAAGATATGTAAACGTGTTTCTATCAGTAAAGATACATTACTTTATATGTGAAATCTCAAGGAAAATAGTTTTGTTATCACTCTAATTTTCAGTGTTTAGTGTTTTCTACAATGAGCATTCTAAAAGTTGAACTGCTTGAGGACCATTTTAAATAGGTCAGCTTTTGAGTGTTTTGAGGTTTAGGGTATTATTATTTTAACCGTTTTCTCTATGTAAGATGTCTTTGCACTTGGAAAAAAACTTCTAGCAATTTGCAATTACCAGTACTTCAGAACAGCAGTACGACAGCTGTATCACACTAGAAATTGTTGCCTGTCATTTCTGAATTACATAACCTGTACCTTCTCTTTCCAGTCTGAATCTGATTTTCTAAGCCAATACGGTTTTAATCTGTTCCAAATGTCATTCATGTCTATTGTGAAACATTCCATATCTTTAATTTGAGCTAAAGAAAACAACCATTCACATGAAGAGCATATTGCATGAAATGACTGTATGGGTTTTGACTGTCTTAAACTTAATTGTTTTATCTTGATGTTTTTCAAAACTGTCCACATACTTTCAAATTATTGGAGTGGTTTTGCTAAATTGTTAGCATTTTAAAGTATATTCTTTCAACATAGTTTTGCTGGAGCATGGAGGAAATGAAAGCAACATTACAGCATAGAGAAATGAGGCTCGTGATAGAATGTATTTGCAATGTGAATAAACAAATAGGCAAATATTGTGTGTCTTTTTCTAGAGAATCCATCACAAAACAATATTACGTACATGACTCTTGTCTCATAATATATGAGAAAATGCATCTTTTTTTAAAAAAGTAACTATAGCTAAATATGGGATTTCTCCTATAAATGCCATTGCATTAATCCCAAGGGGTTTTTTCTGACTGTGTACATTGTCTGTTTGAGTAAGTATGATGTGATCTTCCTTTTCCTGCTTCTTCAAAGAAGTAATGATTTATGACACCTAAAAGTTATTGTTGATCTAACCTCCAAATTATATAGTTTGTTTTAAAATAATTCTTAGCATTTTCCCATTACAGACAACGAATAACTTAAGCTAATACTAATCAAAGAAGATCATAGGTTTTCCTGTTAAACTGACAATTTAATTCTTTTACAGTGTGTTGTAGCTGCATTTACTGTATTTATTGATGTATGAACTTTATGTTGTTTTTCTCATCTTTTTCTCCATCCCCTTTGTAATCAGCAGTCTCAATTTCTGCAATATTATAAATGGCTGCTTTCTGTTTGTCAAGCTTTGTTTGTGATTATTCTTCTCTCAGTCTTAACATTTTCCTTGATGTCTTTTCTTCTCATAATAGAGGTTAAAAGATCAATATATTTATTCTGGGCCCAGTTATCTGGCTTTATGCATATGCATACTCTCCTTAACTTTAGTGGGGCAGTTAATGAACCTAATCCACCGCCCTGCTTAACTACACTTGTTTTAACCTACTTTGTTGAGTAAGGATGGACTGAAGCATTTGTGTAAAGTTGGCTGTGTGCTTTAGTGATTTATTGAAGCAGGCTATGTGTGCAAAATTAACTATATGTGTAGCTGTTTGCAAGAGAAAAACTTAGTTTTCCACTGTGACATCTATGCAACTAAATCCATGATACCACTAAAAAAGCCATGATGGGAGATATCTGGATTCATGCAAAGCTTGAGTTAAACTCAGTAATACATCAGGGTCATGGAAGCTTCTCCTTGGCCTGCTTACAAGTATTAGTAATAATATGTACATAAAAATACAAAATGTATATAACATTAATGTTATGTATTTGATAGAGTATGAATATAAACATTAACAAGGTAGTTGCAATAAAAATATATTCTGAAGTAAAGCTTAGTATTTTGGAAAAAATATTTCAAGTGGAATTTCAAATGAAAATATTTTATTATTTTATTTCCACATTCAACTCTAAAAACCAGAATTTTTTTCAAAATTTTTCATTTAATTTGATTGACAGGTTAATTTGAAGGCTTGTAACTTAATGGGTTCATTACCTTACAATGATCCCATTAATGTGTGTAATTCATTTACAAGGCTGAAAAACTGACCAAGGCTTGGTCTTATAAAAAGGAGGTAGAGTTTTCCCTCAATTGATTTAATCATTTTTAATATATTTTAAAAAAAAACCACTATATATTATGTATTATATAGTAGAATATATAATACTGTAGTTTGCAGTAGCTGTAGGTTTAAATGTATATTTTATTAAGTTGCAAGATTTATGTTTTATTTTGAAATTGGAAAAATATATATTTGTGCACTATTTCCCCTTGTTTTAGGTATTCTTCAAAGATACTGCAGTGAAGTGACATAGCACAAAATCTGTTTGCACATTATAACAATTAAAAATGATACAATATTGTTGCTTCCTTTATGCAAATGAGAAATGAAATAGCCTTGAGATGATTTAGATACACCCATAAATCAGAAAAGCCAAACAAAGTAAGCTTTTCTTTGCACAGATGTGACAGCCAGATGTGGCTCTGCTTTTTATTTCATAGCTGTAATCTGTACTGGATTTAAGTTATTTCCTGAAAAACAAGGCATGCACTCAAAGCTGAAACATCACTAGTAGCTTCAGATCAGTACTTGTTTTTAGCAGGGATCATTTCTCTGGATTCTTTTTCTCTGGGGAAGAGATAGAATAGAAATTGTTGTTTCAGGGCTTTTTCTTAAGAGTTCTTAAGAGAGGCCAGTAGATTTCATGGCATTCAGATAGCAGGATCATTCTTTAGATTTCTCTTTGTTTAAAAGATTCATTTGAATTATTAGATAGTTTTCGGCAAGGGGCACAAAATATTTTCACTGTAGCAGGTTTGTTTCTGTACCACATTAATTTATTGTTCTTTTAAGCCACAATTAATATATATCCCAGGATGATTATGTGTTACTGTAGAGAAAGTGTATTACTAGCAGGCCTTTTTGGTGAAACAGGAAGCTTTCATGGGTTTTAGTTTTCATGTTTTTCACTCTATACAGTTGGTAATGCCTTCTTCAGAGTTAAGAGAACAAGCTTTGTCCTTGGCATGCACACTCTTCCAATTAAAGGTAATGAGTGGAATTTTGTCCTCAATTATGTGGGCATGACCTTCAACAATTTCATGCCAATTTTTACGGAAAAAATGAACACAAAATCTAAAATTGCAGCTGTGATCGCCTGTATGAGGTGCAGGAAAAGTGCTATCACATCTCTGTGCGCTGTACAGTCCCTATTCCCGTTGCCTTGTTAATGAATACTCTCCATCTAGTCCCTTGTTAATGGATGCTCTAAATCTAACATGTGCCTACTCCAAATGAGTAAAAAACGCCTGAGTGCTTGACAGTGGGAACCCAAGAACACTGATGCTTTCACAGACAAAACAGTAAGCAAACACCTTCCGCTTGCAGATGGATGAGGCAGAAAGATGACCTTAAGATACACAGTGCGTCAACTTTGTTTAGGCTTTCTTATTCAGATGCTTTCTATGGGCTTTTCCTCTCTCCAGACACTGCTTTTTTCTTGATTACCTGGCAGCTACTAGGCAGTCCTCACCGCTGAACCTCCCACCTCTGTCTTGCTGTAACGTCGTGTGTTCTGAGACGATGGGTAAATAGTTGTATCAAACTGGATTCTGCTCGTCAGGGGTTAGGCACTCTGGAGATCCTCTCTCTTCTGAGAGCACACAACCAGCTTTGTGGAGTTGACTGAAGAATATTTGTTCTAGTCCTTTTTTTCATATATGGTATGTTCTAAACAAAAGCTCTGCTTGGTACTATGTTTGTCGATTTTCAAGGCTTACTTTAACTGTAGCTAATTCAAGTTATACAGGCTTGTAAACTTTGATTCTTTTTAGGGGTTTATGACTCCTAGTAATTTATATGGAACCACTTTGGTAGCTTAGGAATAGGATCAGTTCTCTTTGCCCCTTTATAAAGACATATTCTTGAGAGAACACACAGTAATGTTATCGGCCAGACCAAGGATATGAAGATCTGGTTTGATGTCCTTCCATTAGAAAGTAACAGGGGCATGAAGTGTGATTATCCAGCTGTCTTGGAGTCCTCTGTGCTCAGATTATCTGACCGCGATTTTGGACACGGTCATGGACTAAAACCTGATAGCTTTATTGCAGCTTCTTCAGTTGCAGTATTCAGCATATTAAACTTACTTTAAGGGCCAAGGTCTTTCCAAGGTAGGCATCTTTCCTTTTTTTTTTTTTTTCATTTCATCATTTGATGAACCTTGAGGCTGGTCAGCTATTTACATCATCTGTGTTTCATATTTAGTTTTTGCTAGGCATTCTTATCTTGTGTAGTGTGGGTAGTTCCTGCTAATCTAGAAAAGAGAATAAAAATAGACAGATGCAATTTGCTTATTCAGGCAGGCAGGAGGTAGTGAGTAAAGCAATGTTGGGATGGGACGGTGCTCAAGTGTAATGACTCAGTGTTAATTTAAAACCAGACTTAGAGAGTGGTCAGATTACCATTTATAACGTGTCTAAATAGATTGGCCTGGAAGTCTATACTACTTTTGCTGTGCTTTTCCAAAAAGTGGTTCACCCTGGAACCTGGTAAAAGGGCATTCGATGACTGTACCCCATCTAGGATGGTTCCCTGATAAACAAATGTCTATTAGTTTGTCATGACAAAGACTACAGGCCCTTTTTTTAGGTCTGTTTATTAAATTTATAATCCTAGATTCATTTTGAAAAGTCTATTTAGGTCTCACATAAACAAGTTAGCAGAAATACAACTGGAGACTTCCCTTTACGATAGCCCTACTTGGTATCACTGCTTTTTACTTCAGTCCATCACTTGCATTCATTTCCACTACGGTGACCAATCTCCTTAGTTCATCATCTCATAAATCAAAAATTTAAAACTTTTTTATTTATTTCAACACCAAAAATTCAGGGTTTTTTTTACAAATGGCAGTCCTGGATGCCACTGAATATTTTGGTCTTGGGAATATTTTGATCTTGGGTTTATGCTCAAAATACAGAATTTCAAAATACAGACTTCAGAGAAAGATCTGACTGGCTAGAGAAAGGTGTACTTTAAATACAGAATGTGGTTGTTTTAAGTCACAGTATTTTTGAGAAAGACTACATGAGCCCTCTGTAGATGTCTTTATAATGAGCTTCCACATTAATTTTAAGAAATCAGTATGATGTGCTGCTTGCAGATTATAATGTAATTCTGTAATACAAATTAGATCAGCTTTGAATGTCTTTGAAATGTAGTGTGTTAAAAATGGTATGTACAGGTTAAAAGATACAGATTCAGAACACCAGGATTTACATGAAATTATCACACATGCTTTGATAGAGTCCTAGACTGATTCAAAAGAGCAAGTTTCATATGAAGCTGTCTCATTTTCTTTGATAGCTACCTTGATCTTTATGCAGTCATCTATTAATTATATTACAGATAAGGTAAATAAAAGTGTTGAAATATTGAGATCACAGCCTCCTTTTTTCTTGTGAAGACTAAAGGTATGCTTCTATGAAGTCAGTGAGCAACGAGGGATGATAAAGGTATTCTTTAGCTGTCAGACAGTATTTATTTTGACACGTGACTGAAAGATCTAGAGTTCAATAGCTATGAGCATAACTGAAAGGGTAAAACTTATATGTGATCTAGACCAAAGGTGCTGTAAGAGAGTCTACGGATTTTCCAGGGCCAATGCACTGGGTAACGCTGTGAAGGTTTTCCTGGTGGAATTATATTTCATTTAGTTCTCAAAAGATTGCGCTGTGAGCCCAGTCCTGCCATGTGCTGATCGCACCGTCCGACCGCCACCACCATCACGGTGCCTCCATGCTGGTTTCCTCTTCGGTTTGGCTTCTCTGATTTCCTTACACGAGCAGCTTGTAGGCTTTAACCCTGTTAGCTCTAGAGGAGCCCATCACGGTTATTACAGACTAAACAGAGGAAATTTGCTTATTTTATCAGCATTCAGGGTTTAGCAGTGTGGGGTTTGGATGTAGCAATTTTTCAACTTTTTTTTCAAGGCAGCAACATTTAGCTAATAAGCTACAGTGTCATAGTTACACAGTTGTAGCTGCAGAGTACTCTGTCTCAAGAAACTGGCTTGTCTGCTTACTCTTTAATTCAGAACTTTCCAAAAGCAAAGTCCTTTGCTTTCAGCAAGCCTAAATAGAAATGTCTAAACTATAAAAGGTATTTATCTCAGCAGTGACGGAATTTTCAGCTGAACTAAATGCATTTACTCACTTTAATATTTAATTTCAGTGTTCTGCCCTCTGTAGAGACAGATAACAGAACCTGCCACCAAAAAAGCAATCAAATCATGCGTATATCTGCTAGAACAACAGCTTTATTTAAACAAACATACAAGTCCCTACACAATGCCGTCTCTCAGTGCAATAGGTTTAATTCAATTCATTGCCTTTACAGACATTGGCATTGTGAGATGATTCCAGAAGTCGTCTTTCTTTTTTTCTTTCTTTAGGATATATTCACATATATTTAAACTTGAATCTAATATCAACATTGCTTTGTATAGCTCCCTGTGAGATCATCAAAAGTTAACACCCGTGTCTCCACTGATGTGTTAAAAATGAGAACCAACAATCTGCTAATAAAAGACTCTAGATCCTCACAGTGTATTTTTCCTTTAAAAGAGTCTTTTTCTAGTTCTGTATGTTTCAGTCATAGTCTTTAAATGGTTTATTTTCCAAACATGCATATCATTCCTACCACCATTGATGATATTTATGCTACAAACGTACGAAGAGGGAAAACAGTCCTTATGCTTTTAAAAGTAGTTTATATAAATATTGCAATAATAAAACTATTCAGAACCCTGTCCAGTATTTTTCTGTACTAAAGTGCTTTTGTAAACTCACTTTGTAGTCAAGACAGATGAGTTTTTTGTAAGTTTATTTTTCTCAAACCAAGGAATGCAATTAGGTGACTTTTATCTAAAACATAAATCTGCTGACTTGCTGTTAAAGTTTTGGAAAATGAGGAAGTAGGCAACGGTTACAGCAAGAATTGCCTAGACTGCAATTGTATAGGTGCTTATTCCTAATTTTATCTTTTCCTCTGTAGAGTCATTATATGGGAAAACTGTGTAAAGCTTACAGTGGCTATATGCAAGCGGAAGAGAGCATCGAGAATAATACGGAAGAAAGATGGACCCAAATCCCCTATGGGAAAATATATAGAAAGTTATAAAAACATCATTCTTCTTATAGGATGACCAGGTAGTATCCTCTGCTAGAGAGGTTTTCATCGAAGCCAATGTGATGATTTGTATGTTAAGATCATCTTTGGTATGAGACGAAGAGTGGTAACATCTGTGCTTGGAAAAAAAAGTATTATGATGTAGCAATGTAGTAGTATAGAGAAGGGAGCTGATTAGGTAAGTATGTATGTTTTCCATAAAACAGGACTGGAGTATTGCCAACTAATGATGAGTAGATTGGCCTGTGAGAAAGTAGCTCCAACAAGTTTCCTTTCATAAGCTCCATTTACTGTAAAATACATCTTCTAGTGGGTATGAATGTCCATTGTTGTTCTGGCCTTTGGGTGATTTCTGTAAAATTGTCAAAACTGAAAAGTGATGTGGTCTTATAAGTCATGTGCATGCTTGACATTTTTGAAAACTGCACATTGAACTACATATCAGACCACACAAGATATGCTTATACGGACAGCTAAAAAGTATCCAGGACCTTGCTATGCAGATGCACCCTTTTTGGTTTGTTGGTTGTTTTTTTTTTAATCTTTCACTGGGGAAAAAAAAGGAAAAAAAAATACAAAAAAAAAAAAAAAACCACTTGTCATAAATCCCAGAGTATGCCAATAGAAATACTTTAATTTTCAGACACTTAGATGTAGCTGGAAAGTAACACATTCTGTCTTTTAATTGAGTATGTCTATTGAACTATTCTTTAAGTTAAGATTTTCTTTTCTCTTCCCCTCCAGATTAATTCATATATGCATTATTTTCCAGAGGAACTTCTCACTTGTTATTTGGGGGCTTGGAGGTTTTTTGCTGTTGCTGTTTTTATGGTTCGATTTCTGCTTTTTCAGCTGGTGAAAAAAAGCATCTTTAAGTCATTCACTAAAGGATCAAATTCAGATGCAACAGTTTTCCAGATTATCTCCAAATAGTTCTGGATTGTCTGACATAGACCAACATCTCACACTACAACGTCCATGATATGGTCTAAGAAAAACACGATCCACAAACGAGCTAGGGACACCAGAGTTGCAGCCACAAATATCTTTTGATGTTCTAAATTGATCCTTGCCCCCTCTGCAGCTGTGAGAGCTGGCACCGGCACGCTACTTGTTGATGTGCACAGACACAAAACTTGTGATAACACCGTGAGAGTCATTAGAGAGGAGCTGACATCAGGCGACCTCTTCTAGGTGGGAAAACAATTTTCAAGTAGAACATGGGCCTTCAGGGGCAAGTAGTAGATGAGCAGGAGGGGGATTTTTTTTTCTGGTTCATACGGTTTTTTACTTCAGTACTTCTTTTCTGTCTTTTCCAACGAGTTCTTTCATCTCCTACAGCCTATATTGAATAATAAACAAAATCCACTGATTTTGTTTGGATTGACTGTCTGAGCCCTTGGATGTAGAATACTGAAGCATTTGTTAGCTTTTATACAGAGGTTTTATCTTTACTATAGTTTTCATTCAATATGCATCTTTGTTTCTATGTTAAATGTAGGTCTATCACAAATGAATACATTACAGAACACATTTTTAAAGATAAGCTAACAGTTACTTTTTTCCACTTGCTTAAAAACTGTGGGCTTTTGTTTGAAAATCAAAATAGGTGTTTCCTTGTAGGAAAAAAGCTATATCCACAAGATTAAAAGACACAGCAAGATACAATATCTAAGATCGGTTGGAGAATTCTGAGACAATGTTGTATCAATAAATTATTAGAAGACTTTGACTTATCGTATGTTTTGAAAGGTCACTCACCTTATGATAACGAAGGCTGACACTTCAGACCCCAGCTTCCTCTTCCAGACACTAAGCATCTGACAAAGCCCAGCAGTACGGCACACCAGAGACGACCCACAGACGTCTGTACCTGGTGTCCTCAGATCAAGCTTCATCTACTTCTTAGCATATCCCATCCCAAAGTCATAGTGTTTGTATTTACCTATGGCGTGTACCATTTCTGTACATGCTTCTCAACGTAAAAGTAAGCTTCAAAAGGAATTTATATCCATCTCGCAATGCATATATATCTGTAGTTCACAAAAGAGACAGCAAAGGGTCAGTCCTACCGCCTTTTCTGTTAAATCTACAGAATACCCACCTAACACAAAACAAAGAACATTTTTGCAGCAAGTATAGGTACATTCATAGCTTATTAGAAGGTAGAAATAACACACAGAACCATCAATAATAATTATCCTGTTTTTACAGCACTTCATTCTTGTCCTAATTTTCCTGCAAGCTAGTCATGGGATGCCCCTGCAACTCCCATTGACATATTAATATAAGACGTTCTGAAAGTTTGTCTTTCTCTAAAAATACACTTGAACTAGCTGAACTTCCTGATCTACTTCTCTCCCCAAAATAAACAATGAGTGAGATCTGTTTATATTTGAGAAGAAGCTGCTGTGAATACCCTTTAAGTACTTTTGTAGAAGTGCATTTAACTGCACATATTATTCTAAGTTTTGTATTATGCAATACTCCCAATATGAAAACTCCAAAGGATTTAATTGGAACATAAAAAGAGCAATATCCTTAACCTGATATGTTGGATTTAGTAATTGTACTTAATATTTTAAAATTGATGAAAATCATGAATTACAATAGATTATTTTGGAAAAGGTCCCATGTTATTTGTTCCCTAATAGTCCCAGGGACATTACATTTTTTTCCAAAAGAAATATAAATCTTATTAAAAAAAATTGAGAAAATTGGTGTATATATGTCTAGAGAGAGGTTACTTTCCTTTTCATCTTTTTTTCATCCAAATTCTGATTTCTTTGCCTTTGTCAGCTTAAATTAGGCTTTTAATGTTATTTTAATGTTTTGTATTTAATATGTACTGAAAACGGTCTGGGCCTAATGTTAGCACAGCTGTGAAATTTGATTTTTATCCTCTTTGCTAAAAGACTTGCAGGAACATAAAGATTTTTATAACAGTGCTTCCTAAGGAGGTAAAAATAATCAATATAATACCACTTTAAAAAAAAGTAGATAATTTGCACAGAACTCCTGACCATAGCAGTGATTAAATAAACACTAGGTAGGGTCACCCACTGCTCATAAGCTGGCAAGTATAACTTAGCCATTACCGTCCACTCCTGCTTTTTATGTATCAAATTCTGGCACTGTGACAACAGCTCCAACACGTTTCATAGAGTCATACAATAATTTAGTGTAAAGAACCTCTGGAGTTGATCTGGTCCAGCAAGGCCAACTGAAATCAGGTGGCTCAGGGACATGCCCAGCTGTGTTTTGGATATCTCCACAAACAGAGAAGTCAAAGAATCCCTGCAATTGTTTGAAAACCCTTGTGGAGAAAAGATTATTCATACTATCTAAAAGTTGCACCTTCCATCGATCACCTCTCATGGTGTCGCCGTGCAGCTCTGAGTAAATCCTGGATCTGGTTTTCTACGTTCTCCAGGGTAGATGAAGACAGCAGTAAGATCTCCTTTTCACATTCCCTTCTTACTGCTGAACAAAGAAAGATGTCAACCTCCCAGCAGGTGTCCAGTGCTCCAGCTCCTGCTTATCCCAGTGGCCTTCTGATGGGCTCTCTCCAGCGTGTCACTGCCTGACTTACACAAACTGGGGAGCACAAAGCGGACACGGTACGCCAGGTGCTTTTCCTCCTCGGTGCAATGGGGAACAAACACTTCTCTTGACCTGCACCTCTCCTAGTCAGCCAACCAATGCCCTTTGCCTGGAAATTATCTTCAGTTTTCTTCAGAAAGGTTTTGGTTGCAGCAAAGAGTTGGCCATGGCTGGAAGTATGCTCCCTGCTCCTGAATGGGACAGAAACGACCAAGTGGAGGCATGCAGGGGCTGTATCACTGTGTGACTAGGTTGTTTTCTCCCCGGCTTCTCTTTCTTCTCTGCACCTACCTGCAAAAGTGGCCTTGTTTGGCCTAGCCAAGACAGGCACTCTGAGCTCTCAGCTTCTCCGAGATGATGGCTACCTCTTGTTAGCCCCCTTTGGAAACATAAGCCTTCAGGCTGGAAACAAGCCACCTGCTATCTCGTGGCAGAGACAAAGAAGAACCCCAGAGCGCTCACCCGTGGCCTGGTTGCTCCTCGCACATCTGCACTCTTTGCAGTTTTCCGTGGACCACCTGGTGCACAATCCGCTCTCAGTGCACCCTTTTGCCTTTGCCTGCGTTCCCCCACTCTCCCAGAGCTTACATCCAAGCTTTACGTCCCAGACTGCTTTCTCTGAGAGCCTGGTCACAACACGGCACTTTTCACCCTCAGGACAAGTTTGCCTGGTACCATCTTATTTTGATCAGAAGCTCCCCTAGCTCAGTGTCACCCAGTGGAGATGGGGACAGGCATTGAGGGGGCCAGAGACCGACATCTGCTGAAGCCAAAGAAATTTTGCAATATTACAAAGAGGACAGGTCCTCTCCACCCAACTTCAGTTCATATAGAAGACATCCCTCTTCTTCACTCTGCAGAGGGGGCAGAAGCACTTCAGATCACAAAAGAAGGTATTACATGAGGCTTGAAACACCAGAATGTAATTTTTTATCCCCAGCAGACAATGCCCAGCCTGGCAAGGCTGATATCTGTTTCCTGCCTTCAGGATAGCTTGTTATCCTCCATCCCAGCTACTCATTGGCAGGTGTCTAAGCCACTTTGCACTACTTCAAGGCACTGGGCCCAGGCTAAGCAAGGTTGTGCACTACAGATGCTTCCAGTGCCTGCAGGAGACTGGAAGCAATGGATGTGGCCCTTCTGCAGGAAGTTTGTTGCCTGCTTCTGGAGGAAATCTCAGCCAGGGACATGTATATAGGCAATGGCTGCACCTCCTGCTGGCCCCTCGCCATCTCCTCTTCCATGTCACCTCGATCTCCAGTGGGTTTGGGCCCCCAGTCACCTGGCAGAGCAAAATTGTTTTGTCCCACATGTTCTCCCTCTGTGCTCATTTCTTGCCCTGCCTCTCCATATCCTTCCTCCTCTAGGCTTTCTCCCTTCAGTTTATCCAGGCTTGACAGGCACAGGAGCTGGAACTACTTCTCCAGGAAGGAGTGGATGCCTACTCCTGCATCCCAGGGGTGTCTCTCCCACTGCTGGTGCAGTTCGTGTGGCCACTTCTCACCAAGTCTTTGTTGGAAAGACTTGGTTGATGGGGCAGGCTTGTGCCAACCTTTCCCAAGCTGGACTGGGCTCTGGGGAAATGTTCTTATTTCAAAAGGTCGATGTAAAGTCCTTCATGCTCCAATCAAAGAGCTGCCAAGAACTCCCCTTCTCTTCCTTACACCCCTGCCTGCTCCAAGACCCCTCAATGATCACAGGGATGACACACTCAGTGACTTGAGGGACCAGTCATGTGGGCAGACTTCTTTTAAGGGCCAGGGGACAAGGGGTTACCCAGTGTGGGCTGTCAGGTGGCTGGTGACAGCAGGAGGCTAATGCGAGATATTGTACCTCTATTTCCTGCCTCCAGGATTTCAAGTCCTCCATCCAAGCCACCCAATGGGTGGCTTCTCCAGGAATGTCTGGAAGCCAAGTACGCCAAGATAACTTTCATCCCAGTTCAACAGGAAAGCTTGCACATACATCCCTTGTTCATCATTCTTTCATACTTGATGAGTTTACAAAGAGAAAATAGGAAATGTCAGTACAGATAAGTTTCTCATTAACATTTAGAATTAATCAGAAAGAGTACTTGTTCCATATGTATTCCAAGATCTCCGGTTGAAGGTGAAAATATGACACTGAAATAAAATATGTTTAACAATTACATTTTCAATTATTCTCCTTTTAACTTTTATAACCTTCATTTTTTAATTTATTAATGTCTATTTAGCATGTCTTTTCTTGATCAGACAAATATTGATTACTCGTGATCAAGACTTCTGTCATTTTGGACAGGTAATTTATAAAACCCTCAACATAACACAAGATCAAAATTATATGCCATTTTTCTTATATTACCATGTACTCTATTTAACTAGTAATATTACTTAAATCAATAATCTCCAAAATGTGATCTGGCATCTAAAATATTTGATATCAATGGCAGAAACTTCTTGAAAGTAATGGTCAATAGTATTAGTCTGTTTCATGTACAATTAAAGGTAATAACAGAAATTAACCCTAATGAATTGCAATAAATGAAAATATTTTCTAAATTGATATACCACACTGTTTACTTAACTGCTTAAAAGCAGTTATCCACCAGACATGGACTTCAAAAAAGATAACTTCACAGAATTGTGTTTAAAATGCTATAGAGGAGTGTAACACTGTAGTTTCCATCATTACTAAGAAGCAGAAGCTTGACTTTCACATAAATCCACAATGAAACTTGGATAACATATTTGTCACAATAGCAATAAAAGAAATATATTCATACCTTAATTATTATAGTTGTACTTATAGCCATAGAGGTTAAATGAGAGGACTTGAAGAGAGTTTAAATAAGAAGGTATTACTGTAACTGTCATTCTATTACCTGACCTTTTAGTTAGTGTAAGCAGGTGGTTGTCAGGAGCACTCCAGCTTGTTTTTTGATAGAATTGAGATATCTTTTTTACTAAAGCCACCTTGGCTAAGCTTATATCAAGTAGCTCTTCTATGTTACTAGAAAACCAAGGTATTACCTGCTTACATCAAATTAGTTACATGTCCGATGTGTTACCAGTAACTCTCTTGAATGTGTTGCAGCTAGCAACTAGCATTGTTTAAATATGATTTTTTTATTCACTGGGTTTGGTTCTATAGAAAGAGAGATCTCTGTATGTGTGTGAGCTATCCACTGGTATGTAAATGAGATGAAAAAAATAACTGCTAAAACTTTGTAAATTACGTATTTGGTGTACTTGGGGGGGAAGAAAAACACACAAATTTTGGAAGTATTCTGGTCCATTGCTTTTGACAAATTTTATCTGAGGGACAAATAATAGCCATTATTGTGAGTGCTTGTCTTCTGTGAGCCATGGATTTTTATGACTGTGTGTGCAGATGCATGGAAAATGAAGTGAAGGGAAGGAAGAACAGGAGGGACAACATAAAAAGTTGCCAAAAAAGACATGGTAAAAAACCTGACAAGACCAAATTTAATTCAAGAAGCAACAAGGACTCAGTGAAAGTGTTACGGTGCATTTTTTACTCTCAAAGAATTCCCACAGCTCTTTACAATTATGCCAGCTGATACTACAGCGATTGTGGAGGTAGACTTACCAAACAGTGTACCACTAACAAAACTAAAATCTGCATAGCCTTTGTTCATTATCATCAGTTCTTACTCTTAAGAAAATGTTGACCCATATGCTAGACTCCTTCCTTCTCAGCTTTAAAAAGCAGTTCAGTGTTGTTAGATTCCACCTAAGGAACCTCTTACAGGGACAAAAGAGATATATGCTTAATATCGCATTGGGATAACCGGAAGGATTTCTTTACGGTATCAAGAAACACAGTATTCCCTATTCTTCCACTTCATTATCAGCACTGAGTTGCTTCAGCTTTGAAATGAGAATTTATTACTTTCCTGCCTAAAGATGAGTGCTATGTTGGCACATAAAGCAAAAACTATCAACATACCCCTTTGTTTCATGTGCTTAGAAATCTCTGAATAGATTCACCGCAATTTTAAAACCAGGGAAGTCCCTTCCTCCCTCTTTAGGTAGCTGCTGTAAAGCCCCATTTTTAAGGGCATTGAGAATACAGAAGGTCTTTAAAGGGATACTGAAATATGTCTGTGGAAAAATTTTCTCCCCATTTAAACGTCTTGAAAGTAAGGGGGAAGAGGTCTGGAGTTTATCCCCTCAACAAGAGCAAGAAATCTTTAACATTAGGGACATAGCTAGAAAGTAATAGTTACAAATTATCAAACATGTTTATGTGATGTTGCCATCAACATATATTTAGCCAGATATATGTTGTCAAGATAAAATTTCAGGGGAGGTAAAACTTTGGGCTTTCATAGACTCATGAATCAATGCTCAAAACCCCTGGGTTAAAAATGTATAGAGTGTGAGTGCACTACTCCAGTTTTACACAGATGAAACTTCATTGATTTCTGGCATGAAAGTAGAGTATTGTACTGATAAACCAGACCTCTGCTTTTCCTACAGGTCTAACACAATGTTTGCGAAGGCAACTTAAGAAAACAAACAAACACCCACACAAACAACAAACACAACACCTCCCCCCCCAAAAAAAACCCCACCTCCTAAAACCAAAAAAGGTTTCACAAAAAAAAAATTAGTATTTATTTCATACTACGTACTAAAAAAAAAAAAATAAATAGTATTTATTACATACAATGTACTGATTTTAAAATGCATCTTTTGAACACATCATGAAAGTGGAAAAGAAATAAAAGTTGTACTTATTTTGTAGTGACCTGAATTTAGCATCAGATGTTAAAATCAAGACATGAAATTTTGGTAGAGAGATAAAAGTCAGAACAGAGACCTGACCACATGCCGGATGATATTAGTGGCAGATGTGATCGTCAGAAGTGTGATGGCATTTCCTCTGAATAGGCGAATGTACTCTTCAAACTTTGATGTTAACATGATTAGCAATGAAAGTATGCTTTGTTCCTTTGCCTTCACATGGTCTCAATATTGGCAGTTATCGTTTACTTGTATTTTTAAATCAAATATTATCCTGCCCTGTATTCATGTGCAGATGCTTTGCACAGTGCTGCTTTTTCTGTTGGACCTAAAAGAAAACTGTGAACCAGTGTACTGAACAGGGGCTATATATTTTTTTTTTCTCTTTTACTCGATCCAAGCATTTGTATTTCCTAGTTTTATATTGGAAGTCCTAGTACCATGCTTTCCACTTCACACCAATATCCCTACTACTTCGTCCATTGCCCCCAGACAGCCATTAATTGACTGAAAACACAACTTTATTGCAAAATGACTGCAGCTTTATTAAGCAACAGGATTTACAGGCAATAACATAATCAATATAACATTAATATATCACATAATTAAGTAAGATTCTTACAAGCACTGCCTGTAGCCTGAAATACATAGAACATCATTGTCACCAGTGATAGGAATTGCCCCCCAAAAAATACAAATCATGATTTCTGAAGTGGGAAAATACCTATCCTCTCTCAATTGAAGGAAAGATGTCCTGTTTATCCCACACACATCCTCAGTCATCTAAAAAAGTCTCAGTTGTCCATCTGAAAACATAACAGTTGTGTAAGAATGTTACTATAACGAAAGTTAGAATAACAAGATACGTTCCTGAGAATGTACTGGGATCAATTCTTTTATTCAGACTCCTGTGAGTACACCTGGAAGTCAGTGATGTGTCCTGTATTTGACATGTTACTTGCATGAGTAAAGATGGCACACCTGAGCTCAGAGTGACTGGCAGTGACTAATAAGTGAAATATGGAAAAAAGGTCAAATGTTTCACAAGTCTGCACCAACCAAAATAGACAAAATGTTGTTAAGTCTTGTACATTAGAATACTACTGAATGTCTTTCAGCTGCTGCAATAAATCTGAGTGTACTTATGAAGTTCTGTGAACCTAAGATAGACTTTACTATTTCCATGAACTCTATCTGTATGTGAATGAATGACACTTGAGATGACGGAATCTAATCTAATGGTATCTCTCAAGAGCAGAAATGCTCTTGAACACGTAACATTCCAAAAACTTGCACAAATAGTCTCTGAAGTTCTTCTATGCCTTCTTTTTTAGCCAAAAATATGAATTATTCTTACTACAGTGGAGACATGCCAACCTGGGAAGCCATGTCTGCACTGCCCTGTTGGAATTTGGTTCTGTTGGCAGCCCTGAGGTCAAATTCCCTGACCAAATTCCCTTATTGCTGGCATCTACTTTTGAAATGTTCTCTGGGGCATGGTAGGCATGTTGTCGCTTGAACAGGGAAATGGGTGGGAGAGAACCATGGAAGTGTCCAACACCTCCAGCGTATATTCCCATACAGCCTCAATACCTGTGCTCTGTACTGTCTCTCCTGAAGAGCCTAAGTCTACCCACACCTCTTTCACAAGACTTTGTAGCATAAGATCATGAGATCTTCATGCTATGACCCTGTTCTTCCTTTCTGCACACAGAATGTATCTCTTCAAAAAAGACATGGCACACATAAGCTTCTTATTTCCAAGTATTGCACCCAAGCAAATGACCAAGCAAATGAGTATGCTACCTCAGGGAAATCATCAAATCAGGAGAAAATCTGGACAGAGTTAGTTTAAGAGTATGGTCTGGGAAAGTGAGATGCAGCAATTCTAATTCCAGAGAGAGCACTGACAATTTGGACTAAGTCAACTTAATGTGGAGAGGAAAGCAGTGACACATTAAGGAAGAAAATCTTATGGAGCTTTACAAGCCAAAGGCAGTAACTCTGCTTGGAAGGGAGCTACGTATAAGGAGGTCCATCAAAAAAGACTATTGCGCAGCTCTTTCTGTTCTTGGAATGGAAAATGGGAAGACAGCTTTCCAAACCAGTAACTCAAAACATAAAGGAGAAAAATGGGACAGAAGACGGTATCTCATAAAGAAGGATACTTCCAGAGAGACAGACGTCAAAACATCTGCCATGCACATAAGCCGATGAGTGACCTCTTCCTACCATTTGCTTTGTAGGGACTTGCCACCAAGCAAGGCAACCCCTTCAGCTTGTTTGGAGTCATCACTTAGCAGCAGTGAGAACTATCCCAAAGATATTCACTGCCCAGCACCATGCTTCCAGGCTGGCAACCTCTTCCCTCATGCACCTAGAAGTTATTCTTCCTCCACATATCAGTGAACACTACGCACAAGCTAGAGATCAGTTATTCTCTCACACTGTGTAGGATACAGTTCTGCTCCACCTACAGTCATCTGAAAACCCCATATTGGGATATTCCGACTATCCTTCTACACCAGGTGAGGGGGAATAATTGTCTTGTGCTGATTCCCTACTGCACAAGCTCCACCTCAGAACTTTCTGAGGAAATTCCCTCAACATCTCCAAGAATACCATCAAATCTTTAAGGAAGGGAGATTTACTGTAGAAAATCCCAAGACAGCATTCATTCTGTAGAAGAGGAGGCAGAGGGAAGGATGGAGATCACTTTCAGACCTGACTTCACACAATTTCACCATCCCTTCAAGGGACTCTTGATTTACACATAGCACACTTCCATAACTAGTCCTATCCCTGCTGCCTGAACATGAGGATGAACATGGATGTAAGCCCAGAATTCCCTCTGGCAGAGAACTGTGTATTATCAAACACAACAAGAAATAACCAGATCAAGAGCTGTGTCCCAGGAGAATCTCACAAACTTATCCACTCTGGACACTTTCTTATGAATAACTGGGCAAACAGCCCAAAGCCTGATCTGGTTAGAATTGCACATCAGGTTTATACATTTGACAACAATAAAATATTTTCGTACTTTCCAACATGTGTTTGTTCTCTGGGCTTGAGGTCCTTTGGGACTGCCCTCAGCTCTACTGCTGTTTTCCCTGTCTTCCCTGTGAGATCTGCATGTGCATGCTCTGACCCTGGGAGATGAGAACCTCTGCACATTCAGGTATGGACTAATGGTCTCTTACAGAAGACCTGTAAGCCTCAAGTCTCATTCCAAGGAAAGGTTTGAAAGAGATGACTGTCAAGTGCAAAAGTTCTCCCTGGGATCAGAGATAGGAGAGATTGTGCTTCTTTTGACCAGGAGGTGCACAGACAGCATTTTTCTGCCGTCCTTTGAAACTGATGTAAGGAGTAGCTTCTGCCAGGCAAAAGAGCAGTATTCTTGTATTCCTCTGCTTGGATCAAGAGTAGCAGAAGACTGGTCAGGATGACAAGCTGTGATGTTTGTAGTGATGACTTGGGAGCAGTATCCCATTGCTCTCCGTCTCCCGAAAGTTCAGTAAAACGACATCTGTATACCCTCAACAGTGAGCTGAGGAGTATGTTTTCTGGTGTAAAGGTACGATGGAGGCTGGCACTCAGTGTGGAATAATTTTTTTTTCCTTATAGTTTCACAAGTAGTTTAAAAGTGTCATTTTTTCAAGTAAGGGTGGAGAATAATGTTTTCAGTTTGGAGAGGGCAGGGAGGGTAGAGGCAAGCAGACATGGAGGTCTGGTGCAGAGGACAGAATGGCCAGGCTGTTTGCTACAGAGGAGAAACAAAGAAGAGAATATTATTTGAGAGCGAGGAGAAAGAAAGAGAGAACCAAGATAAAAGTCTTGAAGCCAGGGAAAGGCCCTGAGGAAAGGTGATGAAGATGACCAACGAACACTTACACAAATGGTCATCGGCCACAGCCCTTCCATTCCAGCGGCAACTGACTGAAGCCACATCCAAAGTGAATGAGCCCCGAGGTACGACTGCTTATTGCCAGGGGAGATCAGAGCAGATCATGGCTCCAAAGATCAGAGCCACTTGCCAATGATGCAAGTGAGAACCCTTGCATTTTATGTTGATGATTGTACCCAAGGCCCAGAAGACTGGCACTGCGGGCACGAATATCATGTACTATCCAAGGGTGCTTTCCACAGAGATGTGACCAAACTGAATTGGTTTCTCAAAGCTGACAAGGGCTTATCAAACAAATGTAGATAGGCTCAAGTACTATAAGCCAAATATTATTGGGGGGTGGGGGGGAGCAAAACCAATAGCCTAGTGAGGCTGAGACCATGAACACGCCACTTACAATGGAAAATCAGTCGAGAGGGACAAGTTTGCTGGTAAGACCAGCACTTCTGTTCTGCTTCTCTGATCCTCCACATACCTTGCATAAATTGCTAAGGGAGGGCCTAGGAAGACTGTAGGACTTGTCCTGCCTAAGAAAGGTGTGCATTTGTGCATTTCAAGGAGCCCAACGACTTAGCTTTCACACTCCTTCTGAGAGCACCCTCATACCCAGATAGCAGCCACACAAAACGTAAGGCAAGATCAGACTTCGTTAGCTTCCTGGCGGATTTACCACAGATTACCAGAAGTATACAAATTTCCTGTGTTCACAGTAAATCATCTCCTCTTACCTCTTGTCCACATGTAATCACTTAGACTCACAGAGCGGCCCTTATGAGCAAGGCCTGGGGGAATAATTTCTTCACTAACGTACACATGCACGCACATACACAATAGTAGAAGACCATATAAATTTTAAAAAAGTAGTTGGTGACATGAGTTGGTTTCCGCTTCCTCCTCTGTTCTACTGCTTTCATTTCTTGTAAAGTTAGTAAGAAGATCACTACAGAGAAAATGTAACTTGAGAAGGAATTTATATGTTCCCTCAAGTTATTCCTCTCCAAAGGGAGATGCTGAATTAAAGCATCACCATCCCCTTAAGGTTCTGGAAAGTAAGCCACGGGAGACATGCAGGTTATACACCTCCATGTCCGATTCCCCTCAAAAGATATTAATCTCTTTTGTTAGCACGCTAGTCTGTATTTTAATTCTACCAGAAGCATCATCACCACTACTCTCTTCATTGTATCCCACTCTCTTTTTCAAAATGACATGTTTTGTTCTCTTTTGTTCTTAAAAACTCCTTCTAGTAAAAACTTTTGGGGTTGCGCTCTGTGGCTTTTACCGGTATTATTTAATTCATTTTCTCAAGCAGGTCCCAAACTGCTGACGTTCAGAGAAGCAGTGAAGCATTTTTGCTATATCCATCCTTGTAAGTCTCCTGCTCCCTCACACAACCTGAAACACGCCTGGTTCAGATGAAGAAAGTATCCATTCTCCCTCTTCGTCTGCTTGTAAAGGAGAATCACATACATGGATATATTTATCATAATCTCATTTTGCAAAACAGTATTTTTCAGACTATAACATCTCTTTTTAAAATATTTTTCCAATTTTTTAAATTATCTTATTTTACATATAGTTTTCTGTATAGTTTTCTATAGTTATTTGTCCTTTTATACAAAAACTTGAAGGATTTGTCTGGTGTTTCTAGGAATTTGTTCATTAAAAAAACTGTTTATAAAGTAATTTTCCCAAATATTGCATCATTTTGTAGGTTAGATACTTTCTCTAAATATACAACATGTTTTTCAAAACAAAGAGACTAAGAGTAGGTTCCTCAATCAATTTTTAACCACTGAAATGCATAGACTGATTTCAAAAATTTTTAAGGTTAAAAAAAAAACCACAACAACTTTGATCTTAAGGCCTCCCTTACGATTGTAATCCTTTATAGGGCAAGCCACTCTGATGACTCCAGCAAGAATAAGCATAATTTGTAAATATCAGATTGCTTTCACTCACATAACTAAGTATGGATTTCAGTGTGTAAGTTCAGGTATGGGAGTAAAAATGTTTCCAGTCACATCAAGGGAGTTGATGAAAGTGTGGTGATTATATTATGAGGCTGTGGATGCAGTTTTAACGGTACCAGTTCTGGCTCCACCACTCACCTGCAGTCACGGCGAATCTTTGAAACATGCCATCACACCTCGGTCTCTGTCCAGTGAAAACCCTAATTGTCAAGCTCGGGGTTCTCATTTCTGCCGTAAACAAAATAGGTAACTTGGGGAAACCACTTCTCCACCTCTGCACCTCTGTCCTCCGCCAGTATCACGGAGGCAGTGTTTCTTTGTTATGTTCTGTGCAGATCTCACCTAGTACAATTTCACCTGTTCGAGGACAAGGGCTTTCTTCTATATTATACAGAGCCATTTTTAAGAGGATTCCAGGTGCCGCTATTGCAAGGCACAGAAAAATACTAATCACTTCCCCTGGGACTGTGAGTCTGAGCTGTTTGCTCTTTGATATCCTAAAAAAAAAAGGTAAAATGCATAGCGTTACCATTGTAGTAGAACCAAAAGCTGACGGATCAGAATGAAAAAAAGAAAAAAAAAAAAGGAGAAGAAAACCCCAACTTATTTTAAAAGCAAGACTTTGTGTAGTAGTCTACACAGTTTATCTTGGCCTTTGCTCTGGTAAAAGACCCTACGAAGTGCAGTGTGGTAAAACCGAACACTGATCTGATCTATTTACGTAACTTACATGTTCCCACTGTTGCTTGCAGTTGACATATGGCTTTTCTTGAAATCAAGCTTATCGCATACATTTATTAAGGCCTATGAAGTGTTTCCTGTATGTAAATTCAGTGGGACTGAATAAAAAAATTTCACTTGCCTGTGAATTTTTCATGTTACATGTACTTAGAAAATCTAATCTGGGAGGTTCATTACTAGAACAGTTTTATTACTTCTGCTACTGTATCATTATCAGACAGGCAAGATCCTGAATTTGAGACGTTTGTTGGTTTGGCGGGGTTTTTTTCATTTTGTAGCACACAGAACGAATAGATGGAGGAGTCCTCTTCACAGTCACACATGAAGAATGCAAATAGTTATTTCTAGCCAAGTGCCACACTCCCACATTACGTTATTCTACATGGGTCTTTCATTCCTGTAACTGTTGTGAGGTGAATTGTTAATATTTGATTATCAACAGTGATGTCACTAGGCAAATGTAACTGTAGCAGAGGGATCGGCCCAAAGTCAAAACCAAAGTTTACAAGGATTGAGATGAAAGAAATCGATATAAATAACGAGAGGGCAGTGCTACAAGGCTCTGCAGTGGTGGACTTGCTAACCCTAAACCCTTCCACCTGAATTCTAACAAGTAAATCAAAGCGCTCGTATCTGGATCAAGGCATTTTCCAGCTTTGCTTTAGTGACAGGGGAATGGGCATTACCCAGAAGCTGCAGGGTGATGTTCAGAGGCGGCTAACAAACCACCAGCTCAGCTTTTCTTTTCCACAGGGCAAGCACTCTAAATGCTCCTCCTCCCCTTAACTTGCTGAAACTTGCAGCTGTGATTCACAACCTGACCAACAGTGATAGATAACAAACCACTGACCTTGAGGGCGGCTTTGTGTGTCAGCCTTCTTATTGCGTTGAGTCACCGCACTCCTCGTGTGTGTTATTTTAAGTAGCACATTTATCAGCCAGTACCAAACAGAGTATGTGGCCATGTGTATTTTATTAGTGGGTTTTGAGTATTTAAAAAAAAAAAAATCCGAAAAAAATCCACTTTATTTCAAAAAAGGCTTGAAGGGTCTGACACACTTTAAAAATCTCCTTGTTTTCAGTTACAACATAAGGAATCTATATGGATGATAATATGTTTGCATTTGTAGCTTTTCCAAACTTTTTTTTTTTCCCCCTCCCAGCACACTGCAGTATAGCAATGTCAGAAATATACCATTCCCCATAACAGGACACATCTGTGGTGAATCTGCACAGAAGCAATTAATTTCCTTGTGGTATTTTTACACTGGGGGCTTAATGCAAGTCCCCATTATACAAACAAAAAGCTCTAGACAGCTCCTGCTGCCTGATAAAAAAAAAAAATAAAAAAATAAAATAAATCAGATTGAGAAGGGCTGTTTGGCCTAGGACTGCTACAGGCAATGACTTGTAATGAGGCATCCCAACACTAATTATGAAGCTTATTAAAGAGAATTGTCTAAGTTGTACTAAAGTGCATGCTATAATCACGTTAAGGGAGACATGCATACTGAATTGGGGTCCTCCAGTTTCTTCCCTTAGAGAAGTGGACCCACTATTTAATGAAGCCAATTTGGGTCTCCGTTTATAGCAGCAATATTATTGTGCTTGGCAGACTGGTCAAGATGAATTTGATGGAGAGGCAGGTGAGAATCCCAGCAGCTTGGTGATAATTCACACATCGTAGCCTTCACAACCAACTAACATCTGCGGGCAAGTGGGCCAAGAAACTGTCAAAAACAAATACCTCCAATCCAGGATTTTATTATTAAACTTCTCCCAAATCTTCGCTAAGGTTGAAAAAGCAATATTTCAGTGTACTGTTTCAGGAAAGGGGGAAAAAAAAAAAAAAAAGATTAATAAAGATGTTAGGAGGCTGAACTGCTGTGAGATTTGTTTAATTATTCCCCACAGTACTGCCCCAGCAATCTGCTGACATTTAGCCCCGACCTTGCAAATCCTCAGTAAATATTAATATATCAACTCAAACAGGGACCGTTGTTTTATTGGTTCACGGAGCTCAGAGAGATTCGCCACAGCAGTGAAAAATAATGTGCAGAACTGAGGAAGAACGGCTCCTTTGATATCACCTTCTGCTGCACACATGTGCTGGGAGCATCAACAAAATGGAAATTCTGTTACTTTGCCACAGCTGTAGAGTGACACTTCAGATGCCTTTGCTTCTCTTTGTACAGCCTGCTGGAATAATCCCAAAACCACAGTGGCAAGAGATTAGAAAACACACACACGCACGTGCGCGCACATACACACACACACACACAGAGGAAGAGAGAGAGAGAAAGAGAGAGAGATCACATTTTATTATCTGACACAGTGGATATTTTAATAATGGTAAGCTCCCATCTTAAAACCTAATAAGCTTTGCCCAGAACAATAAGTGCACTACTAAGAGCCAAGGAGAGCTCAGCGCAATCTACTGGAATCTGTTTACTACGGTGACTTTGCTGTTTGCCTCTGTGAGCGCCACATAAACTTCTTTTTTCTCCAAACAGTTGCCCCTATTGACTGCTTCCTAATGTATTTTATGTGACTACCAGTCCTCACAAATGCTGACAAAATACCCCCGATTTATTTTCTCCCTTTTATTTGCTTGCCTCAAATGTAAATGTACATTATTAAAATATCTTCTCATAACTACACTGCCATTACTAATAGACGAGTGTTTGATGTGGGTCAATACTGCATCCAAAATTCTTGGGTTTAGGGGAAAGGGCTGCTGTGCAACATTTGGCATTCAGATGTATTGAGCTGCAGAGTTAATGCGTGATTAATTTTATTCATAAAAATGTTAATCACTTCATTGTGAGATCTTTTTAACATTCTGTGCACCGAACACCTTTTAACTTCTTTTTCGCACAAGCTCACAAATGTATTTAATATTTTCAAACATTCTGTTATTACCAATAACACTGGTAATTAAACATACATTTAAAATGTAATAAAAAGCTGGCAAGTAACGGCACAGCACTGAACACAAATGGAAGCCCGTTGCCCGCTGCCTCTCCCGTGCCCCCTCCCCCTTGGCAGCAACTGACCAGTTTCTTTAATGCGCACTTGTTTGCAGAGTCCCGGAGGCATTTTTTTTTCCTCCAGCGTGCTTCAACCCTCG
Organism: Haliaeetus albicilla; assembly: GCF_947461875.1. Classification (NCBI taxonomy): domain Eukaryota; kingdom Metazoa; phylum Chordata; class Aves; order Accipitriformes; family Accipitridae; genus Haliaeetus; species Haliaeetus albicilla. The sequence goes on along the minus strand of NC_091485.1, from coordinate 7,888,117 downwards.
TTGACGCAGCCGAATCTCATGAAAATAATGCAGTCCCGTAGCATGCTATAGATGATGCTAAAAATACTTCTGTTCTCAGGGAGGGGAGGATCAGAGCATTGGGCACATCACGGCAGGTTGGGGGCTCCGGGGGGTTTGTTTTGGGTTGGGATGGGGGTCTTTTTTTTTTTGAGACAAGCACTCGAGCCTCATCCGAGAGTGGTGTCAGGCATCGGTGGGTGTGCCGGCTGCACTCACTGACTTCTTGTTTCCAGCTGGGCAAGGCTATTGTGAGCGTATTCAGCCAATGCACTCATGAAACTGGATAAATGGATTAGTGGATCAGAGACACCATCGGCATCTTCAAAAGGAAAACAGCAGCCTGCAAAAAGACTGACATTTGTGTACTGGGGCAGAGGGTGTGTGAATGCTCTGCCTCCTCCAAAGGGACAAGACAGTGATAAACTTTCCACACTGACCACCTCACTTTGTGCTACAATTGACCAACAAAATAAATGGATTGCTTCATTGTTTTTGAACCGTAGGCAGCGCAGGGAAAGCGCTACTTGTGCAGCAACAAAGGACAATGTATTGTGTGGGGCCAACAGCTCAAAATAAAACCTTTAATTATCTACGGGTCAGCCATAAATCTGGAATAAAAATAAATGTTACTTTTTAAACTCGCCTTTAATTCTGCACGGAGTTTACACCGGCGCTTTCTATTCTCTCAGGAGAGGCACTACCAGGACTTGGTGTGTGCCCCGCGTTTGCATTTTTGCATTAGCTCGACTCCCGAGGAACACGCTGGGAAACAAGTTTGCCTATCAGACATGAAGGATGTCTGTAATGCTAATTAAAGTAAGTAAAAACAGATAAAAGGTGTATTTTTTTCCACTTTTTTTACAAACGCCCATGCACGTATTCTCTTCACATGCACAAAAGAGAAGCCAAAACTAATATTAATAACGGTGACGGGACTTGAGTAAATTAATTCCTCACAGAAGTACATTGTTTAGTTTTAAGAGCTCATATTTTCGAAGTCTTAAATTTTGAATACCTATTTCTATGGGGTTTTCAGCCTCCTGGTACTTCCAGCGATTCCTGTCCACATGGCTGGTTTTACGGGCAAGCTATGAACGGCACTGCATGGGGGCACCGCACAATGGGGAACACCAACCTCGCCAGGAGCCGTTCCTGCAACTTTTCACTGCAAAAACACGCCACGCGGGCCACGTTTATTACATGTTCCAGCGTTTTACTTGATTTGTTAGTCCCAGGTAAGATTTACTGCTGAAACGTAAAACTTGGCAGCTCGGAGCCGGGAATCAGGCCCCACGTCCCTCCTCACCGCAGCCCCTATGGAGCCGGCGGCGGCCGCAGGCCCTTCCCAGCAGAAGGGGGGGACCGGCGGTCCCTCATGGCTGCCTCCCGCTTCCCACAGGCAGGCTGCGACCTGCCCCAGCCGGTTTACAACCGCGGCCGCCCGACCCATGGCGGGTTTCGGGGCCTGGCGGGGTCTCCCCTCCCTCCGTCTGCCGGCAGGCCTGAAGGGAGGCGGGCAGCGTTGGACGCGGGGCTCGGACGCCAGGCGGTGGTCGCCTCAGCCCCGAAACCGAGCCCTGGGGCAAGGGGGAAGGAGGATGAGCAGCGGGGCCCATGTTTTGAGGCTCCATTTCGCAGGGCGCTTCTTCCTCGTCGGCCCTTCCCCTGCGCTGCTTGCGTGCCTCCCGCCAGCCCCGGGGCCATTCTTTACGCCTCGCCTTTTCAGGGCATTTGGGAATTTAAAAAAAAAAATTTAAAAAAAAACCCCAAAAATTATAAAAATCCCCTGACGACACTGGAACTAGCCAGGCGACGGAGACTTCCTTTAACACCTTCCCTCCCCAGCCGGCCTCCGCCATGACGCCCTGGGGCGAGCTGGGCCCTGTAGGCCAGACGGGGCCCAGCCTGGGTCAGCTTCAGCCCCTTCCCCCTCAGACCCCTTCCCCATCTTGGGGATGCCCACCCGCCACGGCGGGCACTGGGCAGCCCGCCTCACCTCTGAGGCGAGGCATCCCCAGCCACCACGGCCCTTTCCCGCCTCAGCCCAACCGAGGGTGTCGGGGAAGGAGGCAAGGCCGCGGCGGACCCTTCCCCAAGGAGCGGGGCTGGCCGGGGTGGGGAAGCCGCCTGGTTCTTTCAACACGTTTAACGCGGGGCCGGTGGCCGGTAGCGGCGAGGAGCCATCTCCTCCTGCCGTGTGTCCCCCCCAACCCCGGCCTCCCCGCCCCCGCCGCTCTGCGCTCTTTGTAATAGTCTCATCTACAAGGACGATTGAAACTTTATAGCGCATGATTCATAGAGCGGGGCTGCGCTCGGAGCCGCGGTGCATATTACATTAATCAGTGTCAGGCCACTAAAACAGAGATATGAATATGAATTCTCCATATTGCAGGGGAGATAAATGCGCTTGTGAATAATTGATCGGCGCCCATGAAAAAAAAAAAAAAAAAAAAGGATGGGGTTGGGGGGTGGTTGGGGCGGGGGGTCGAGAGGAAAACACGGTCACACAATGAAAGTTACGGGGAGATGTAAGGAGCCCCACCATGGGGGCTGCTGCGGGACCCGGCGGCGGCGGAGGGGGGGTACAACTGTACAAGTTGGGGAGGCAGCGCGTCAAAAACTCAACCGGAGCAGCAAAAAGGGATGACGGGAAGGAGAGCGATCACGGGAACCAGCCGCTTTAAGCACATGCACCGTCCTAATTTTCTCTTTCCCTTTCTCCTGGCTTGTTTGTGGGTTGTTTTTTTGGTTTTTCTTTTTTTCCCCCGGTTAAAAATAGACTTCTTTTTCAGAATAAAATAGAAAAAGAATAAAAAAATGAGGCACGCATACCAATGAGCACGTTTCATAACTACGTCCCTGTGACAAAGCCAAATCCCCGTAAAGCTGCCGTTTGCTTTTAGTGCGTTCTGGCAACTGCTAGTTTCGGAGTTCGCTGAACTCGAGATTATATCAACTTTTCAGTGTGCTTTCTTCACAGATTTCTGCCATTCTTCTGTTAATGCTAAGTAAATAATAACTGAAACAAGACAGGGAGACAATTTTTACTGGAGGAGGATGGAGGATTATGCAAACACGTTTGAAAAATGTTTTCTGCCACCCTCTTAAAGAGCACGAAAATGTATCTTGGTGCTCGGTTGTTGTTCTAAAAGAAGTATTGCTCCATGTAGCTCCCATCTGATTCTATGTAAATTTTCCTATTGACTTTATTTATCAGATTCTGGTACCGTCATCGCTTTAAAAAAAAAAAGAAAAATGTAGGAAACTAGGACTTTCCAATTTACTCTTATCAGCTCGAAGCATTCCCAATTAAGGCGAATCGTTTAGCTTAAGCTTCTCCTTTATTATTCTCCCTGCGCTCTGGTATTTGCTGGTCTACATCTGCCAGGGTGGATCTCGATGAAAACGGAAAATATGACAGAAAAAACTACAAATTATTTTCCTGCCAGGGTGACGTCAACGATCATTCCTCGCACGTGACAAGCGAAACCTAGGGAATGTGGAGCAACCCCCCCCCCTTCCCAAAACCGGCGTGGGGGGTTCCCGGCGGAATGGGGGGGGGGCGGTGTGTGCCCCACTCCGCTCCACGGTCCCGCAGCGTGGGTGTGCCACCTCCGAGGGCTCCCTGCGGTAATTAAACAAACGCAATTACCTCTCCTCCTCCAGGTGACACCTAGGCTAAAGGCAGCAGCCCCCGGGGACCGCCGGGCCGCTTTAGGCACGCACCCACGCGAGAGTTTTTCTCACTTGACCAACACGGACGTTTCTCAGCTCGGCGCTGCAGCTGCCCTCACTACTTTTCGGCATTCCCTTTTCTAAGGTGGGGGGGGGATTGGGGGGGGAAAAAGCCGCTTATTCTCCCGTCCAGAAACTTTGGAAGCGGCTCAAGCACCCTCCGTCCGAGCACGCAGCCCACGGACCCCGGGAGGGTTGGAAAAATCAAACAAGCAGATGGGGAAAAAAAAAAGAAAAAAAAAAAAAAACAAGTTCTGCAGCAGAGTCTGCTCTCGAGATGCTGAGGCTTCCAAAGGCGGAAAACTGCCAAGCAGATAACTATTGGGAATTATCACTCTCCGGAGGATAATCAAAACTGGAAGCACACTCCGGAGGATGTTGCCGGCTTTCTGGGTGGATTAAAGGCGGGCAGCCTCCCCCCCGCTTCCCTTCCCTGCCGAGCCGAGCGGAGCCGAGCGGTTCCGAACGGAGCCGAGCCGAGCCGAGCCGAGCCGAGCGGTTCCGAACGGAGCCGAGCCGAGGGGGCCGGGCACCTCCGGCTGCCGCCGCCGGGCGAGGGGACGGCGCCGCCCGCAGCCCACAGAGGGCGCTGCGAGCCTGCCCAAAGCCCAGCCCGCTCGGAACCGCTCGGCTGCGCTCGGAACCGCTCGGCTCCGAACGGAGCCGAGCGGTTCCGAGCGGAGCCGAGCGGTTCCGAGCGGGCGCAGACCCCCGCAGGCACCGAGACCCCCGCTCACGCTCCTTCGCTCTCCGCAATTAAAAATCCCCTCTCCTCCCCAGCCAATTTGGCACCTTCGCTCCGCCTCGCAGAGCATCGCTGAGCCCTTCCTACGCGCCATCTCCCCTCATGGAAGGGAGACGGGGGGGGGGGGGTGGTCGACGGGTTGCTCGGGGCCGGCTGTGCCGCCAGCGAGGAATTTGGGAACCGGGGCTGAGGGAGGGGGCGAGGGGCAGCAGCTACTTTTTTTTGTGAATTGGTAGGAGAGAGAAAGCAATTCCGTCAGGTTTACACCAGCGCTGACCTGACGCGCCGTTCGGCGTTACAGGCGTGAAGTCTTTTTTCTCTCCCCCCCCCCTTATTATTATTTTTTTTCCAAAACCTCTTCCCTCTCCCTCGTCCTCCCTGCAAGCCAAGTTACTATGGTTCGGTTAAAACTGTAATATACTCTTTTGTTGGAACCGTTACCCACGCGGGACTGCCTGGGATTTAGGAAAAACAAAACAGCTAAAAGCCAGAAAGCGAACTAATTGATGCTACGCTGGGAACCCCAGGATGTCAAAATGCGTCTATTTTCAGAGACAGCCCTTCACATACCCCGCACAAAATCTGTTTCGTCCGATCTGTTTCTCTGATCCATCTGAAAAAACGCAAAAAAAGTAGAAGCCTACCGCCTCCGCTGCTTTGTCAACAGATCCCTAAGCGATAGTTTACCGAGCCCCCTCTTTGCTTGCGATGATTTTGCAGCTAAATCAAGATCAATATTCTGACCTCTGACAAGAATTTTATTAATATTTTATTTGAAAATCTCATCTTGTTTCCGACAAGTCCTGGTCTGAGGTTGGTTCAGTTTGGATAGGGCGTCACCACATTATTTCTTAATGACTTTCCCAGCTGCTTCTTTCCATTTTCCACCATCAACAACCATCTGGTATCTTATTAGCACCTCAATGCTCATTTAGTGTTCTCATTTAGGAGAAAAAAGAAGTAAACACTCAAAATATTACACATTTTAACGGACCGTCTTTGGAAGATTAATGCCTTTATAAACCGATAGATTGTCTCTTTCAGTCTCTTTTTAACCAACAGATCGGAATCGCAGAACTTTCTTCTGGGAAGTGCAAGAGCTGCCATCTTTTTTTTTCTTTCTTTCTTTCTTTCCTTTTCTTTTTTTCTGCTAAGACTGTGCTTACTCTCCCAGGGAAAAATCTTTCACGGTCATATTTCCTCTGTGTTTATTTAAAGCGTAAATCATTACAAATAATTCTATTTCCTAATCTATTGGGTTTTTCGGCTTCGGTCGGAATGTATACCAAAGCATTAAAGCTCTTGATCCAATTTAGGAACGGGGTCGGACAGCAGAGTTACACACTAGGTAACTGTGAGGAAACTTGTCCCTTTCATTTTCAAGAAAGTATTTTATAATGTAAGTGGAAGTCAGATCAATTTATGTTCGGAAAATGGATCCTACAGGACACGTCTGATTCATCACAATTGAAAAAATATCTTTAATTTTACCAGGCAAGAACCAACTTCACTCAGCTTCTTAACTCTACGTGTCTGAAAAGGGAAGCCCGCAGCTTGTTTTCGATAAAATAGCTACAAGAGTCATTAGAAGCTCGGATTTGGTATTTTAAGTTTCACCTACCCAAAGGCAAAAAGACTTGACTTTTTAGAAAACAAGTTATAAATGTTTGAATAGATTTGTAATATACGTATAAGATCTGCAGCAACAGAATACATACCTGAAGAGAGCTCATAATTTCATTTAGTTTATTAGACAAAAATATATGATTTAGACAAGTTTTGCTGACGCGCTATTTACAATCTGAAATCACTCTATATACAGAAAAAACACAAACACATGGGAAACATTTACCAAACAAATAATCCAAGAATGGTTAGAATAACACGATCTGAAATGGTACAATGAAGAAGGGGATCCATCTACAGATTTGTGTAATCGCTTTTATGGATTTGCACCACCTTATTGCAAAAAGAGATTGATGGGAGTCGTTTATATCGTTTCCTTTTTTTTTTTTCTTTTCTGTCCTTAATACCAGTCTCTGTAATATTTTTTTCACCAAACCATTTAATCAAGCGGAAGGGAGAGCTGTTAAAATTCTCGGTGTTCCCTCTTGCTGAGCCAAAGAGCTGCAGGGGGGAAGGGAGGAAGGGAAAAAAAAAAAAAGACGTAACAATCTTTCAGAAAAAAAAAATAAAAAGAGAGAGAATCCTTTCCTATAATTGCCTGTCTATTGCTATAGCATCCTAGTATTAGTTAATTGCACAGAAATCATTGTCACTGGTGTAATTAACACAAGATCTTTGAGGTCTGTTAAGTTTCAGAAAAGTTACAGGCTGGCTATGTACAATTGCAATTTAGCCTAACTTTGAAAAGATTACAGCAACTTCTGTGTTGTTCTTGTTGTCTGTATGTATTATTATGGTGATGATTAGGTGTTATAATTAGTCTTTATTATTCAAACACTCTGTTTCACATAAGTAACATTCCTGCAGTGAAAACAAACAAACAAACTCACTTGTCACGGACAGGCTGGAAGGGCGATTTTAGCGGCTGAGGTGGGGATTCAGTTCTTGGTACATTTTCTCTTTCTAGAAGAAGACAGAAGGAGAAAAAAAAAAACAAACAACAAAAACAGGAGAACCATTTTAGAATAGCAACAATAAAAATCTGGACAGTGTGCAGAGAACACACCTCCCTCTCACCCTCTTGTTCAGACGTGTGTAGGTATATACGTGTTTGTGTGTAGAGCACTGTTCCCTACTTTCAGTATTTAAAGAGTACGCAAGCTTTTCTTGCCACATTTTTGACTGTCATAGAAATTATTGGGAGATGAGGGTCAGGAAGGAGGGAAGGGAAGCAAAACTCACTATGTTTCACAGCGCTTTTCCTACATTCTCATCTTATTTGATGGGCGTATAGGCTGAGAATGTAATAGCCCACATGAAGTGGGCTTAATGTATGCAATCAACATGCTCCAGGAGAAAAAAAAAAAAAAGAGGAAAAAAAAAAAACCCCAACGCTAGGGTAAACTGTAACTCCGTTAAAAGCAATCAGTTACACCAGGGCTGAATCTGACACCATTCCTCAAGGAGAAGTTCATGTGCGTGTGTTGGGGGTGGAGGGAGGAGTGGCTGCCTGGTGCATTCATTACCTATGTGTTTGGGACTGGTCCTCTCTGAAGGTTTTTCACTGCTTAGGGCTCCCAGGGTTGCTGTTAAAACAGAAGGTTGTTGCTGGGCCTGGAGGTGGTGATTATGATGAGCAGCGTGGTGGTGATTTACTCCCAAAAAGGACCTCACATTTAGCAGGGAACTTTGAGTGAGGAAAGCCCCATTTGTCCAGTTGTGAAATTTGCCAATCTGGCACGTGTAGAGTCCATGGCTAGGGAGAAAAGCGGGATGCTGGATCTGTGGGGAAGTGTGATTAACCTGGGGAGGAGGGGGCGGAGGGGGAGAGGATTTCAGGGCACCGTCGGGACTGGTCGCCGTCTCTGCCAAAGACCAAATCTTGGGTTTGCTGTGAGATGGCATCTGTAAATTGTTCTGTCCCCCGGGACTGATGATTCGCGTGCTGTTGTCAGAGGCCTCCTTCACCATGGCCAGCGCGTCTTTGGGTTTCAGCCCTTCGGAGCCCGACAGTGCCAAATCCTTCTCCTTCTCCAAGTGCTCCTCTTCGCTGCTTTGTCTCAGGAGCTCGGGCTTCTCCTCCTCTTCCTCGTTGCTCTGCTCCCCATCGTTCTCGTCGATCTTGTCGATGTCTATGCTCTCCAGGTCGATTTCCTCGTCGTCTTCGTTCTTCTCGGGGTCCCCCTCATTGTCACTCCCGAAGAGATTCGCGTCTTCTTGGTCCTTACTCCTGGAGCCCCAGGTGACCTTGTTCTCCTTCTTGAGCCGGCGGCGGGCGTTGGCGAACCAGGTGGAGACCTGGGTCAGGGTCATCTTGGTGATGATGGCCAGCATGATCTTCTCGCCCTTGGTGGGGTAGGGGTTCTTGCGGTGCTCGTTGAGCCAGGCCTTGAGGGTGCTGGTGCTCTCCCGGGTGGCGTTTTTGGGCCGCCCCGGGTCCCCGTACTGGAACTGTCCGTAGGGATAATAGCCGGGGGCGGTGTGGGCAGCAAAGGTAGCAGGGTGGACACCCGGATTATCTTTCAGCTCGTACTGGGAGCCCTGCAACACATTCAGACAAGCGGAGAGGAAAAAGCACATCAATTATCTCGTTAGCGTCTCTAACAGACCTGAATAGGCTACTCCGGGAGCCAGAAGACGCCTTTGAGCCGTGCAAAGGGTCTTCGCAGGCAAATTCGGCCCTCCCCGCTCCAGGCTCTTCACGTTTAGATCAGACAGAGGTATTCCCAAACGATCCCCCCCTTCTTGCAGGGAAGGGAAAAGAGAGGGGCTAAGCTGGGGTCCGCCAGGCGTTATGCGTATTTTCGCCGCAAACCAAATCAAACCAAAGGATGGAAAGGCAGCAACTTCGCCTCGGCGAGACGATTTGCTGTGCCCTCGAAATTCTCAGGCAGAGAAAGCAGGTACTACACCTCAGTTACAAACTCATGCCTGCGCGCAGCGTCGCGTTTCTCTGCAAAATATCCCGGAGGATACTACAAATGCATGCAGAGCATTCTTCTTCGGCCCCAGATCTGCCTTTAAAAGGAGTTGGCGTGAGACGAGACCGGGGAGATGAATGCACAACTTCACTACGAAGACACTTACAATGTAAGAGATTTTCCACACACAAGCCAATCCCCCCCGCCCCCGCCTTCGCCCCCCCAAATCATACGCGAAGATTCTGGTGTAAAACATTAACTTCTAACTGTTGGAAGAGCCTTTAAACTCTGGAATGGAAACTGATCCACGCATAGTAGAATATGGATAGGCAGACACTTTATCTCATAAGTTTTACTTTGATGTGGGCAGAGCAAACACAAATTGTTTACAAGCGTTTAGAGGCGGTGATTTATTCGCAATCAATATTCTTTTTATCATCAGTAGTAAAACACAGCAAGTCAAATTATCCCATCAGGTGTTTTGGTAAATAACATTTTATCTTTCTAGCAACCTCATTAGGCCTCATTATTACCGCAAATTGTCCAGATATTAACTTAATATTTTAGCCCTTGATTTACAAAGTCTCTGCGTTTTAGAATTTATTTCAAAATATCGCCGTCATGGTAAATCACTCTAGTAAAATGCCAGGATACTTTGCAAGGAGGAAAGGGAACTGTTCCTAAAGAGCTAACATTCGAAGCCGTTTTCTTTTTTTCTTGCTCCTACTACAGCCTCGCTTTTTTTCCAGTCCAGAAAGACATACTTAGTATTACTCTTGCGAAATTTGTGTCAGCCTTAAAAACGAACCTCTTCAAAAATGTCCGCGAAGAAACTAACCTAACTTTGTCAAGCAGTTAAAAAGGACCGTGTATTTTAATTTCAGAGGCAAAGCTTACACACAAAGAGAAGCCCGATGTAATTTTTGTAATGTGTTACAGAGTAGGCTTTCTGCACTCCCTTTATTCCGCTGTCTTTTGTTATTGTTGCTGAAATGATATTTTTTTGTGTAATCTCTGCTGGGAATTCTTTTGAAGAAGCCACTTGTAAATCACTCATTGCTGCCGTCTCAACTTTTACTGCTTTTCCAAAATCAAGGTTAAAAAAAGTAGGAAACGCATGCTGTTAGAAGTGCCTTCGCAGGAAATGTTTGCAGCACCAAATGATCTGTTTTCAGATGCTGCCCCTTGTTCGACAGCGTATCTCCCTACTTGCCGACATCTAGGTATTAAAAACCCTCGCAAGTTACGCCTCGCGTGCACCCGGTTATAAATATTCACACTTTTATGTTTCGGGGGGGAGAGAAAAGAGGGGCATTCAGAAACTAAGTGGAACCTATGCGTACCGCCGCCGAGAAATTTGGAGATACTAGCAACGAAACCGTTTGAACGACACCAGAGATAAAACCAGATAGTTAAAAAAGAAAACAAACAAACAAGCTGTTTCACTTTTTAACTATTGCGTTCTAAAGAAAAGGCAAAAAGAGATCCGAGGACAATCTGGGTGGCGGCAATTTGTTTTAGAGTTAACGCCAATACGCCTTTCTGCTCCCGTGCATGTAATGGGATGTAGATGCCCTCCTTCGCTTGATGCAAATCCGATCTACCACACTCGCCATCATCGGAGTAGGAAAAGTTCAGGGAGGGGAACGGGCCATTTTTAAGGCTCGAAGGAAAAGGTCGCGAAATAAACGGGCGTACCCACTCCCGACGCTGCACTTTGGCCTTTCGGACGGAACCTGGTTATAGCTCGGCGGCAAAGAAAAGGACCGGGGGAGGGGGGGGGGGAAGAGGAGAGCGCTGGAAAGCCGATCGAAACAACAGGACCGAGAGTATCACCCGTCAACAACAACACCAATAACAACAAGGTGGGGGGGGGAAGAAGCCGAGTTGCTAGGGAAAGCCGACAACACGGAGGCAGCAGCCCTGCTCAGCCTTTTCACCGCCAAGAAGAAAAAAAACCCCAAAAACTCGGAGCCGAGTTTTGCCCGGCTGGAGCGACGGGATGGGGGCAGACGGAGCCCGTCGGCCCCCCCGACCCCTCATCTCTCCCTCTCCGACCCACAGACACACACGCTCCCCCCCCCCCCCCCCCCCAGTTCCCCGGCCATCAAGCGGTTCGGCGGCCTCCACCCGCGGGCCCGGGGTGGGTTGAGGCGGGGGTGGTTGGTGGTCGTGGGAGGGGGGGGTTGTAAGGCATCTCGGAGCTCACTCACCATTTGGGAGAAGAGGCCGAGGTCGGCGGTGTAGGGCAGGAAGGCGCTGTAGTTGGGGGCGCTGTAGGGACCGGCGTACATGCCCAGCACCGAGGTGACAGCGGCCGAACCGCTGCCCAATTCGGTCCCCGCCGGCCGCCCCGAAGCGGCTGCGGCTGCTGCTGCTGCTGCGGCGGCTGCGGCCAGTACCCCGGGCCGGTCGCTTCCGTACACAGCCTGGCTGGCGCTGAGATACTGCGGGTAACCCAGCTGGGGGAAGGACATCTCCGGGGCGAGGGCACAGCGGCGGAGGAGGAGGCGGCACTGGCGGCGGCGGTAGAAGCGGCAGAAATATAAAAAAAAAAAAAAAAAAAAAAAAAAAAAATGCTGGGGGGGGAGGGGGGAAGGAATTATTAAAAAAAAAAAAAAGAAGGGGGAGGAGGGAGCCTGAATAGCCGGGGAGGGGAGCGGAACAAACCCGGGCTTCTCTGGATCTCTCTTTCTTTCTTTCTTTCTGTCTCTCTTTCTGTCTTTTTCCTTCCCCCCCTCTCTCTTTACTGGAGTCAGGCAGGGCGAGAGACCAGAACTCGAGCCGGTAATTTTCTTTTTTCGTTCTGATTTCTTTCTGTCAGAGATATATTGCAACCTAGGTATGGAGGAGGAGGAGTGTGGAAGGATTCAGTGGGGTGCCTTTCCTCAAATCTCGGCTCTTCTGTGCTCCTAAATCCCTTAGATGTGATCTGATCAACAATTGAGCTCCAACTGATGTGTCTGCCCTTAGGTCCTAGGCTGATCTTTCAGATACAATTTGAAGTTGATGTTTTGATTGGCACCCACTTGAGCTGCAAGCGCCGCCTCCCACGCCCCCCCCACCCACCCACCCACCCCACGCCCGCCCCCCTCGGTGCAGCACGTGGTGCGCAGCCCAGCCCGGGCCACTTTTTTTTGCGTGTGCGCTTGTGCGGTACGTCCGCGCAGCTGCCGTGCCGTGTGTGTGGATTTAATGTTTTAGCAATGGGCTCCTTTCAGGAAAAAAAAAAAAAAAAAAAAAAAAGCCCCCACTGCTGTATGACAACCTGTCTACACGATTTTACAGCTGTCCAACATTGGGGTTTTGCTGTTTCGCAGCCTTAGTGTGTCCCCTTTTAACAAAAACAACTGTGTTGCTGGGGGGTTTTTTTTGTTGTGTTTTTTTTTTTCCACCTTTAACATTGAGTCCCCCTTGTCGGCGTTGGAGTCGGGAACAAACGAGAGTGGCCGTGAGAGGAAAAGGGGGGGGGGGGTGTTGCAGCCAGCCGACTTGTAGCAATTTACCACTAAAAAAAAAAAAAAAAAAAAAGGGAGGGTATAAATAAATAAATAAATAAACGCAGTCTATCTATAGCAACCCACAAACGCCACACACACACAACTTTGCTGAAAGTCAAAAGGCTCCTAGCAGTCCTTCCCAGCAGAATCTTTAGTTTAAAAAAAAAAAAGAAAAAAAAAAAAAAGACCCGCAGCGATCTCGCTTTCCCCCCCCCCCACCCCGCCCTTTCTCCTCCTCATGCCCTGCCGACCGATTGACACTCAGGGACAATTATCAGAGGCATTGCGACAGTTCTTGGAATATTAGCAATAAATAATCCCGCAAATCAACATGTATGCCGAGGGGCACAGAAGACCCCCAGCCCTCGCCCCCGAGTGGGGGGGTGGGAGGCGGGGGGGGGGGGGTGGTAGTGGCTTGTAGATTGTCAAAACTTCCATCCACTTCAGCGGGGACCGAAAGAAACGCATGGGGAGGGGGTGGGAAAGGACCAAAACGAGCCGTTGCCCTTCTCGTCATTAACAGCAGTGATTAGAGGAAGGGATTTTTTTTTTTTTTTTTTTTTTTCCCTTCCTTCTTCTTCCCCTTTTCCCCTCGGAGCGGGGGTGGAAGGTGCAGCGGGAGACAAAGGACTCCTCTGCGAGGGACCGAGGGACTCGGCCGCCTTGAAGGACGTGGGTTGTCACCGCTGTCACCTCCCCGTCGTCTCGCCACCTACCCTCGACGTGCCGGGGGGGCTCCCCCGTTACCCCTCCGGGGCTGCCACAGCCTCCAACCTCCCGGCCGGCACCGCAAACTTGCCTTTTCCTATCGCTGCTGGGGCCCTCCCAGTACCCCCCACCCTACCCCTGCTGGGTAAAATGGGGTGGGGGGGGGGCTGGGGCCGCAGACGCGAAGGGCCGCGGCTTTTCGGGATGCAAGTGTTTGGCGGGGGAGGGAAAGGACCGGGGGGGGGTGTTTGGAGGGAAGGGGGGGGCACGGGTTTCTCTCTTCTTTTGCCGAGCCCAGGGTTAGAGCCAGCTCCTACGGTCCGCGCCCCTCCGCGGGGCTTCGCGCCCCCGCTGCCGGTTTGCAGCCGCAGGTTGAGCCCGGTCCCGTCGGGGACTGGTGGCCGCTGGAGCGGGGGGAGATGCCTCCCCTCCTGCAAAAAAACCCTGCGGGGTGTCTCTAAACCCGGCCAACCCTTCCCTCCCCACGCTCCAGGGAACCGCTCCGTCTCAGAGAGTTGGTTAAACTTCCTTCCCCCAGCAGTTGGAAACAGGGAGCTTTTCCCCTTCCTATGTCTAAAGGCAAGGAGGACTTCCCCCCCCCCCATCACCACCCCCCGGTCCAAAATCTCACCCTCCAAGGAAGAGACAGACCCTCAGCCAAAAAATGCACCGCCGTGACAAAGCTGAGAGGGGCTTGCAAATTGCAGCGGTGTTTTGCGAATGGAAGGGTCACATTACAAGGGCTGCAGGTAAATAAAGGTGGGATAAGGCACCGACGCTGCCGAAATCTTCTTAGCGCTTTAGAGCTGGGTGGAATGTGTATCCAGAAAAGGTTTCCACTTGGAGGCTTAAGAAATGTGAGTCATCCCCTCCCCCACCCGCCCCCATCCTGCTCAGATCGGTTCAGGGGGGGATAAAAAAAAAAAAAAAAGAAAAAAAAAAAGTCTCACTTGCTTTTTCTATCAGCCCAGCATCTTTTCGGGGCGAACTTTGCTATTCTTCACCTTGCGTGGAAATAGAGCAAATAAATACAAAGTGAAGGTTACCTGTAAGGGTGATTTGGGGGGGGGGGGGGAACCAGGAAAAAAATAGGAGGGAGAAAAGAAAAGAAAAGAAAAGAAAAGAGAAAGAAAAGAAAAGAGAAAGAAAAGAAAAGAAAAGAAAAGAAAAGAAAAGAAAAGAAAAGAAAAGAAAAGAAAAGAAAAGAAAAGAAAAGAAAAGAAAAGAGAAAGAAAGAAACCCGCCGAGGAGGGGGAAAGTTGCAAGACTGGGAGGAGAGCTTTGTTCCTCATCTGCAAAGTTCCCGGCGCAAGGATGAGCAGGGTCCTGCGAACGCCATTAATTATGCGCAATTCTGATCAGTAAATGCCAATCCCTTACCACGCGATTCCTGCTCCTGCATTGGACATTGCCCATTTTTCTGACGGTTTATTAAGTCACTTTAGTAGGCAACCTTTCAAAGCCTTTTTTAATTTCGGCCCCCCCCCCCCGCCTTGTGCAAGTAAGCTGGGACCAGAGCTGCTACACTAAGCTACTTAGCTTGAAAATCAGTTTAGTGAAGGTCTGGGAGATTCTGGGTTTATTTCCCCCCATACAAGACCTATAGCAGGAGCTTAATAACAAAAGTGCGAAAAGAACGAAACTGTACGGAAAATTACAAACATCAGCAGCAGCTGCCAGAAGCACCAGGAAAATCTTTCCCTAAACCCAAGACCTAAACAGTCCAAAAGGTTGGTGTGATCAACCCCCCTATCCAGAAATTAGCTTGAAATTGTTAAGAGATGGAATAAAATACTGTTAAAAAAAGAATGTATTTTTAAACATAATTCGGAAAAAAAAAGATATCTCTTCTTTTTGCTCTTTTTTTTTTTTCTCCCCTGAGATCTGTATTTTGGTTGCTCTAATGCCTCCTTAACTTTCGGCAAAACCTAACAAAAAGGAGTGCGGTGCCAACTCATTAGCCGAACAACGTTTTTAAAGACGATAAACAGTCACGTAGCAGAAGAGGATTTGGGCTGAGAGTGAAAAGCAGAGTCACCTTCCCGTTGGAGAGCGGCTGCACGTCTGAAAACAGGCGGGCGAGAAATATAGAGCAGCGCTGGGTATAATGTGATTATACCTAAGGTAATCGCTTAAAATAAATTGTATACTGTTTAAAGTAAATCGACCTAAATGGCCACGCTCACATAATTCAAAGATCATTGGGCAGATAAACTTCTCCTTAAAGAGCCTTTCTGGAGCAGGAGTTTGCTAAGACCACTGATCCTGCCAGTTTCTTAAGGCGATGCATCCACTGCCAAGAGATTTTCTCTTTATTATTAACAAATCAGTGTAGATAGGGGTCCGATAAGAAATGCAAATCCAGACATAGGGGTCGCTGCTTGGCCGAATTTTAACTCCAGGCTGGTGCTGCAGGGATTGACTAAAGGGTATGTTTGCGAAGAGGCTATGTGAAGCTTTAACACTGACTCTACTAAAAAATGAAGTCAGTGATTTTGATCTGCTCCAGATGTCCTAAGAGTGGATATTGCAGTGCTGGGAATCCGCACCAAATATCTGAGGGCACTGATGGTAATCAGCGCAACACATCAGCCAGGGGGGACTGGCAATTGTGATAACCTGCTGCAAATGCGCAGGGCTGGAGATGGCAGTGATAAACCGCTGAAAATATCTTCAAATGGAGATGACAGAGATGTTGAAAGGAGACACCTAACTATGGGGAGAATAGGAGACTAAGCAGAGCACAGCCTGGGAGTGGAGTTCAGAGATTTGCTAGGCTACGGTTCACCCGTGGAATTTCCACGGAGATACACGCGGTCGTGCGCCGTCCCTGCCCGCAGCTACACCCGCGTCCGGACCCCGTTAGTAAAATGCGGGGGTTATGCGGCGTCGAGAATAAGAGGCGACCCAAAGAAAGGGAGGCTTAATCGCTAAAGCGCCTTGTTTGTGGCTCAGGAAGAAAAGTTTTCATTTAATTCGGGGACCGCTTTCAAACATCCCGGTAACGATTTCTTTTGCAAATCCTCTCTTGGTTTTCAGCTCGCACCGGTAACAGGCGAAAAAAATTTGAGATGATCTCTTCAGTTAATAGTCTGTTTCAATTTTCTTTCCTGTGGAAAGAACGCGCAGGGCGGGGGGGAAAGTGCCAAATAATAGATTATCCGTATGTTGCTAATTTTCTGACTGTTCTCAGCAGGTAGTTTCACTGTCTCTCTCTTTTTTTTTTTCTTTCTTTCTTTTCCCCTCGCTGTCTTTTTTATGTGTAAGTTTAAAATAACTCTACCATGTTAAGTATCAATCCTATACATTTTAATGATACATCTGTGCAGGACTGAATCCATTAATTTAATATATCTCGCCTAGATTCTAATTACGCGCCGACTGCCGACTATTTGGATCAGTTGACTGAGTTTTCATTAAGTGTATTCTATCTGATTGAGCCTGGGACCGTGTGTCATTTGACGACGGGTACTTTTTGGGGGGTGCCGGTAGCCCGGTTGCGGCTCCGCAGGACCTTGGTCACCCGCTGCCAGGCCCCGTCGCCTCCGTGTGTCCATCCTGAGCGCTTCTCATCAGCCCTGATTTATGAGCCTTGTTAAACACTCATTATTACTTTGCACCTTTTTCTTTTTTTTTTCCAGCAGGGTCTGGGAAACAACCCCACTTTGTGACAACAGGGCATGTGTCAAACAATTATAGGCGGAGAGGTGATGTCGCTCTGGAGCACCAGATTTCCCCCCTCCTCCCCTTCACGCCCAACCCGAGGAAGGTTTCTGTTAAAAAAAGGTGATGGGGGAGAAGAAAAAAACCAAACAAACCCCGACCAACAAAACTCACTCTCTTTTTGCAAATTTAATTCACAGCAACAGCAGCCTTCAGACCTCTGACCGTGCAAACGAATGGGTTGGTTTGTCCAAATAAACGCAAAGTTGCAATTAGGGATACCTGGTCGATTCCTTAAACGTGAACATGTACACATCCATAGTACAGGTGGTACAGGAAGGCTTCTGAGTCTGAGCAGCTACAGCGTTTAATTCTACTCAGGGTAGCAGCTAATAAGGCGTTTACAAAGATTATTTTATTCAGAAAGAGGCATTTTAAAAAGAAATTATGGTCATCTCTCTCTCTGTTTTCTTTTCTTTCCTTTTTCTTTCTTTCTTTTTTTTTAAGTAAATTAAGAGAAATTGATTTTTTTTCCCCGATACCCTGGCGGTGACTTTTTATTAATCCGTTATCAGTCCACCTCAGTTGCAACGTACATTTATTTCTGATAGCAATGCGAATACACACATGCTCTCTTCCTTAGCGCTTTTGCGAATGAATTGTTAATGCTATGCACACAGGCCTATATGAACAAGCACACAAATCTATAGAATGAATCATCTGCCTCTCTCCGTATCTAGCTGTCCGTCTGTCTGTCTACCTTTCTATGAATATTTTATGGGTCTGAACTTAATTAACAAAATAATTTCCATTTTGTCTCCAAAATGATCAACAGCAATTATGTGAGATTTTTAAGGTTTATAATTTTATGTCACCAGACTGTTGCTTGGGGGCAGAGGCACAATTGCCGTGCCAGCTGCAGTTGTATTTATTTGTTTTTCTGTCTTGTTCCTGTAGGGCTGCATTATGCAGTTTTTAATTAGTTTGTGTTTGTATTTCACCCGTCCCAAATCAATGCCATCCTGGAGCAATGCAATGTAAATTCCTGCAGTACAGGTGTAGCTGCTAGCTCCGGAACACTAGGAAACTCATGTCTTACAAATGAAAGCAGTGAATGCCATTCAGCCAAACTGTCAGCTTTAAACAGCCAAGAGGAAGGAGATCAAAGCAGAGAGCAGGAACTTCTACTCTCCAGATTAGTCTTTATGGTTTGAACGCCTAATGCTATTAAAGGGAACCAGGACATATAGCACATCGTTGGCTACAAAGTTACTTCTAATTTTGCTAAAGTCCTACCTTATTTTGGCCAATGTAAGCCTTCAGAGCATTTCAAGATGCACTGTTTCCTTTGAGGCCTAGTAGCTACTCATCTGAAATTATGCAGAACTAATACCTTCAGAGACACGTTTCTGTTTGTGCACATATTTATATAACTTATCGCCTTTTGAAAGATAATTTTGATTTCCTCCTAGGTTCCGCAAAGTCTTTTAATAGAACTCGCAGCAGTAAAACCTGAAATTCTAGTATCTCCAGACATGAAAAGTCCCTTTATGTTGTGTTTGGTGTCTCTTCTTTCTTGAAATGACCTCTGTACGGTGGTGTATAAATCTATTATTCCAGTCACCGGGGAATTCTTTTAAAGCTTTCTTTTTTTGTCAGGAATAAGAGATCGTTCATCTTTAACTAGGCCACATAGAAATTATGATTCAACAGCAGTGTATATTTAATTAGAGTAATCTCACTTGAATTTAATTACCTAATGAATTATTTGTTTAAAAGGTAAAAAGGCTTGTTTGCCAAGTACAGTGCAACCCACTGATAAGAACTTCCGTTATAAGAACATTAATATTTTAAAAAAACATTTTTACGGCTTTATATTTTAACTCTTTGGTTCTGCCAGCCATCGGTGGGCACGCTGAGCCCACTTACGACCGGGTTTCCCACCCCCGTCCCTTCCCCTCAGCCCCCGGCATCCCGCCGCCGCCGACTCGCGTAAGTAACGCGCCCCACCGCGGCTGGCGGGGGGGGGGAGCGGGGGCGGCAGGCGGGGAGGGAGGGAGGGAAGGATGGGACACGGGAGGTTTTGCCGGCTGAATTTCCAGGAAAAAAGCCGGCGCGACTCGGCGAGAGCCGGGGAGGCCGCCCGGCTTGCGGTGGGGAGAGAGGGGCTGCGCGCCGCTCCGCGCCCCGCGTCCCGTTCCGCGCCCTGCGCAACGCCCCGGGCGGAGCTGCCCCCCCTGGGCTGCTCTCCCCTCCCCGCAGCGTCGTGCCTGCAAGGGGTCCCGGCCAAAAAAGTGTCAGAGCCGGGAGCGCCAGGCTACAAAACAGTCATCTTCTTTTTTTTTTAAATTTTATTATTATTTTTTTTTTTAATTTCTCCCTTTCCCCCCAGCCTTACGGACAGCGCAGCTAATGACACTCCTTTGATTATTTATGATTCTTCAGCCAAGGCAACAAAAAACTGACCAGCCTCTACCCTTGACCTTTCTCCTCGGTTCCCAAGTTTTCCAGCTACTGCATTGTTTGTTTCCAAGATACAACGCATACAGTGCTGAACTGCAACGCTTGTCAGAAGATTCGTCTGAAAGCACCACAGCTCGGGGATTATCCGCCTCAAAAAAAAAAAAAAAAAAAAGCAGTGTTTTGATTTTTTTTTTTCTTGTGCAATAGTGGGAAATTCTCCTTGATGCATTCTACTGACCCGCTGGAGGAAAACTAGGTCCCAAAAAAAAGCCCCTTTTTTCTTTTGTTTTTATTTGTTCATTTGTTTTCTTCTGTGCTGGGAACTCTTCTCCAGCGTTTGCCAATGGGACCTTTCGAAGAGTACCCCTCTGCGGCTCCGTGTCTCTCGGACCAAGAACTTTCCATCCTTACTCCCCTCTTCCCCCCAAAACCAACGAAGCTCCCAGCAAGGCCTGAACTGGAGAGCAGGGAGCAGCGGGGGGTCGGCCCGACCTCCCCCCCCACCTCACCCGCAGTGATGCTCTGGCACCACGCAGGATGCCCGATGGCTGTCAGAACAGGGAACAGGCGTTAAAACGTTATCTCTGGAGGCGGCCAGAGGTGATCGGGGGATGCCAGGCATGAAGGCATCCCTCCCTTACCTGCTTTTTGGGAGGGAAGAACTCTCGCACCGGCGAGAGGGAAAGGGGAGCTTGCGTGTACTTAAGCCGTCGGCAGGGAGGGTAAAAGAAGAAGCAAGCTTAAACCTAAGCTTCAGCAATGTTGAGGCATCAGTTCAAGCCAAAGACGTGTTTTGGGGGGTCCCTAATAGGTGGCCCTGAAGCTCCCGCTCGAGCAGTCAGGACCACACCACTCATCAGCCCCTACGTGCCCAGCCACCCCCCACACGCGGAGCCAGAGCTGGAGATGTACCCACGCTTCAAAACACCAAACCCACCTGCTCGGTGGGCAATTCTCCCCTGCTTCCCCCTCACCCCCCCCACGGCCAGGTAGGAGGTCACCCGCCAGGAACCCCTGCCAGCCTCTGGGCGAGGGTGCGTGGCCCCCAAACCCCCCCAAAGCCCCACGCAGCACCCTCGCCCCGCTCCCGCACCCCTTTGGACGCCGGTGTTGGAAGTGAAGGTGGGCTCGCTACGGTTTCCCATGCCGGTTGTGGCCGCTTTGCTGGCAGACCTGCCCACTCAAGACCTCAAGTCAAGCGTGGGAGGATCTTGCACGGTTCTTAGAGGGAGACGGTGGGCAAGTGCGGAGACCCCCCCCCAGCCTCGGACCCCAAAGTCAGCCCACGGTGGTCTGGTGCGCTGTGCTGGGCGTCAGGTGGGAAAAGAGTGGTGGAGGAGAGCTTCAGTCTTCGCCGTTGTCTTGCCTTCTTCTCCATTTCAGGGCGGGGCTCCTCTTTTCTTTTTTTTTTTCCTTCACCCATGATTTTTGGAGGTCTGCTGAAGAGAAGCAGCTCTATGCACAGGTTGCACAAGCTACTGGCGTGGTGGAACTTAGCCGCTCAGCAGCACCTCAACTCTCGTTTCTTGGTGCCAGAAGAAGTGTTTGGGTCTGATGTCCTTTTTGCACTTTCAGGTAAATACGCCAGGTCCTGAGCCCAAGAGCAGCCTCGGGGATGTTACGGTGCGAGTGGCACACTGCCTTCAGAAACCCTCAAACCTCACAATTATATAGGAAATGTTTCAGACATTCAAAGCCGAGACTGCGCTCATTTTCAGATCTTACGGCAAAAGGATCGCAATACCTCACTGTTTAGAGGCACATAAATATGTTGGTCTCCTCTACTATGTGTCATTTGCGCACAGTATTATTCGAATCAGCTGGCAACTCCACTGAAATGTTTGTAATAACTTTAAGATACTATGGGAGTTATAGATCTGTAGGCCTGGCGTTTTAATTCTTGAGGGCCTATGCTTTTCTTAAAGTTATGAGTGCAGTTGTCACAGCACATCTACGTGATGTAGTTTACTCCATTAATTTTGATAACCAAATACATATATTAACAGATCATATTTGGCCGTGTGTTTTTATTCTTACCCCCTTTGGAAGATATATGCATTTCCACTGTACTATTACTGATAAAGTACAGCTGTATAATTTCAATCATGTAGTTACAGCAGGACAAGCTATTAAATAAATCTTAGATTGGAACTTGTTGAATTAAAATCCCTCACAAAAGCTCCTCAGATTCTTTTTAATATTCTATAAACAGCATAATTTACAATGTCATTCTACCTCTTCTATAGCTTTCTTCTAACACTTCAGCATTAGTAGCAGTTGGTGTATTTCCTTTGCTTTCTTTTTTTCTTAGATGTATAGTCACTCTTTTTGCTAATATAATTGACTTGGGTATCCACTGATGTGTGCTGCATTTTAATGATGATGTTTTGTTTTATCCAATAATGCTTTTCAATAAGATTGTTTGGATCATAGTTTAAGGACAGGTATAAATTGTTGCTTTGGTTTTTAATGCCCGATGTAGACCTGGGAAAGACTTTTGCCTGTGAACAGGTTTGCAGTCAAATCAGACTATACATTTTTATGCATTTATACACTTAAATACTTATTTTCGACTTGACTTGACTTCACTTTAGGGTTACTAAATTGCAATTAGCTTCCCCCTTCTGCTTCTCTCCTCTACATTAATATGCTAAAGTCCATGAGGTCCATATTTCTTTTGCGTTTTTTCTTTCTAATAACACAAGAGTGTATTTGAATGGCAGCACAGTTTGAGCTTGGCCTGTATCAAACAGCACTAGTCCATTGAAAACATTACATCGGGATAACACTGAGACCAGAAATAAAGTGGATTTAAAAAAAAAATAGTAATTGAATGAAAACACTTTTACTGAAACATAATATTGTGAGAAAAATGCTTCGTATGTGGTGCTTAGAACAAATATTGACTGGTAGACTAATAATATAGTTTTTCTTAACAATAAAGTTAATCATGTCCTCCACTGAATTATTGGTCCAGATGCTGCAAGGAACAGAAACCGGACTGTTCAGATTTTTTTAGGACTGGGTTTCTGTGGTACTTAAATCACTGTGGCAATGAGTGTGCAATCATAAGCTGCATCATTGTACTCCACAAAGTAGCACTGAGTTTATTTTATTGATTCACGGCAGTTTTTTTCCCCCCAAACTGCTGTCCCCGTCTCATATGTTTCACTTTACTTACACATGGTACTTCCCTGCCAAAGATGTCAATTTTTAGGATTTTGCCTGGGGTTGAGAACACTGAAATAATAATGATAATATCACATCCACTGTTAATTCTTCATGCATAACTAGACTGATTCAACTTACAAGACATTTTATACAATACGGATAGATATATTTTTCTTTTTTTTTATGTGTATTCTACTGTTTCCTCATATGTTTTGCATTGTTCACAGACAAGATAAATTTTAGAAGCCTAAGTCATGATGTTCAGAGACTTACAGACATTATTAAGAACAGTAAGGAATTATGAGCATTTATAAACACAACAGGCCCAAATTAAGACCCTCAGTTCAGCAGCTGGAAGCTTTTTGGGGTTAATTACTACACGCAAAGAGAAAACATGCAAGGAACTATGTACTCAATATATTCTGCACCCTCAAGTTAAAGAGACTACCAATGGAATAAAATATTGGTTAGCTTGAGTATATATAGTGGAATCCGAACTGAAGTTTTTTATTGTGTTCGCCTATGTTCATAAATTCGAATATTTAACACCTAGATGGTTTTTCAATGCCATGGAATACTCAAGTAAAGTCAGATCCAAAACAAATCTAAGCCGAGCAGATGTTTTGAAGGCAAGGAAAGTAAAAGGCCATATCCTGCAGAACTAGGCTGATAATGGGCAGGGAAATATTTGCTCTTCTGTTTCACCTTTTATTTCTTTCCCCAGCTTTTCCATGAGGGTCAGAGAGTTAGAAAACAACAACATGGTCATTCAGTAGTTCACAGGTGTTTTTTCTCTCTCTCTCACCTTGTCTCAGGCCAACAAGCACAAGCATTTGCAGTAGTTCATACTGTTCTGGCATCATCGATGTAATTGCACTAACCCAGAACAGTGTTGCCATAAACATTTCTATACTAACCTTAATAATTCTAATGCTTCGTGGAAGCAGTCTTGGTGCAGTTGCATTGATGTAGTAGATACTGCCAGCGTAACTCACAATAATCTCGCAATCCTTACAAAGCCTGCTCTGTGCAATTTCCTTCTACTTCACATTATTTACTTGGTCTAACCTACTTGCTGTTTCATATAGTGATGAATACCAGTTCATTTAGTTCAAATAAAATAATCTCTTCAGATATTGATTGGTGCTCTGACTAATCCCCACTTCATGAGTCCATCTTGGGACCTGTTGGGAAGTTTCCCCATAATGCAGTGCTACTGCGTGGCTGAACAAACTCCTGTGTTAATACAACAAATTTCCACCTACCCAGAGGCTTGCTGTGGATTTCTCACCTTGTTACAAGTTTATATACTCTTTTAAACTATGATAAGCTCTACAGGTATAAAAAGGACTCCTCTAGCAGAAACTGGAGCATTCGACAGAAAAGAAGAGGGTGGTCAAGAGCCTTTGACATCTCAATTCCACTGCCATTTTGTTTGCTTGCTTGCTTTTGTTGTGAGTTTTTGTGACTGCAGAACTGCCTTGAAGTCCTGGGAGCAGGACACCCCAATTATTCTCGTTCGATAGGAATGAATAGCCCTTCTTGGGGGAAGGAACAACTCAGTGTTGAGAAGGCTGTTGGACCCTCGTATCTCCACTGACCAACAGAGTTGCTAATGATGTCAGTATGCTGACATATAAAACTTGGGTCCTACTAGTTACTTTCTTTAGGGTGCCAGCATTTCTCTCCTAACTCAGTATATTTTTCATCATACTTTTTTAGGTCTTCTCATCTTGCTTTCTTATCCTTTGCCCATTCACTGCCACATTTTTTCTTTTGTCTTCATCTTCCATGTTTCTATTTATCTATCTCCCCTGGCTCAGTGTTGTCGGCTCCATGTTTGACCCTATATTAAACCCACTCTTGGTCTTTCAGTTGTTTTTATTAAAAGCAGCATCCCTGTATTCTTCATGTTCGTTTGTATTTGGTAGTTGATAAAGATTTCAGAGAAAGGATTGTCTTTCTGCATGTTTCTATAATGCCTCCTCCATCTGAGACCCTAAAGCCTAAGCAACAACAACAATAAAATCATCCATTTTCCACTGATGTGCCTACTCTGCTTAAAAATGGTAAGTTCAAGCAATTAGGGACTCAGGTGATTCCTCAAGTAACTACAGTTGTGTGACTAATTATGCTACCCTTTTCACTCCACTAAAACTTACACATGAAAGAGCATGTATGTATGCAAGAGTGAGAAACATTTCTGGATTTGTTTGCTTTTGTGTTCCTAACAGTTGCTTGTTAACATGAACATGTTTGGGGGAAAAATAGTGGCTTGTAGATGCAATCTGACCTTCAGCCAGAGCCGAGACCAAGTAACTTTATAGTTTGTCATCTGACTGTTCACAGTGTTAGAAAAGAGTATTGGTGTATGTGTGTGTTTAACTGGACTTCGTGCTTCCGTGCATGTAGTACTTGTACTGTTTCCCCAACAGTAAGGGAGTTAATTCATACACATACAATTTTGAACACTTTTTTGTATTATCACTACTGTTTAGCTTTATTTGGCAAGAGTAGAAATGAAGGAATAAATGTAAGAAAGAAAATAAAAAACATTTAACCCCACCTAAAGGATGATTTCAGCCAGCTGGACAAATCCATGGGACAAGAGGGGATGCAGCCAAGGACATGGAGAGGTAGATGAAGACACTGCAAGTGGAAAAAGTCCTGCTGGGGGACAGTTACTAGTGGGGTCCCTCAGCACGTGGGAACCCATACTGTTTCTTATGAACCTAGTAGCTAGATAGAGTGTCCCCTTAGCTGGTTTGCAGATCGTACCACATTGCGTGGGAGTGGCTCTTTCACTGGAGGGCAGGTTGTTATTCAGAAGGACATTCATAAGCTGCAAAAAGAGTCCAGCAGGAATCTCACGAGGTTCAGCACAGGTGAATGTAGAGTCCTGGCCCTGATCTGGGAAGACATCCTCCTTCCATCCAGGCTTGGCATCAACTGATTGAAAAGCAGCTTTGTGAAAAAGGATCTCAGAGCCCTGGTGGACAACAGAGGGAACACGAGCCAGGGGTGAGCGGCAGTTGTGGTGAAGAAAACCAGCTGCATACTGGGGAGTAACAGTGTGAGTGTAGCCAGTAGGAAGGAAATGATTATTAGTGAGCTGGGTGTCAGTCTGTTCTCCCAAGCAACAAGTGATAGGACGAGAGGAAATGGGCTCAGGTTGCACCAGGGGAGGTTTAGATTGGATATTAGGAATTATTTCTTTGCTGAAAGGATTATCAAGCACTGGAACAGGCTGCCCAGGGAAGTGGTTGAGTCACCATCCCTGGTGGTATTTAAGAGATGTGTAGATGTGGTGTTTAGGGACATGGTTTTGTGGTGGACTCAGCAGTGTTAATGGTTGAGCTCGATGATCTTAAGGGTCTTTTCCAACCTAAATGATTCTATGCTTCTATGATTCTTCTCTATTTAGCACTGTGAGAATCCATATGAAGGACTCTGTCCATTTTTGAGGTTCCCAGTGCAAAATAGGTATTGATATGCTGCAGTCAGTGTAGTGGAGGGCTACCAAGGTGATTAGAAGCCTAGAGCACAGGACGAAGAGAGACTGGGAGAATTGTGCTTGTTCAGCCAAGAAGAACAGGCTAATGGGAGATCTTGTTGCTGCCTTCAGATACTTATTGGCAAAATGTAATCAAGATGGAAACAATCTTCTTAGAGTGCCAGGATGAGAAGCAGAAGACACAGGTTGTTACGTGGGAAATTATGATTAGATACAAAAAAAAAAAAAAAAAAAAAAAAAGAAAAAAGAAGGCAAAAAAAAAAAGCAAGCCGTAAGTGCCCAGACAGACTATGGACTCACCATCCTTGAAGATACTCAAAACTGAACTGGACAAGGCCCAGAGGAATCTAACATAGTTGGACCTACTTTGAGAGGAGGGTGGAACTAGGTGACTCCCAGAGATTCTTTCCAACTAAAACTATTTTATGATGTTGTAGCAAGGGAACCCATAGCAATGTAAGAGTGGAGTTAACATCCTTGCCCATGTTACAGGGCCATACGGGGCAGTCTACAAAATATGTGGCAATAATGCATGTGGCTGTAATGCGTCAGTCGTATTGACTACAGATACATTTATTTCACAGCTTTGAACTCTCATCAGAATGCACTGTGTAACAGCACTGATGCTTCTTTTATGGGTGTATACTACAGCTTATATATAGCCACGATAGCTAATAAGATCCTGCCTGATACAGCCATATTAATAAGCTAGAGAGATCTGGCAAGCACCTTGCCATCTTTATCAGAAAGCCATTTCTGTGTCCAAGAAAGAGTGGAGAGGAGGGAGAAAGGAGTGAGCAAGACCTGAGGAATAGTCATTAGCCAGTTGATTAACTGACTTTCCAGCCCACCTGGTGCTTTAATGGTCTGCTCCTGGGGACGTACAAGAAGTAGACTTGCATGTAGATGTGCAGGATTGCACTATGAGAAAGTAGAGCCACCAGTTATTATCATGTATTATACTTCTGGGGATAATTTCTCTGAGTACACAAGTGAAGGGTACTTCCTAACTGAAGAGCTTTTGTCTATGGCCAGGCTAACACGATTCGGCTCTCTTGGCTTGTGATGTCCCAGGAGAGCATCTTGGCCCATTCCAAGATTAAGATCCTTTGTCATTTGTTACAAAATGACAAAGAGCAAAGTCACTGAAAGTAAAGTACGTGAGGGGGAGCAGGAATGGTTTAAATGGTCTTTGTAGTGTTGAAATGGAAGTGTTCTTTGACCTTTCTTAATCCTAATTATTGTTTATGAAAGAACAAACGCTGCTAAATAAAAGATATACTCTTAATTGTGGAATTAACTGTAATTACATGCCATTCTGAAATATTTCATAATTTTGTAATTGCTTAAAGTGTTGGTATTTAGTGAACATAATTTACAGTAATTCCTTTATTCTTTCTTTGTCTAACCAATAATCATCTTTGTAATAGGTAATAGAATCGTGAACTGAACAAAACTGTACACGTAAGTGTTCAAAACATTTCTATTTGTCTTTTGTTTCAGTAGGAATCCAAAACAAAGTTAATCTGATCAACGGGGATCAATAGAAAAGTGAGTGAAGATTCTTATTTCTTTGAAGCCAGTGAAGGCAATGAAATAATCCTCCTAAACAATGAAGGCCTTTAATTCAGAGTCTCGAACACTGAAAGGCATTGTGAAGTGGGATTTGCAGTGTTTCTGGTTTTAATTTAAACTGTACAAGCAGGTGCAGTAATGGGAGGTGAATTACTCTTATTACATTGTTGCAGTACTATAAGACAAAAACCACAGAAAAGTCCCGGACCTGATTTATTAATGATTGGAATAGTAAAAAAGTCTTCTATCTTCCTTCTGTCTTACCCTCCGTGTCCCCACCCCTAGTTTTAATGTATCCATTTTCTTCCTTTCTTTGTGATTTCCTTAGGTCTACAAGCTGAAGGACAACTCCGTATTTGGGACTCCGGACCTGCGTGAGCTGGTCACCTCTGGAAGCAACGTCAGCCAGTTCTTCAGCCTCCTGCTGCTTGGTGCCTTCACCTGAAATGTCCGTAGTGGATGGGGCTGCAGAGGGCCCTTCGGGGATTTTTTGGAGCTTAGGAACGTGTAAGAAAATGTGGGATGGGTCCACCACCGTGAGTCACAGGTGGTTGGTTCATCAGGGGGGTAACACACAGGCAACAGGGCAGGGACTTGCCAGCCAGGACCCCGTCCCACCGTTCCCGAGTGAGGGGAGCGGAGCAGGTCTAGGGATGGCAGTGAGCGTCAACTGAGAGTCCAGAACGCTTGGCATCGCTTGGTGATGAGGCAAGACCAAGGAATCTAAGTTGGCAAAGCCGGATTAGGTCTGGTAGCAGCAGCCAGGGTCCTACTCAGCCCGGTGACCATCAGCCAGGTCCCGCAGGGAGGTGGCTGGTCTGAGGTCAAGCTGGGAAGTCAGTCTACGGGTCAGGGACCAGTCTGGCAGAGTACATGGCCAGGCATGGCTGTGATGGAGCTGGAGACGAGCAGACCTACAGCATAACTTGGGCAGGGACTGATGGCCCCGTGCTGAAGTGAAATGGGGGCCCTGGGCCATGGGCAGGGGGTGTGGAGCCACCCAGCCAGGGATATTAAAGCCTATTAGTGCCCTCAGGGCCTTGATAAGCATATGGGACAGCGGCTGATTAGTAATCTGAGAGCAGGAGTAACAGGTACATCTTTGCTGGAAGGTGCAGTGTTGGGCAGAAGACAGGATGCAAAGGGGGACCACAGGCTTGCGAAAATGCAACATGGAGTAGGAGCCCTGCTGTCAGTCACCATGAAGTTGTTTGGGGTGAAAAGAGTGATTTCTTAGTAATTTTCTCCTGACTTCTTCTACCTCTTCTCTTGATTCCCTTACTTCATATTCAGTTAGAGGCTAGGTGGCAAAGAAAATATTAATATGGAATATTTATATTCAATATTTTTGGTTCTGTATCTCTTACAGAAGGAATTGAGGATTGATTGATTGTTCTCCATGTCTTGATCTTTCACTTTTTTTGTCTGTCTCTCCTTTTCTTGTAATGTGAGAAGAAGTTCAACTTTTGAACCTTGGGTTAAAACGTTTGTCTTGACTCTAAGCTGAACTTGCTGATTTTGTTACTTTATGCTTTTGTTTGTAGACTATAGGAAGGTATAGATGGGCAAAATCAGGCTTATTGTGGATTTGCTGCAATCGTAGTGAGGCTGATTTCAAATGTATTTAGTTCACATGTTGTCTTTGGGGTTTTCTGTCTACCTGCAAGAAAAAATACTGTCCTCCAACCCACCTACCACCAGGAACTCAGGGACCCACAACCATCAAAGCTGTCACAGAAGATTGGTTTCGTGGCATTGGGGGGAGAGGCATGATGCCAGAGTGTTGTTCTTATCTTCAAATAGCATCTCTCTGAATAAGGTCCTCTTTGTTTCGGGAGCCATGAGTGTGTTTTTTATGCACTGTTCATTTATTTTTTCAGTTGCATGTTCAGAGATAACAAGGGTTGCACTAATTGCCTAAATAAGATTTGGAATTTAACAAATTATAATGTTCAATAACATAATTTTCTTTGACAAAAACAACACAGGTAGTGCTTTCCTAGTTTGACAGCACTGGGAACTAGAGTTGATTCAGAAGTGCAAGAATGAGATTCTAATAGCGTAAGAAAATAAAAAGTGCTATTTATCACTGTTTCAGTGTCACCAACTTGTTATTTTTATTGTTCTTCAGAATAATGGGATTTATTGAAGCAGTTTATCCTCAAGTCACATGATACATATTATGCATGAAGAACGAAGAGGATTCTAAATAGCAAAACATAAAAAAGCACCTTAAATTTAACAGAAATCCACAGCAAGGAGAGCTACACGTTAAAAAACTATCCTATTTCTATCTGGAACAAGCAGAAAACAAGTACGTATGGAAAAGACAAAGTTCGGTTATTAAAACCACACAAATTGAGATATTTGCAAAGTTGCTGCTGCGCTCAAATGAAAGAAGATAATTGTGTATTTGAAAGGTTTTCAACAGCTGTCTTTGGAGTCAGATAAAGAATTAGATAAACATGCTGGCTGCTATGCATCTGGGATATATACACCAACACTCAATATTCACAAATCGCTAAATGGTTGTTGGACACCTGAAATTCTATTGATTACTAAAGCTCAATAATGTCTGAAAGACTTGTTCAAAAGAGCAGGCAAGCAAACAAGCAATTACGTAGTATTGGGACTCTTAGCATATATAAAATTCACTATGAAAAGAGTGAACATTCTGACCAGATAAATAACCTTAGTTCAGTATGGCAGCAGCCGTAACAAGAAACCTTTCAAATGGCGATTACATAAAATTAAGGATGATACAGTGAAAAAGACTATTGTAAATCAGACAGCAGGGAATTTCAAGGATCACAAATCCTTGCCTAATATAAATTACAGCAATAAATTCTAGCATGGATTGTTTCTTTTATAACAATGGTTACCAAGAAAATAGGAATTGTGAGCTAAAATTCCAGGACATTTAAATCATGATAGTCCCTAGAAGTTTAATTGTTTTATTTAGTTTCCAGCTTGCTGAAAAGTGAATACATGCAATAGATATAAAACTATTTGATTATATAAATTACTGTCTGTTTGCTTAGTTTCTATGTTAAGTCAGCAAGTAACACTCTTAATGTAGTTATTGTGGTAACTGGAAATAAATAGTTAACCTTATTCCTTCTGTCATAGATTTTCAGTATGACCTTAGTGACATACATTCATGTATCAAGAATTCCATTGAAAACTGTGGAAAGATACCAGTATAAAACTGGCGTGTGAGTCAGTCTCAGCACTTGGCAGAGGTTTTTATCCCCTGGATCTTCTCATTGTTACAAAACACTCCAAATACAACTGCCTGAAAGATGAGAATAGTAATTTCAAAAAAATTCTTTTAAGATTAACTCCCAGAGTATTTTGCCTTGCTTTTCATCTCACTGGAGTTATTAGTCA
Organism: Haliaeetus albicilla; assembly: GCF_947461875.1. Taxonomy (NCBI): domain Eukaryota; kingdom Metazoa; phylum Chordata; class Aves; order Accipitriformes; family Accipitridae; genus Haliaeetus; species Haliaeetus albicilla. The sequence goes on along the minus strand of NC_091485.1, from coordinate 7,857,085 downwards.
TCTCTCAGATGGCTTAACAGGGATGGTCATTGTACTGTAACCCTGGGCTCTGATTGTGGGGATGTCCTTATGTCATAATTAGAGAAAAGATATTGCCTCAGAGAAAACTGTAATATAAACACGAACTGCTCTGGCTAGCGCTAATCTATTTTGATATGAAGTGATCTGGCATCATGGGAAGCTAAAGAAGATTTTCTTCATGTGGTTTACAAACAAAAGAAGAACACTGCAAGACTACAGAAAAACATAACTCCAACAATGCTTATAATTTGGCCTGGGGTTGACTCCACAATACCTGCAGGCAATCTCATGTAATGCAAAATACCACTAGTGAAATCCAGTTCTCTGTAGAAGGCAGCTTATAATGGACATTGGCTAGTCACCGTGCCCTTACGACTAGTTAAATGCCAAAGCAATGTTTTGCATAAATTAACCTAGGTTCCCGTATAATTCTGGTCAAATAATCCCCAAAGAAAAATTCTTCTGTTGCACATAGCATGTTCTCATCCTTTAAGAATAGTCCCCCCACAAAAAGGCTAGATGAAAAATTTCAGCTCTGTTCTTAGGATTAAAATTTCACTGCCCTTAAAGTCTTCAACAGGTCCTGTGCAAAACTGGAACTTCAACTCTCTATCCAAATATATGAAGTACTGAGTGGTAAACAGTTTCTGCAGTTTCCTCACAGAACGATAATTGTTTGGGACCAGTCTGTGACTACTTGGTTCAAAGAGGGATGAGAAAGACAAGTGTACAATTACACAGTGTCATCTGATGCCACTGGCTGTGTGAAATAGCTGATTAACTGTGAACATAGATTATACATAGATGATGCCCATGAATTGTTCTGCAGTTCTTCAAGAAATTGTAAGTGAAGGTTTGGACCCATTATTTATTGGCCTTGAGTACTTCCACAAGATATTCTATTACATGTCTTATTCGACGTACTTTAGGGCTTCAGCTAAAATGGAGCCATTCCTGCAATAAGATAAAAACATTAGTAGTAGCTCTAATGCCTTTGCAGTGAGGCAAGAAGGAAGCATAACTTCTACAACTCCAGGGATTGCTTTATACAGGACTGGTTGTACTGGGACTTGCTGCTGAGCAGTGGTGTACAAGGTAACCTCTCAGGAGACACAGAGTTATGGCTTTCCATACATCTTCTGCTTAGGTGATGGCAACATTTTCTGATACTAAGGGCACATAGAAAACTCATCTCTTTTATTTTCCTTTTATATGATTGGAACTAATGAAAGTGTTACGAGGTGAGCAATTTCTTTGCAGAGAGTTTCTCCTTTAGTTCTATTACATCAATAAGAAAAGAGGTATTAAAATATATTAAAAGGTAAATATGACAATTTTTCCCTCTGTTTTTCCAGTGTGCTTTTCCTTCTCTGTGTCTGTCATTTAGGCAGCAAAGACTTCATGGTATAGAAGGGGTCTTATGGAATAGAAGGGGTCTTTTTGTATTGTCAGTGTCTAAGAAATAGTAAGGTATGAGCATAGAGATTAAATTAATATGAAATTTTAAATATTATCTTTAGGATGGTGGAACTGTACCACAAGTTCTGCAATAAATGAGTTGTTAGTTATATTCCATTTATCTATTACAATTCCAGGAATGCACTTCCACCGATTCTCATATTCTTCTATCAAACACTTCAGATCAGGGCCTTGACAAAAAAGAGTTAAGTATTGCACTGCTGGATAGTCTCTTCTTTTCACAAACCAAGGAATTATATTTCTAACAAGTCCTCAAGTGAATTGTGATACAGAATTCTCCTGGCCACCCTCGACTCCTGGGTTTTCACCAAGAAATTGTGGAGAAAAATGGAAGTATGTCCTCCTCAAATCCCTCCTCTGTGTCTGGGTTCCCAGTTCTCACTTGCAGAACCTGGCAAGGTTCAGTCTTCTTCCTCTGTGGGTTTTTTTTTTTAGCAAACAAAGCTGATCTGCTCTCTACTACAAATAGCTGCAGATGGTAATAATAGCACTAGCAAGCAACCAGGTGAATGCTAAACTTTCCTTGAAATGCCCCAGAATCTACTGCTGAGGAGACTTGCATGCAGGACCATCTGTCAGGGGTGACCGTTTATCATGAACCAACTGGGCAGACAACATGAGCTCAAATGCCACCAGAAAAAAAGACAACAGCTCGGTTTAAAATGCTGTACATTTGTTTCAAGGAAAATTTGTGAAGAGAAAGTAGGACTAAATGTATTAAATAAATAATTTGCTCTGAGTCAGATTCTGCTATGTTTACTCACACAGAAAAGTACTTTATTTAGCAGCTGACTGAGCATTTCATGTGGAGTGAAATATTATCTGAACCAAGAGAAAAGATCAGAAATTTGCATTATGTTATGGGAAATATCAGAAACTGTTTAACCATGGGAGAATGTGGTTAGAAGGCTTCCAGTAACGGTGGATAGGTCACTTCATCTTAGTGTAGTCTATGCAGAAGGACTGTTTGAAGAGCTTACTATCCCATTTCTAAGAAGTTCTCTGTTGCCGATATTCAAATGATGATTTTCAGAGGCTTAAATTTCAGCCAAGCTTAAATGAATTTTCAAAGGGACAGCAGGCCCCGGACTGGTCCCCTGCTGCATTCCTGCTTCCTGCTCCAAAGTACATTTGAGGATCTTGTAAGAGTTAACGCCAAGCAATCAGTAAGAAGAAATGCATATAATACATACAAAAGCAGGATAACGTAAGTTACAGAAGATCCCAGGAGGTCCCCAGTCCAGCATCCTGCTCAGAGCAGGGTCAGCTATGGGATCAAATCAGGCTGCACAGGGCTTTATCTAGTTGGGTCCTGAAAACTTCCAAAGGCAGAGACTGCAAAGGCTTTCTGGGCAACCTGCTCCGCAGCTTGACTGTTTTCAAGGTGAAAAAGTTTTCCTGATATCAAATCCAAGATGGCATATTTTTTTGTGGCTTTTGTTCTCTTGAATGACTGAACAGCTTCAAACGAAACCATTCTTTGTGTAAAAGAAGCGTTAGTTCCCTGTGCCTTGTTTTGCGTAGGATTTGATTTGAGGGCATTTTCCAAAAATACATATTAGTCTGGGTCTGCCAAATGAAGTAAATACATATTTAGACACATGGGACCTTTGGGTACATCTAGGTTAGGACAGAGGTAGCAGAGGTTCTGAGGATCTTGACTCTGGAGGACGCACTTGAAATCTGCAATAGTTACCCCAGGCCTTTTGCAGCTCTTTTCCTGTTCTTACCTAAGTAAAGCTTATTCTTAGTAAGAACGTTCACAAGTTTTGTGGGGCTGGCACTCTTAAGAGCATGTTTGTGATATGAACAAAGAGAGTTTTAGAAGTGTTGATAGCTTGTGTATTTTCAGTTCCGCGATGGGAATCACATTAATGAGAACATCTGACTCAGAATGTTAATGCTTATTCTCATATGAGATAAAACAAGTAGACAAACTGATAACAGCATCATATTCGTGTAGCTGATCTTTTCTCTTTTACTTTTACACAATGCACTATTTCCAGGGAAAACAACAACAACAGCTATAAAACTTCCTCTGGACAGTTAATTAATAAATCTATATCAATTAACTTTAAACCACTGTTAACTACAAAACCAGAAGTTTAAATCAGCCATAAATTCAATTGTATATTCCAGCCCCAGCAGCCCCATTGTGACAAGCAATTTCTAAGGATTGCTAACAGGGGGTGATATGGAGGGCTGGAGACATCATATAGCACATTAACTCTAGTTCGATGTTGCCACTGAACAGTGCATGAAGGACAGAAAGCATATGAAAACCTGAATTAAAACTTTTTAGATTCTTATATAGCAGCCATCATATCTCCCTTTGTACTGCCCCTCATTGTCAAATCCCTTTACAACCAGGCCTGTACACATTCTTCAGGGAAAATTGCACTCAGGCGCTTTTGCAGTTAGAAAATGCGGTCTGCCAGGTATTTTGGAAGCAGACAGTTAATCTGACCCACCAGCGCTTGAGAGGCAGCTACTACTTGGCCACTCAGCACATAAATGACTCTGGATGTATCTGGGTTGACAGTGCAAGAAGGAGTAGGCATGGGACAGTGGAAGAGTAGAAAGTGCTGCTGTGGGGAAGTTACCTGGAGGGGAATATGGGACGTACAATGAGCTACTACTGTATGGACAAATTATACTCAGAGTAGAGGACATGGGTGCTCTGAGGTGATGTGGTTATGGATAAGGGGGATAGAAGATAGGGGGAGGAGCTGCAGATGTCTATTAGTGGATAAGTCGCCGTTACTGACACACCTGGAGACCTGGGCTGTGTAGCACGGGTGCCTTCTGCCCTTCGTCAGTGAAGGATATCTGTAAGCTCCAGCATAAAGAGCGTTATTGGATGATAAGCTGACAAGAAATACTACTTTTCCTGTAGCCCTAACCACCCCTTTTCACACGGCTTGCCGTACTACAAAATAGCTACAAACAGCTTTGCCTGCGTTTTCCTGAACTTTCCTTCCAATTCACTTACCAACAGTGTTGAAAGGACCCACTAAAAAGGGTGTTCTGATTGAAGTGATAATGTTGACTGTGGTTCACGGTATTTCTTTACAAAGGCTCTAGGTTCAGGAATATATAAAATACGGCTTTTTTCTTTGTCAGCCAGGAATCATGTGGCTTTCAGATGTGGTTTAATTTAGACCCAGTCCCGAATTCCCTTTTGGATCAAAATTTGAATAATATCAATGGGTATTTTGGTCATGCAAGGATTGTTAATTTGCCCTCTGGATGTCTGGACTGGCATCTTCTGGAATGTTGATTTGGGATATAAGTTCCATAAAAAACTTAAATTTAGAGTATTTTCCCCTTACCGTATCTATCAAATATTTTTTCCTGTGGGAAAGAAAAAGCTATCAGAAAATCACAAGCGATTAACATATTGTTAAAATCTCAGCTCTGAAAGTGGAAATAAACCATGAAAGCTCACCCTCCAGAGCATTAAACCCACCTGTAAATACCTACACATTTCATTCCTGAAACTTTTATTGTTTTTCAAGTAGGAAGAATATCTCACTTGCTCCAGACGTCATAAATTTTAAGACACAGCCACAGCCCCATTATAATGTACCTTCCTAAAGCCTGGTCTTTTTTCCAGTATTTTTTCCTCTTGCTCGCCCAAGTTACAATGTATTTTGAGAGAGAAAGGCAGTAACAGACAACTGTCTTTCTGTAAAATATAGTGAGGTTATTCTGTACAAATGGAATGAACCTCATTTTTTCATTTCAGATCAAAGTAGAAATCTTTTGAAGTTTAGCTATTTGATAAAAAAGGGCTTTATAACAAGCAGATATAGAAGTTAATAGGACATAGAGATATTTTATTAAACTGCAAACCATTATTAATATTGCAGTTTTAACTTGAAAGAAATATGTGAAATGACACCGGAAATTAATTAGATTATTTCATCATTCTTTTACATTATAAACTTTGATACACTTGCATAGATATATAGGTACATTGATAAAAAGACACAAAGACAAACAGAATTTTAATGAGTGGGGAGCTTTTATCTACTATCACTTTGTGACTTAATTTTTTCTGTTTATACTGCCTATTGATTCCAGTTGAAACCTGCTGTTTTAATGTTGTTATTGATATTCTCTCTGGGTTTTCTTCTAATTCTGGCATTGATATTACCTTGATCGGATTTAGTTTATTTGAATTGCCTGTAGGTTTCAGTCTCCGGAGTTTTTCACTGCTTATAGACATGCAAAGATAAAACCTCTCTTTTTATCTAAAAATCCTTGAGAGACTCTGAAAGATACAGCCATTTTCTGAGAACATTAAAAAGAAAGAGACAACAATCAAAAGGAATATACTTCTCACCCAGCCTATTCAAGACATCATTTCTATACACCCTGCATATTCTTTGACATGCACAGACTTCTCATCTAGTCAGTTCCATTTTATATTTGGAAATGATATGTGGAGAAATTGGTTTGTCATAAAGTCACAAATGGTTCCAAGCTCCGTGTCACAGGCTGCACCTTCACCAGACCTTCTTTGGTCCTGGCTAATTTGGGAAGCGGACCTGTGTAGTGCTCCATGTTATTTAGTTTTGCACCTCGGTGAAAAAGTAGGCTTTAGCACATTCTTCGAATGTAAAAGAAAATCTCCCTTCCCAATGAGAGAAGTCAATGTGTGAGGGTAGGTGGGGTAAATGAGGGAAAACTTACTACGTGTTTGGGCTAGAGGTAATTTCTGTACATTGTTCCTTTAAGTTGCTATTTGGTAGATGCCCCATCCCTGGAAACATTCAAGGTCAGGTTGGACGGGCCTCTGAGCAACTTGATCTGGTCGAAGATGTCCCTGCTCGTTGCAGGGGGTTTGGACTGGATCACCTTTAAAGGTCCATTCCAACCCAAACCATTCTATGATTCTATGATTTCTGCAATTGCCCTGTGACTCTTAGAAAGAAATAAGAAAAAGAATACTTCAATTTAAAAAAAAAGATTCTGAACAGCTTTACCTTTCAAATTGTTAGGTTTCCTTTCTTCTAAATGTAAAACGAAAAAGGAAGAATACTCGTACCTCACCTTTCTGCTTTTTCACCTCTCTGTCTCTAATTTGTTTGCTTTTTTTCTTTCTCTTTGACTTTTTTTTTCTTTCTTTCTGTTTTCTTTTGGCTTGAGTTCAGTCTTCATTCCCTTTTTGTTTTGTTTTGTTTTGGTTTTGTTTTTTTTTTTTTCCTCCCTGCTTTCTTCTTCCTGTAGGCCTATAGTTTATTTTCTTCTCTTTGTTCTGACTCCTTTGTCATCTAACAGTACGCTTTTTTGGAAATAATTATTTTGCAGGAAATAATGAACATTTTCAAGTCTGTAATTAAAGCCAGGTAAAGACTATGAATATATGTGTAAACATGTGCTGTGTTTGCACGTGATTTATTTCCTCTGTCCAGCTGTCACAGGCCAGTTATATTAACAATTTGACATCCTATAGAATTCTTTAAGATCTAACAGTCAGCTTGTGCAGTATAGGGTATTCATAGACAGGAAGAAGGCTGAGAATTGTTCTCATGGTTTAACACTGAATCATCCTGGTGTCACCATAAATTTAATTTTTAATAACATTAATAAGGAATGGTAATAGAAAAGTGAATTGGTCAGTGTGGTGAAAAAATATTATTCCTCTAAGGCAGAGAGTGGTGGACTGTGATGGGCTATTGGAAAGCAGCACAGAGGGAAGGGAAGCACCGTTTGCCTTTTACTACAGTCTTCTCCTTGGATCACCTGCATGGAGCCATCAGCACCACTGTCTACAGCCTGTATGGACTCTATTTGTAGAGTTACCGTGCTTCTGATGGCAGAAAGGAAAATGGATTGCAGGGGTACCTGTCAGGCCTACATGGGGAAAGACAGGGCAGGAGAGAAGTTTCTCACTTGGGAAACCTGAACCACAACTCCTCAAATCTTATAGCCCCTCTACCTCCTGCTTGTATCTCCAAACACTTTTCCTTTAAAATCCTCCAGTGTCTTGCAGCCCAGAGTCCTGACTCCCCCCCATCTCAGCTCTCCTTTCTGTCCTCAAATCACTTTATTACTCTCACTTACTCAGAGTAACCCTTCTCCTCATTCATCCTGAGGCTCTGTTTCTTCTCCTAACCTTCCTTAATCTTTCTCCTGCAAATCCCTCTCCAGTCTCCACCCCAGCTGCCGGATCCTTCTGACTCTTCCCATGCTGGATTTCCCCCATCCTTCAGCCCACTGTCAGACACGTGCACCAAACTCTTTCCTTCCCATGTCGCTGAAGACACAGCTGAACATCTCCCCACAAAGTTACATCCTTCTTCCAGCACCACAGTCACCCTGGGAGCCTTTTACCCCAGGGATCTAATATACTTCAACAATTTCTGGGAACCTGCAGTTTTGCTGCCATACCAACTCATGCATTTGATACCAGCCTTCACTACTGCATTCCTCTTGGTCACTGCAAATTGCAGTGCCTTCTTGACCTTTTTTTTCTTTTTTTTTCCCTTCTGGAAAAGCACACTGCTGGCTGATTTTATCATCAAAAGATGAGTGGCAAAGTAGAATAGGCATCCCAGCTTCCCTAGGCATGGTAGCCCTGTGGCTAGTGTGTTTCCTGAAGAGAAACATCTCAAGCTTCTTGTAAAAGAGCAAGGCTTATAGGACTATCAGTGAGTTGGAGGGATGTTGTGGCCTTTGGGATATGTGTAGCTCTATTGTAGCTCTTTGCTCTTCATTCTGTTCCAGTTTTCTCTGTAGGGGTAGCCCCTCTCCAGCATGTGTTCAAGCAGGCATGTGCATATACCTTGGCATCCCTGAAACTGGGATTCTGTGTGGTTATTGCAAGGCAATGATCTCTTCACAGTTCCAACTAGGTATAAAAGCCATAGGCAAGAGTGATTAGAATCTGTTGGAAAGGTGTCATGCTCACGTTTTACAAGAAAATCACAAATGACCCACAGATATTTGCCAGAATTGCTGGAGGGACTTTTGGCTGAGGTGGTTGCAAAACACAATGTAAAAAAATGAAGTGGCTTGAGAAAAATCTGAGGGGTCATTTTGTGCTCTTACTGAAAATAGGGATGATGGTGAAAGTGCTGCTGCTGTGTTCACTTAACTCCTCATGGTACAAATTTGCATCTGATGAGGAGCACAGATGGAAAAAAAAATTGATAAAATGCAAGTTTTAGCCCAGGAACTTTTGTGTAGACAAAACCCATGCTGTGTAGTCATTGGGAAATTATAGAATAGGAGGCAAAGAATGTGTACTTGAGGGAGTACGTCTAAAAATCAAGGAATAGGAGGAAAAGACTGTTTTCTTCCTTAGAAGGGTTATCCATATCAGGAGGTGACAAGGAAGCACTGCAGAATTAAGAGAATGTCCCTTTTTGGGAGTTACGGAGTCAAAGTGGGGTGCTATCTCACATTGAAAGTGCCATGCCATTTCAGACATAAATGAAGGTAATGACATTCAAAAATGTTTTTGCAGCAGGCCATAAAAACTGTTTGTTACATTGACTAAAAGGAGGGCAAGACATGGCTGAATCCTGCGGTATTGCTTTGCCTGGGAGACTGGAGTTGATGAGACTCAGTATTTTCTCAGTAAAGGTTTTGACTTCATTTTGAGAACATCCATACAGAGATCCTGTAACCAGTGAGTAGCAGATAGTAAGGGACGACAGCGGAATTGTGTACCGAGTGAGATTTTGACTTATCCTCCCAGCTTTTGGGAGTCGGACAGATACACCATACAGACCACCATTTTCAATGGCCCAATGTACAAAGTTATCCTTGGTTACACTTTTTGAGCTCATTTGGTCTTTGATTTACTGTGGGAATGAGTTCCACAGCTGAAGTGTGCATTTTGTAGAAAACAGTTCTTTCTGCTACCTGATAATTTCTCTAGATGCCTCCTTACTCTTCTGTAATAAGAAATAGTGGATGATCATTTTGTATTCACCTTACCCATCCTCTTAAAGATTGTGTAGACAAAGTTACATCTTTTCCAAGCTGAAAAGTCTCCTATGTACTCTTTCCAATGTTGGAATAATCTGATCATTCTCTAGCTTTTCTAGTTTGCTCTTTTGAATACTGCACACAGCATTCCACATGTGGGTTTAACATATGTTTACAAAGCATCATAATGACATTTTCTGTGTTGTTTTCTGTTCCATTCTCAATATTACTGATAGTCTCTGAGCACAGCATATATGTAAATATGCATAGTAACTTCAGGATCTCTTTTTTGAGATCCTGACTTTAGATGTTTCTAGCCATCAGCTAAGAACTAATGTAAACTTCTCCTTGTGTATAGATATATTTTTTTATGTGCATAACTGTGTTTATTAAGACCTAATTTCATTTGACATTTTAGAACCCAATTAGTCAATATAATGAATTTTCCATTTTACATTTTGCTATCCTGTATCTGTGTCTTCATGGAACTTGATTTTTCCTTCTTTATTCTTTGTCCTGCTGTCTTTCACTTCACTTATATATATATTTAACAACATGTATCTCAGTACAGGTCCATGTTAATCTTTGGTAAACCTTTGACTGGTTCACCTGATGAACTTCTGAGACTGAACATTTATTTCTAGTCTTTGTTTACTCTCCTGCAACAAATTATTTTTCAATTAGAGGACCTTATCTTTCAGTCCAAACTAGCTTAGTTTCTTAAAAAGCATTTGGTGAGAGACCTTAAAAAAACCCCTCAGGTGTGCTCTATCAAGAAGATTATCTTACCTCCCTACTCATTGACTTCTTCAATAGTTTTGGGAATCCCAACTTCTTTATGAAGTGTAACATATTTTATTTATCCCTTCAACCACTATTTCTGTTTCTCACTAAAGTTTCTACCAATTTGCCCACTTGGGCAATCAAATTTACTGCTCTCTAGTTTCTGGAGTAATTTTGAAAAACTGGTGTCATATTTGCTGTCTTTCCTTCCTTCAGAACAGAGGTAAGTTAAACAATAGGTGACATGCTTGACTTCCAGACTCTTTTCTGAGACCTGTTCAGTCTCTGACATGTCATAGTTCTTTTCCTTTTCTTTATTTTTGTTCTAGAAATTTATAAATGATAGTCCTGTTTGGGGCTTCCCACCAGTTTTACATCACTGTCAGTCCACTGACTTTCAGGGAGCTGCTCAGGTTTTGCTGGTGTGTCAGAATCCCATCAACTTATATTATGTGGAAACTCTTGTCTCTAACCATTCCCTCTGTATCTGCATTATTTACTTGCTCATCTCTGTTTCACTGTAATTTCAGAAGTTAATTGCCAGCTTCCTAATAGGTAAACAGTTAATCTCAGGTTGGCAGGCATTGAATCAACTCATCTCAGACTCTACAGCACTAAAATAGTCTGTTGCAGACTGGTTGGCAGTATTTATTTGCTGACTGGCAGTTAAATATTTAATTGTTGGATTCACTAACAATTAACTGTATCACACAAAAATGTTGAATAGCTTTTAATTTTCATATCAATTTACTCTTCACTTTTGTCTGTATTCTGCTTCTTAAGAAGATTTAGAAGCCTCAGATGTATCAAATCCAAGACAACTACAGAGTTCTGGCAGCTTTTAATGAAGTCAGAAATATGCTATACTCCAAATATTCTCAAACTCCTACATATCTTCTCTCATTCCTTTGAAATTTTCATGCAAAAATACCCCAGTCTGACATGATGTTATGGCATTAAAGTCAAAAGGCATTATGAGCCGTGCTAGGCACCTTTGCTGAGCTTTGGTGTTGGAAGAATCACAGAATCCGAAAGTTGCTTAAGTTGGAAGGCAGTTCTTCAGGTCACCTAGTCCCTGCCTAGGCAGGGTCAGCTCCAGCAGGTTGCCCAGGACTGTGTCTAGTCTGGTTTTGAGTAACTCCATGAGTGGTTTTCCTGGTCTTGCCTTTGCCTTCAGTTCTCCCTCTGCTGGCTGCGAGGCAGGATGGAAAGGTGTGAGTGCAAGGAGGGACCATCAGGAGTGCAGGATTGGGGAGGAGGAGGAATGATAAGGAAGGATACAAGAGGCCTCGGTATGAGCAGAAGTGGAGACTACAGCTGAGGACGTGGAGGAGAAAGGCAGATGGAAAGAGTAGAGACAGGATTCTGGGGAGAAATAAACAGAAAAGGCAATTTTAGAATATTCGCTATGCAGAACCTGTCACAGAAACCAGATGTGCTAACCTCTCCAGTTCCTGTGGTCAGTGAACAGGCCTCAAACCCACTGGTTAAAATGTGCATCGTATCAATTTTTTAACAGTTAATCAATATATTCAATCTACTATTGCCAGCGCTTTCGCTGTTAGCTCAGTTGGAGAGGTCTACATTGTGATTCCAGAAGTCCAAATCCTCATGGTGGCCTAAGTATTAATGCTAACATAGGTTTAAACAGCAGATGTTTCATTATTACAATCCTTGAAAATCTGTGTGAAAAGAGCATTGAGGTTGTAAAGTCAGAAAGACAGATACTCGAAACTGCTGAGTCTAAACACGGGCGCTCGCTCCTACTTTTGTCCTTTTCCCATAACTATTATTCTGCAGCCTTTAATGACAAGGTGAGACACAGGAGAGGCAAGACAGAGCAGAGCTGGGTGACCCATACCTCACTGACTGCCGAAGATGTCTTCTCCGAGGGTGAATCAGGTTTTGGTGCCTGTTGTCTGTAGCATCTGTGCCTCACATACCGCAGTAAATCAGGGCAGGGGGCTGCAGAAGAAAACAGGCACAGCCTTACAGCCAGGGAATGTGAATGTCTCTGCCTCTACCAGAGACTTATAGGAGATATGAAGAGTGACATGTAATCATTCCAGTTGAGCAAAAATCCTGGCTTACTCACACTCAGTGGACACCTATGCAGGACTCTGAAGCCAGATTTGTGGAAGTGTGGAATTGTTATTTCTGGAAATTGAAGTAAAATTGACTGTTCTAACCCTGGTTTTGAACACTGGGGCGGGGGGGGGGGGAAGAGAAGGAAAGAAAAAAAAAAAAAGAAAAAAAAGTAGGATCTAAATCTCTCAAGTGAGCTTATTGGATCACATTTTGACTATTTTTGCCTGAGATTCCCCACCTGTAAAAGGATGATAATACTTTTCCTCTTTTCATACAGAAACTGTAAAGAAGTGGAACTAATTACTGCTCATGAACACAGCTATGCTCACAAAGGCAGAAATTGCTCTGTATATAGTGTGTATTTGGTTGCTTTTGCTAATATCACTCAGGGAGCTGAGCACTGAGAAAAGGATTAATTCAATGTGACTCTATCAATCTAAAAATTAGGCATTTAGTCTAAGTTCATGTCAACACAGCGATCAGATGATTCATCCTATTCCAAGCAGACACTTAGACAGAACAAATCGCCCTGTGTAGATGCTGGACTGTCTGTCGTTGATTACTGAGCAAGCAGAGATTACTAGTTCAGACCAGATACCCAGGTTTAGGAGCTTGTGGTGTGACTGAAGGTCAATAACCACTGTGAACAAATACCCGTGATTTGGGAACTCGGCAAACTGTTTTTGGCTATAAGCTTTCAAATTAAAGTTTGATGGAGTTGTAGGCAATTTAAAGAAAAGACCTTGTATTCTGCTGGGTAATATAGCTGGAGCAATTGCTCTCTGGTGCGGTTACAAACTAATGAATGAAAAAGGTGGAAACAAAAAAAATGGTATTTCAGTCATGTAGAACTTCTGTAAACAAGATCAAAGTGTTTCAGCTGTTTGACTGGGATGATGAGGTGAGCATCTTAGGCCTACAGTCTAAAGACACATTCCATCATATATTTTTACACCATTAGGAATGATCATTTTATATTATTTGCTGATGTTAAAGCATATAAAAAAATCAGTGTATTAGCTACTGTGTATCGTTACAGAATGTATGTTACATATAGACTGAATATCATGTCTGATGATGGAGAAAGTCTGTTTGTGTCTAATACTGTTCCCTGGAGAAATTGTTCAAGAGCTGTTCATCCTTGTGGAAAGATTACTCTGATATCAGTGAGACTTATCTGCTGTGTAAGTGCCAGTTGAGTTGTAAAGCTTCTCTAGGGCATTTTATCAGGTGTTCTTACTCAGCATCAATGGTCTCTATGAGAAGAGAAAGAGCTGAGAAACAAGGCTTGGTTCTTCCACTTAAAATAAGTGGATTTAGTAAAAGTATTTTTTTTTAATATTTTTTTTTTTTTAGTGTGATGCAAAGTATACCCACTGCTCTTCTTTGCTGTCAATCAGGTATTGAAACACATAGCATTTCTGTTTTACTTAGTTTGTTCTCTCTGTTGATGCTGAATCTTACTTCAGAGAACAACAACAAAAAAAAGATGTGCTAAAAAGGATCTCCCTTTAAAGAACTGGTTTTCTTGTTCTTATGCCAACAATTTCATCTTGGAAATTCTTCAAATTCTGTCCTTAGACAGATTTATATATGGGTTATTCACATATGTTTCAGTGAGAGTTTCACACTTTTATCTTACAGAAGAATTTGACCTCTGGGTTTTGCCTCTCTTAGGAATAGTTTAGGAATATTAGCTGTACTATGCCCTGAAAATATTTCATGCCCATTGCTGCCTGAATGGGAGTAATTCAGGAACCACTTTGTAAGAGACAGAAAGAGGATTTTGTAATCCTTTTGAAATCTTTCCTTTTTTTGATGTCTATTTGTTAATCAAATTGAAAACAAAATGTGGAAAAAAATTGAGACCCTTACAGTAAAATGCAGGGCTGTTAGCTAGTGATTGAGAGTGGAAATGGAAGTCAAAAGATAAAAGTTCTGTTATAGCCTCAATTACAGATTTTGTCTATGGCTTGGGAAATATTCCTTAGGACCTGAACTCTTCCAGCTTTTGTAACTGGAAGGAAGAAATACACATTTTTTTTACAGCTGTTTTTTCAGCTATCAAATGAGGTGCTAATTTTTCCCATCTACTGGTGTGTGAACGGTTTTAGATCTCTATTTCATTTACTTTGAGAGTCCTGAGTAGGTAGAGTTCTATCCTCCTTGGTATTACATTTTGTGTATTTTTGTTCTGTAAGCTGTTTTATCAGTGTAATGGGATCGTTCACGATGCTTTTACTGCTTGTGAAAGAAGGCATCACAATCAAGCTTTAAGTAGGTGTTATTATAGTAGCTGGGGTTTGTCCCTATTGCTCTTAAATGTCTAAGTAGTTCTAGGGAAAGTGGAGTGAGACATGTTTCTCTCAAATTTTGGGGGAGAAAGAGCTTATATGGGCATAATAATAAAGCAGAGGAAAGAAACGGCAAAGAAAAAAGGAAGCTGAAACCACTTCTTGCTTTTTTTTTTTCCCCCAGAATTGCAGAGCCTCTTTCCCAGCTAGCAAAATAAACAATTAAAGGCCTTTCTGTCTGATATATTATTCAAGTTAATGAGCAAAAGCACGTTTGTTACTCTCATAATGGAGCTGAGAGAAGGAAATCTGTTTCAAACTTGTCATTGGTTGATGCAAGGCTGAGGATTAATATTCTTATTTCAGATTAAGAGTATCCCGTTTCAGTAAAAGTTGCTATTTTGTGAACTTATGTTATGCAGAAACGAGAGTGTTCACAAACAGGATTACATAAAAATAATAAAAGATATGAAACAAAACCAACTCAGTTATTTCTGATCTAACTTTTGTGTATTAAATCCTAAGGAAAAAAACCCCACCACAGAACACCCCATAAAAATGTGTAATAAGCCTATACAAAATTGAGAAAATGAATGAAAAATGCTGATGCAACATAAAACGTATAAAGAAATAATTGTTGCAACCACAGTATGTTTTGGATTTAGTCTTTTTCTGACCTACTGGGTTCCTAATACTTCCATAAACTCCCAGATAGTGGACTTCACATTTTTGTGCTAATTGAACCTTTAACTCTCCATGTCCTTCAGGGACTTCTGTGCACCTTTATTATCAACATCTAAACTCATACAAGCACAAGATGTGCTTTCTAACATGGTTCTCTCACTAGTCAAAGACTATTTAACCATGGTCACATCAGCCAGCTGTGGTTTCCAGATTCTGCTTTGGGAACAGCCACTCTAAAACATGTATGTGATTTGTGTAGAAAATGGGAAAAAACCCACTTCTGTTCAATTAGTTATGCAGATAGTAACTGAATACTCAAAGTTCCATTAAGATTTAGAAAACCTTTTCCACTTTGTTGTTTATCCATTAGGATGGTGGAAATGAATTAAAACATTTTGGTGGCTAAAGTTGAAATCGTATTGAGCCATTTAAATAACAGTTTGTTTGGTTTTTTTTTTTTTTTAAGATATGGTGGACATCTATTAATGACATCTAACTCCTAAATGTTATTTCTGCCATCTTCTGGTGTTCCTGGACTGTTGAGTTCTGGCTTGAGTTTTTATTTGTTAATCTGCACAATATTTGAAAGAGCAATCTATAGCTAATTGCATATCTTGTTGGAAAAAGTGTAGCATGTCTGAAAAGTTTTGAATTGAGTTTTTGGAACGCTGCCTTTTTCTGTGCTATATTGCTTTCTAATGCTATTTTTGTCATATTACTGATTCCAATAGAAGTCTTTCCATGGTATACTAACATCCTCTCTTGGCAGCAAGGTTTGGGACTGCATTGGTCAACAGAGTTGAAAAGCAAGTAATATTAATAACTCTAATTACCATCCTTATAGGCTAAATGGAATGGAAGGATTCCTAATTCCTCTTTGGAATTTATAATAATTTACCTGCCAGCTGACCTGAAGCATCTAGCCAGACCGCTATTATAAATGAGTATCTCTTATCAGTGTTTGCTTTGTGTGGGATGAAGGAATTATTTACCATTAGTGCTTATTGATAATGGTGATTAGGCTGCATGTCCTACTTCTGTGGAGAAGCTTACAGACAGGAATTTTACAGTAAATGCACCTGTGAGCTCCAGAAGTTACATCAAAGCACCCCAAATGTCCCTGCTCCTGTGACATGTAAATCACCAGAGCTGTCCCCATTCCAGCTTCCCTCAAGCTCAGAGAGCCACCCAATCTGGATGGGAACTTTTGACTTTGAGAACCTCAGGGCTGATAAAACAGTAGAAAGTGTCCACTGTGCCTAGCAGCCTTTGTGTTGTTCCCCCTATCCTTTTCCTTATATGCAGTAAAATACCGTGTAAATAAAATTTGTATTTAATATGTTCTTGCTTGAGGGTTTGGGGGTTTTTTTTGGTACTGCTTGTAACATGTACCTAAGGTTTACGGTACACAGTAATTTAAATTTATTTGTGCTGTCTGCAACCCCCTAATTTTTATGTAAGTGCAAGAACAAAGTGTTGGTCTCATTGATCCCTTAATTAGGTGTACCTACTAAGTGTTACTGAGAATGCGACACTATCAAGCAAAACTCTCCTTGTTATAATCCCTCAAACATGTACACCTGGGTGCAAGGTAAAAGGGTATAAACCAAAAGGTGTAATAGTATTCCAGAATAAGAAGCCCAGGAAAAATAATCACTGTCATGTAAAAGCAGAGCTGGGCATAATCTATAATACTAATGCTTTTTATATATAGGTTACTGTATGTGAAATGCTGCAGTAATTGCCTCCTTAAAGTATTATCTTGATTTCTCATGTAAAAACCAAGCTGTACACAGTAGCATGAATAGATGTAAATGGTCTTTTTTTTTCAGCGTGTCTGTGGAAATGATCATGCCAATTATCTTTTGCTCTTAAGCTGAATTTAGTTGTTATTCAGCATGTTTTTGCAGCATGTCTGGTGGTGTCACAGAGGATTTCCATCCGGAGACAGCACGCGTCTTTTTCTAGGGCTTATGTCAAAACCCAAGTTATTGAGACAGAAATTCTTCCAGTACATGGTGCTAGAGAACTCTTACTCCATTTGATTAACAGCCAGGTAAGCTTCTGAGGATTTCTTTAGGAATTACAGTTCTCTGCTTTCTTTGGAGTGCTGCATCCCTTGGAGCTAATGTCATCTGCAGTCGGGAACATGGGATGGAGGAACAACTGTCTCACATGCAGGAACCAGCAGTGCAACTGAGAATTAAGAACAGGCTGTTAAAGGGAGCTTACTTGCTTCTAATGACCTATATAGATTATATTGCCCTCACTAGGGAGGGCGACATAAATCCCTCGATAGGAACTTGCCTCTCTTGAGAATTAATGTCCTGCTGTAGGTATCCAGGCCCGTGAAAGTGTTTGTGTTCATAAATCTGAGTGGGTGCGCAAGGGTTCGGATCTTGACGTCCTTAATCTTGTTCACGCCGATGAAATGTATTGGTGGCAGGGAGAATTAAGGGCTACAAATCTGGCTCCAAAAATTGCCTAACCAGGTACCTTTCCCAAAGCTGACCGAAATCAAGGGGAAGTGTTTTGTCAGGCTTACAGTTTGAAAAAAGGAAAGGTGACATGTTGGTCATTCACTTCTTCCTCCAGGCAGCTTTATTTAACATATCGCTGAGAAGAAGCATTGCCGGAGTTAAAAATTAGAAAGATCACTTTTGGAAGAGATTCTATCCCAATTTATTTTGGGCCTTGGGATCTGCCTTTCATTCATTCATTCACTCCTTCGTTCGCTCCTTATCGCCGTTCCAAAGAAACAGCCAAATGGTAATTCAGCAGCCTTTGTAAGGCTTTTCATCCCATGCCTAAGAGCGGGCATGGGAAAGTCCCGGATGGGTACGCATTCCAGAAGCGACGTTTGTGTGAACACGGCACAGCTGGAATGCTGAGGCCTCTTGCAGCACACGTCTAACGTCCAGCTGCCCAGGGGCAGGCAGGGATCATCTTCGCAGCCTCTCTGCAGCTGCCGTGATTTCAGGCACTGTGTCTGTGTCATCCTGTATCTAATTATTGCACCGGAGGGCTGCAGCATTCCCTGTGCAAGGAATTTTTGAGTCCTAGCCCGCAACTCATGAGGGAATGGCTTCCCACAGCTTCTCTCTGCCTTGGAGGATTTATATACTCTGAAGAGATATTTTATTTATTTTTTTTTTAAGATTAGAAAAAAGTATTTTTTTGAAATGTAATAGCATTTCAGAATTTAAATAAGGATGCTATTAACAAAACAGAAATAAATTTTTGCCTTGTCTGCTTCCTGCCATCCTGCTTAGCCTGGAAAAAAAATATTCAGCTGCTGTTCTAATTGCTCTGTGGGGGCAAATAATTTATATATGAGGGATTGTTTAAAATGAAAGGGGCATTCTCCATCTTACCATTTCCTATCTAGGCTCTAGATCACAGTTGTGATTGCATTCCCTAGGGAAGCACTGAGCATGTCTTTAAACTGTAATTGATTTTAATTAAAAATAACTAAATATGTACAACTTAAGGAATTATTGTTTCTAAATGAGAAAAGATAATTGTTCTTCTCTCTGCTGCCTCCTGATGAGGTATTTGGTTGTGAATGTGATATAATTGTCATCTGCTGGCAAGTGACAACGTAGAAGATGTCCTGTGCTATCCTGCAGGCATGTACCAAATGCATCCATGCAGGTCCTAGCCCATGTTCTTCTGAAGTCAGCTGGAAGTTCTGCTGTTGACTTGAGAGTCACAGAATTATTCCTCCCCAGAAAAGAAAAAGTTTATTTAATCAAGCACTATCAGTGGAATAGTTTCAGAATAGGTAATAACATGGACAAATTAAGAAACCAAATACATGATTTTTATTCCCAACATGTGTCATGCACATTAAACTTTGAAATAACTGTTTCCTTTTTTGTGAGCTTTTCCTCCTCAGTAATGCAAAATGCGTCTTAAAGTCCCATAAATATTGTTGTGTGACCCAGCACATATTGAATCTCTTCTAAATTTTAAAGCTTTCTGTTGTTCAAGGTGGCACCGAGCTCCCACTGCGTCAGCACTCTCCAGGAGACACAGACGAGTTCAGGGAATGCAGAATTATATATTCTTATCACTACACCTGAGGTCATATCTGTTAGTGCTAGAGGTTGTTAGGCCATTATCAGCCACTGATTCTTCTCCAGCTGTGAGAATAATTTGGATTCAGGGAGGAAATATAAACTGATCTCCTTTCCCTCCTCCACTAAGTTTAATAGGATTTGTCTTCTCTGTACTGGGGGTTGGTCCATTGGTGCACCAGTGTTACTGTAACAAGTGTATTAGTTTTAAATTTCCTTTTTTGTTAGACTATCAGTTCTGTTGTGACTTATGGTTGTGATTTTAAGCTGGTTTAAGACAGCTGGAAGACTCACATTGACTTCATTGGCTTTAGATTAGACTTCTAGGCAACAAGCTCATGTCATTTAAAGGATCACATTGCTGAAGTAGCGACTCCAAAAGGTGTTTGCTTTCGTAGGCAAGATGCCTTCTAAGCCTTCAGGATAAAACCAGTATTGGTTGCTCTTAAAAGCATGTATCATGTGCATGATGTTACCTTTTACTGTCTCTGAACGTACACCCTGCTACTTCTCTTTCCCTCTCAATCTTTTCTTTATATATAAAAAGAAATGTTTATATATTTTTATATATATCTATAAAATCAGTGTGTTTAGGGGCCTTGTAGACATCTCAGTGATATATTTCCTGTTTTGTTTATATGGGGGTGACGTATAGAACTAGGTAAACAATATTATCAATGCACAAAGTATCACCGTGACCTGCAGACTTATGTTTTAACTCTTTCATTTTACAAAAGAGCAGTAATTATTATAGTTACTGCACCATCTTATGCTATGATAGCCGTTACAAAGAGAATAATATAAGAATATTAGTAGTAGTTTTGTATGTATTAGCAACTATTGCAAGCTGCTTAGATAACTTTAGCTAGGGTTAGGCTGTTTGGAAGTAAAATGAGTAGTAGATCTTGGATGTGAGAGGGAGTAGAGATAAAGAAACAGGAAAAGAATGGTCTAGGTAGCAGTTTTCTGATCGTGAACGTGGATTTGTGCAGATGTTCTTATCTGCAGGTCAACAAAATTCTTCTTAAAGCAGAGTCACTGTAATTAGCTTAATTCTCTTATTTCCAAATAGCATTCTTAAATAACCTTTACTTCTGAAGTTAGGTGTTTGGTCTCTCTTCTTGCACTTTTTGTGTATTATCCACATAATAACTAACCAAATACTTTTCACCTCACTGTATAACCTGAATTTTCCATGCCGTATCTGTGTTGCACTGTTCTTTATTTACACATTGCATATTTTCATTTTTTTCATTCCTATGGAATCATATATTTTAGAAGACTTTAAGAATCTATGTATTTTAAGCAGATCAGTGCATAATAGAGAAAATAATGAGCAAAACTCTGTCATTGCCATTATTCTTTTTACTTTAAAATATGTGAGTTATTGTGATGTAGGAATCGTAATTGTGAGACATTTGGAAGTCACTTTTGTTAGATTTTGCAGATGGGTACATCAAATACAACAAATATTTTTCAGAAGTAATGTTGGGATGCTTCCATTTTTGGATCCCCAAGTGAACACATGAATGTGCTACAAACTACCAATCAACCCCTCCCCACAAAAGTCAGCAACAACCTTTTTGAAAACTTTTGGCTGTGAAATTTCACTAAGCCTCGGGAAAGATTCCTGTGAGAGTCAGGAGTACAGTTAGAAATTTTTTACAGAGTAAACAGCATACCCCAATCATAAAGCTTCCTTTGTACGAAGATAGTCAGCATACAGAGTCTTTGAAGCACCTGCCTGTAAAGAAGGTCCAGGTACTGGATAGCTGTCAAAAAATGTGACTCTGTCCCTTGAAAAGTCGCTAGCCTTGTCTTGTTCAGTCTATTGCAGCACAGGGAAAATTAATATTATCTCCTGTCTGTAACCAGTACAGATTTTTGACTACAATAGCAAATTAATAATAATTGTTTCTCTATAAAGTGATTTATAACCCATGAAGAAAATATTTAATTGTATAAACGTATCATATCCTCTTCATGCAACAAAATAAAGAGGCTTCAAGCCTTTCTTGAGGCTGCTGCTCAACCCTGTAGTTCTGAGCTACAATTGACATACAAGAGAGAGTAGAAACTGTCACCTGAAATATACCACAATGGACGAGGAAAACTCTCAGTCTACAGGATTTTTTTTTTTAAATAAAATCTTTACAGATTATTATTTGGAACATGGCATCTTTACACAAAATCTTTATATGACCAGCAAAATCGCATGCCACTTCGGTAAACTCATGAGAATAACACTGCTGAACCTGAGATCCCAGTTCACAGACCTTAATGCATTTGTGGAGGGAGCATTGTATGTGATCACAGAATTAAAAACTGTCCCAATGCATGCTCAGAGAGCCAAGTAGGATAAAGTTTCATTTACATCACTTTAAATCTGCCGCTTCCTAATGTAAGTGCTTGACTTTGTAAATCAAAACATTTAATATGCTTTTTTGCACATAATATATATAGCTCATGCTCTATTGTAGCTGATGCATTACACACATTGTTATTGTAGCTGTTGTTTATGTATTAAGTAATAAAAATGCAACAACTACAAAAAATCTTGAGAAACACACTGAGAGAGGAATACATATTAACAATCAAGCAGGGCAAATAGAAATGCTTCTCCCAAACATCTCTGAAAGGTTTGCATAAAATTCCTCTTTGCTTATGTTCCAATCTCCCCACACAGCCTTTTTATGAAAATTCATGCCAGTTAAGTTTTGTTCTTTCAAGTGTTCATGGAAAGTGAATTTCAGGCTCACAGCCAAGCTACATTTAATCATGAAACAAAATTAGTTTAATCGTGAAACTAAATTTGTTTGGGGAAGAATTAGAAGTATGCAACTTAATGTAACCAGGGAACAGAAACAATAGTCTGCTTTAGGTGGCCAAGGAAACAAGTCCAACTTCAGACTGATGATAATGGCATATCGTGTGTGGCTATAGGCATGGTAGGCAATCTGTGAGAAAGCTAAAATGCACAAGCGGATTCCACAGCTGGGTAGTTCTGAAGATTTTGGAACTGAATACAACTGCCTGAACTCCTGCAGGTATTTTATCTTTCTGAAAATTTGGGGGCAATAGGTACGATATTGCAGAGCTTGTGTATTTGTTTCTACCAGTCTTCAGCCTTGTCACAGCTCTGGATAGGCTTGTCCAAAGCTTTGCTTATTGGTTGGTTGGGTCAAAGTTACACAATATTTCAGGTCAGTTTGGAGGGTTTGTTGTTTGCAAGAGCATAGTGCCTAACAATGTCGATACTATTCATGTACTGTTTGAGATGTGTACTTTCAAACAGTGGAAGAGTCAAACTGAGTAAGCTTTCCTAGAAATAATGTGTTCCAAGAGAATACCCTGTAAAATTGAAGTCTAGAACTCATTTCTGCTCCTGCCTC
This sequence comes from Haliaeetus albicilla, assembly GCF_947461875.1. NCBI lineage: Eukaryota > Metazoa > Chordata > Aves > Accipitriformes > Accipitridae > Haliaeetus > Haliaeetus albicilla. The sequence goes on along the minus strand of NC_091485.1, from coordinate 7,834,321 downwards.
TGTTTGTGACAGCTCTTATAAGCACTCACTGGTAAGGATTAACAATACTGGAATGAAGCTTATCAAGACTGAACTTCTAAATTCTGGAGAAGTACCTAAAAGCTCAATTTCTTATAAATAATTACAATTATTAATTAAAAAACCTTTTATGAATGTAGATATCAGTAACTTAATATAAATACAAGTTCTATTTTGGCTACAGATCTAATGAAAATGGTGGCAAGACTGGGGTTTTTTTGGCAATAGTAATAATATATTTTTTCCCACATCTTCTGGCCAAAAGAAATTTGTTTTAATTGAAGTTTGTCAAGAAATCACTATTGTGCGGAGAGCAGGTATTGCAAGTTTTAATCCTTAAAATGAAAAAAACCCAACAACCTATTTAGCCATGAGTGGATGAAAATGTAGGGTAATGGAATAAAATAAAAACTTGTTACTGTTTTTATTTGTCATAACACAGATAATGGGTCCACCCTGACAGAAGTGAACTCTCTTGATGTAAATATAGGATAACTGTACTTCACTTCAGCCATCTGATATCAGTGACAAAAATGCCTCTGGAGATGTTAGTTGTCTCCTATTGACTATAGGAGCCAAGATGATCACTCTCACCTGTGTTACAATGATAAAAAAATTTAATGTTAGTGCTCTCGTCGGTAAGTGGTACTGCAGATACATAAATAAAAAGGTTTCAGAGGACAGATGCCCCAAGAGACACAAAATAAACAAAACATGATTATTGTTGATGAGATGAGAGAACACACAACGGAATGACTGTGATAAGCCAAGGTTGGCAGGCATTTTTTGAGGTTTCCTTCTAATTGGAGACAGAAGCTGGATAAAGAATGGCAGGAATAAGGGAGGAAGTATGGAAGGGAAGATGGAGAATTCATCAGTGATGATTATCAGATTTAGTAGGCACCAGAACTACAACATTAGATTTACAACTAGTTTTAGAGGAGGATAGGGAAAGAATTTAATAAGGTGTCTGTCTTCTTCGTTACCTAAGCGACAAAGTTATGCAGGAGAAAGCCCTAAAGTGTTTCAGGAGGAGGCTGGTTGGTCTGTGAAGACTTCAGTTGCTGGCAGAGTAAAATCAGAGGCCAACTTTATATAAGTTATAAAAAATAGGGAGGATGGAACTAATTTGACAAACCTTAAGCTCATGTTAGGCTTTATATGTTAAGCAGGTGAAGGAGAATCTGAGGAGGGACGAAAAAGGTGACATTTATGTGGTTAATAACGAGCAAGAAAATCTGAATAGCAGCATACTGAATATATTAGAGCTGAGGAACATGTTTGCAGTCATTAAGATCAGAAAAGAGAGGACTGAAAGAGGCAAGATGTGAAATGGTGAAAGATTTTGCTCTGAATAGTGGTAGAAAGATCAACAGTTTAAAACTGTGCGGAAGGTGAAATTTGGATCCAGTTTGAATATGCTGCTTTAAAGAAAGTGTTGAGCAAAAAGTAATTCCCAAGGTAATGGCTTGTCTGACCCTGGGCAATGAACCAAATCTCTGTTTTGGAGAGGATATTCAGAAAAAGGAGAAAAAAAAAAAAGCCAAGGAGAGGGAATAAAAGGTATGTATTGAGAGAAAAGACAGTCAAGTAAGTTAGGAAAAGTGATGGTAGTGTATGAAAGCAGACCAACAAATGTGATGGTCTCAGCTGTGGCTGGCATGGAGAACAGCAGATGGAAAACTTTCTTTGCAAACAGTCCCTGGATGGAGTGAAGAAGCCTAAGTTATCTTTCTGAATGATTTCCCTCCTCTTCTTCCCCTACCTACTTGGAGTGCAAATATTGGACAAGCAGGAAAATTTGTCAGTCTAATGAGATGTTTTTAGCTATCACAGTGCTTTAGCTGTAGCGTTTTGAAAAAATTGATGGCTGATTTTAGGTGGGATGGCACAGGATTTCTTTGTGAAGGTCAAGAAGTTAAAATTTTGACAGGGATGGTGATGAAATAATTTAACGCCTCAGCTGTGTGGGTGCAGATGGTCATCCACATGGGGGATATTTTTCCAGCAGGTTATTGAGTCAATGAAGCTGGCTGCCTGCAGTTTGGCAGTTATCCATTAATATGTAAAACAAAATTTTGGACTATGCAAAAATTGGGTGTTGCAGTCCATTTTATGTTGTGCCAGGTTTGCTTCAGTACCTCGTGGTCTTGGATGATAGGAGGATTAAGAAATGGAATTTTACCATTGGCACACTGACTGACAATAGATTGGCAACTACATTTTTGGGGAGACTTTGTTGTTTCCACTGAGATGGGGTGGGAATTATTGGGGTTTTGGGGTTGTTTTTTTTCTTTTTTTTGTTAGCAAAGCACACAAAGATGAATTGAGAATGACTTGCATAATTGCTCCCAGCGTTAATTTTGTTTGTTACTATTAAGTCCCATGTAGAAATTTGTGGAACTGAAGTTAATTCTACTCCTGTTCTTGTGCTGCAGTTTTGTACACTGCACTCACGTTTAAAAAACCAATATGTAAGACCCACCACCTCCGATTGACGCTGTTCAGTCAATTGCTAGTGTTTGTTAATGTAGCAGGGAAACAGAGTAGTAAGATCTACCCAGGCAATAGAAGAGAAAATAATTGAGGTAATAAGGAAAGCTATTTTGGCACTAAGTTTGGTGGCTCAACAGAATGCATCTGCCTAACTAATGTAGGATTTGGGTGGGGACAAATCAGAGTTGGTCAAGGTCAAGGTTTTTATGTGACTTGAAAAGACTTAAGTCCAAATAAGAGTTCTCTGAGAAAGACAGACTCCTCAGTGACTGCCATTCCCTGTATGAGCCTGGTCCCCAGGCTGCTGCCAAACAGGAGTTTAGATAACACACACAATTAATGTCAAGGACAGAACTCATCTGTTATCTCTCTATATCCTAAACACTATGTTAGTCATCTCCTGCCTTGTATTCAGCAGCCAGATCGAGATGACTTTTCTGAATGTTTCTAAGTATTGCTTTTCCACAAAAGCTAACTCCCCCTTCCCTCAACCCCATTTTACATAGAGGACTTTTAAAGACTGAATTCTGGATTTCTGAATGACACACAGAGAGCCAAGGACCTTAAAATTTCACGCCAAAACATGCCGGTTGTATGCCTGCAGTTCTTTTATTGACTATATCCCTTTGGTAGCTGACCTTCAAAGGTGAAACTGCTCTCTACCTCTGTGTAGGAATCAAGAAAGATTAAAATGGGTTCAACAGAGGATCCACCCTTGCAGCTGTGAAGACTTCCAGGTGTTTGGAAGAAAAGAGGAAAGAGTCGGTGGCAGAAAAGAAGTAACATATCAAAGAGAATGCACTTTTATAGTATGTGTTAACAGATTCTGGCTGAAATTAGTTGAATTTTACATTTTGGACCAGCATACATTCAATTTTGGTGCTAAAACTTTCCAAGGATCTCGATGTAGAATCAGATGTAAATTATTCTGGAAAATCTTAAGCTAAATTTGTCTGATGATTCATCAGGAAATATCCTTTAACCCCTGTCAAGCATTAAAAATTCTTGAGCATAGATACAACTAAAAAAGCACTGAATCTTACATCAGCTAAACCCAGCAGCATTTCTGAGTTTTCTGAGATCAGCATCTGAATAAAGAGCAGCTGGCAGAAACAGAACCTGGAAAAAATTAAAATGATCTTGATAGGAATAGGGAATGGCCTGATAAAATCTCTTCCACTAAGAAAATGATACACAGAACTTCTGTATTTTCTCTTTAAATTGATGAGACAGAAAAAGAATGAAATGGGAAGTGGTAATTAAAAGGAGCAAGAAAAAAAGTCATGGGAAAACAAATAGTAAAAACTGAGACTGTAAAATGAATCTGACAAAACTGGAACTGGATAGGATAAGGGCAGTTGGGAATGTACCCTATAAAGGGACTAAAGAAAAGAACTGTGAATGTGTTGTGAGGGAAAAACGGCAGAGCGTGGTGTACTTTTTTTAGTATGTGCTGTTCTGGTGAAGACAAAAAAATGAGACAGGAAAATATATTCTCATCTCTGTTTTCCAGCTGCTGGTGAAAGCAAGTGTTATATAGCAGAATTAAAGCTGAAATTAGCTAAACCTGGAACTGAGCAACAACTCTACAAAGTCCTGGAAACTCACCAGGAAGGAAATTGTTGCAGTAGATTTGGGACCTGGATGTTTTGGTCCACAAAAGGAAAATCACAGCATATTATTTGCAGCACACCAATGGTATGGATTTGATTTCAGATAAAGGTATCAATCTATTTATGCCACCATACTTCTTGTGCTTTTGTTGAGATAGTAGCTAGAACTCGATTCTTAAACTTTGTCATGGTGTTTCCACCTCTTCAAATGGAAGTATTGTTGTGGAAACTACTTGACTATGGTCCGATTTCTGTCCTCTTTTGAAGTACATGGGTTTGGCTAAACAAAAGAGATTAAAATTAAGCAAATAACAACATCTCAGTATAATATTACTACAGCACTTACAGCTGCCTGGTTTTGTACCCCACTGTGCACCCAGGCCCTCTCTTTTCTCTCCTAGATTTCTATATTCGTTAGCAGCACATTTTTTTTCCCCCCACTGCCTGTAGCCTCTGATGCTTTACTACCTTCAGGTCACTGTGCAGCATGCTTACAAACCTCCCATTTCTGTGTCATTGGTAAATTTGATCACACTTGAAAGTCTAGCAAACAAACACCTGACAAAAGAAGAGACTCATTAACAGCCTTCATTTCCTATGCAGCAACCCAAGCAAGCACAGGCATACATGAGAGTTCTGGCAGGAATACAAAGGAACTGTGCTTGAAGATTGACAATTAAAACTTTCTTAGGAAGCGGGACCGCCTCCTTGTTTCAGCTGTGCACTGGGAGAGGGAAAACAACTCCCTGGACCACCTGCGGTTACTCCGCACAGATAGTCTAGGGAGTAGGGTTTGAAAACACCTGCCAAGTGTCGGTCTCCGAGCAGGAGTCTCACACACTTGGCAGGCTTCTCGTTCGTTGCGGCGCTCAGCATCCAGCCAAACTTTGCTGAAATTATTTACCTTGGCCCTTTGGAGCAGACGTAACGCAGGGACAGAAGATGAAGATGCTACTTTGCTAAAGAGCTTTCTCTGGCATCCTGACATCAGATCTGTTATTAAGGCGCGCTGGACTTTACACTTACTTGTTGGATTACACAAGGAAATTTTTAAACTCATCTCTAAGGAAGAGAGAGAAACAACTGGCTTTACCTGATCCAAATGGCGGATCCGCACCTCCCAAGACCGACAAATGACCAGTTGCCTTCAGGACAGAGGTTCTGCTGTCACGTGCTTGTAGCTGTCCCCAGCTGGTGCGACAGCCCCAGTGTGAATTGGAGGTTATGCCTGGTGTGCTGCTTTTGCCTGTGCAGGCTATAGGATAGGTGGGAGGTATCCTTCCTCAAGCCCAGGCCCAGCAGAGATTCTTATGACTGCAGCCAACAGGCTAGTCCAGCTCCAGGTCACCAACCCGTTCCTCACCCACATCCATCAAAAGCTGCACTATTGTCATGGTGTGCCGTGTTTACAAGGATAGCAAGGATTTGTGCCACAGGAGAAGATTTAAGCCTTTTTTTCCCTTTCCTTTTCCCCTCCCCAAATCCAGATGTTCTCCTGCCGCAGTGCTGGCACCACGCGTATGCTAATTCATTACGTTGACTTCTGCAAAGAGAGGGGAAAACCACCGGTGCAGTGGCAGGACTGTGGCAGGACAGCAGGAATAAATGACGTTAAAGTCACATCTGACAGCTCTGAAGATTCAGGGCTAAAATTGCTAATGGTGATTCATGAGAAGAAGGGTTTTTACAGCTACACAGAGGAATTGTAATTGATTGTTCTTTCCACTTAGGGTTTTTTCTTTTTTTCTTAGTCTGATGATTGTCAAGTACTCAAAAGTTAGAAAATCCAATGTTATGGTTATCTAACATTAATCTCCCAGATAGGTGTATTGTGATACTGTCAAGTAATCATATACTTTTACTTATTCCAAAAAAACCCATATGCACCTCTCACTGCACAGCATGGATGATGTCTGCTAAGCCAATTAGAATTACGCAGTGAATGAGGTTGCTTGGAAGATTCGCACTTTTTATTTCTCTTAGAAGCTGCAAGGTGAGCATAGAAGCAACGTGGGGCCTGCAGGAGAAGGACAGGTGAATGTCAGACTCCAGAGCTCAGCTCTGCTATTTCCCCTTCTACTGTTTGTCACAGCTCTTTCATGTGACGTTCCACAATAACTTAGTCTGATCATCTTGGAAGTTGGCCGCTGTTGTGTATTTCTTGCAATTAAGTTACAGTCAGACTGGGTGGAGATGAAAGTGCAGCCAAGGCTTTTAGGAGAGAGATCAGAGGCTGATACAGTGATACCCAGGTGATGACTCAAAAAATTAGGAAGATTCAGAAAGATTTTAAGATTAAGAAAGGTGGTTTTCTTTTAATTTCCCTTTTTGCTCTTCTTGTTTCTGTGGCTTGTCACCTAAAGCATGTGTTAGTATTACTACTTATTAACTGACCTACAGCAATTTTTTTAAAAAACAGAAAAGCAAAAAAATATGCACTTGTGAGAATAATTGTTTTGATTATAAATCATTTATGTTATCGTTTTCAATTTCATTAATATTTTCTTTGTATACTTAGTGGATGAGTAGACAAATGTGATTAAGGAATAGTATTACCTTTACAGGTTCTATAAACAAAATTATTATTTGTAGAAGTATTTACAAATAGATATGTATTTTTTTGCAACCTGCATGTTGGGCACATTTGCCACCTTTTTCTCACATCTGAGCCTTGTGGCTGTAGAGATGAGGGACTGGGTACATACATTTCAGGTTGGATCATGAGTGAATTTTGAAGGAAATGTGGACAATTAGGAGAGGTGTACACTGTGAAATGCTGTCAGTGTGTTTCCTTTAAAAGTCTTTTCCTTCAAAATGAAACTAAACTGGCAGGAGTGCCCCTTTGTGTTCATGCCTTGGGACCAGGCTAAAGTTAAGACAAAATAACTCTCCCTAAAATGAATGCGGTGTGAAGGTCAGGAGAAACTCTTTTACTCTACAGTCTGCTCCTACAGTGCCGCTCTGATCGTTGATGTAGACATGGCCACTGTCTGCTGGGATAGATGCTGCTGAGGTCTTGGGAGGTCTTGTTTCTGATCATTATCCTGTGGTATTTTTGTCTTTTAGTTTTTATTTTATTTTGACAGAGAATGTTTTTTCCAGTGAGGTTTTGATAAGAAGTCTCTACTGTCATTTTAAAATGGTCTTAAGTCTTTGCTCGTGTTTTAAAGTGCCCTGAATTCAGATATATTAGAGAGTAAAACTGTTGATTTGAGATAAAGGGAGTAGATTAGGACTCTGAAGTGGAGATTAAGCATGTACCTTCATGCCTTTTAGAACTAATACAAGAATATGGGATTTTACACTCACCTCCTGGCTCTGCTGCAGTAAGCTGTGAGAGCTTCTAGTGCATTCCTGGTTACAGTCAAAGAGAGAAAAGCATTGGTGAAGGTGGTTTACATAAATCTACTTCATTCTCCCCTGCCTCAACTGCATTAGGAGTACCCAGATTCAGCCGAGAGAAGTTTCAGAAGTTACTGG